>NW_022196891.1:65424711-65608913 GCF_008632895.1 Mastomys coucha
AAAAAGGAACCTAAGGTCAGGAAGGGAAAAACTGTCTTCTGGGTATGACAGGACCACTTCACTCATGAACTCACAGAAGCTGTGGATGCCTGCAGAAGACCTGAAGAACTCCAAGCTCATCAGTATCCAGTAGGGAAGGGGAGGAGTTCATGAGTCCCCGCTCCTAGCTGAGACACTATTGCAGTTGGTGGATTCTTGGTCAGAGGGAGGTAGTTTTCTTTAAGAGTATGGTCCCTGGTAGGTTGACTACATTTTGGTGGAGAGCCCCAAGTCCTTAAGGATATGAACAAAACAAATTGTACTCTGAGGATTATTTTAAAAAGAAAGATAAAGATGTCGGGGAAGGGAGGAGGGGCATGGGTTAGAGGGAAGTTGGGAAGAAGAGTCAGGGAGGTGAATGTGATGAAAATACATTATCAGCATGTGCAAAATTCTCAGACTTAACAAAATTGTTTAAGTAATGAAAAGAAGAGGTAGTCTAAAGGTCTTCAGACTGGAAATGGGGGGACTATTCTGTCAGGTGCCCTTCCCCAAATCAAGTCATGGGGACTCAAGGGAAAGAAAGATTGGGGAAGTTGATGGCATTTGATTGAAGGGCCTTTCCCTATCCAATTGGAATTTAGCTTGTGCGGAGCTGTGGGTGGTCTCCAGGGTTGAGGAATCTTATGGACCATATCTCCATGGATCATAAAAATCCTTGGAAAGATTCTCTGAGGATTCACATGAAATCGATTACTATTGCCTGTTCCTCCCTAGAACTGGGGGCTGGCGACCAGCTGTGGCCAGACCCAGTGGTGGAATGAAAAGACAGAATAAAACAGTTGCACTTATCCCTACTGGCACTGTGGTCTGACAAGGATTAATGTGATTCCTGTAGATGAGGGGTCCTTCAGGAAGGTCCTGGGCTGGGGTCACCATACAAGGCAGCAGTTACAACAGGGCAGCAGTTTGTCAGGAGATGAGATATGAGGTGAAGAGCACAGATAGCCAATGAGAAGTACAGTGGCATCCATGACCTGAATGGCTTCTCTTCATCTTGTCCCTCCCCCTGTGCTTGGATCCTAGGATATATAGAAACAGAAACAGTGGTCCGCTGAAAGGATCCTGGACCTTCTTTTGCTATAGGTACTTGCTATTTTGTCTGTGTGCTTATAGCTGAGGAAACAGAGGCAGCAACTTTAACTTTTTAGCCTAGTGTCTGAGTGATCTATCATACATATTATTGAACATGAATGATATGGTTTTGTATATCACATTTTCTCTGGCCTTCTTCAGTTTCACAATTGAATGTTGCTCTATTTCCATAGCAGCAACAAAGTGAGTAAATATCACTTCTTCATTAGATGTAGAGGTGCCTCTCTTTGTTGGTGGCCTCTACGTGTGAGGAGTCAACAAGCTGAGATATAAAGCCTTCAGAAAAAATATTCCATCTGTACTGGAGTTTTTTTTGTGTGTGTGTGTGTGCCCCTGTTCTCTGAACAATACAGCACAACAATTTACTCAGCATTTATGATATATTAGGTGCTCCAAATGATCTGCAGGTTGTCTGAAGTCTGTCTTGGGAGGTTGCTCAGTGGTTCAACCTATGGTTTTCCAAACAAGAACACCATAGTTCCAATTTTCAGAATGCATAGAAACGCTAGATGGAATTGATAGCCCACGTGTATTTCCAGCACGGAAAGCAGAGACAGGAGGTTCCAGGACCAAGCTGGCTAGTGAGAGTAGCTATATTGGTACACACTGGGTTTGACTAAGATGCTTGCCTCAGTAGAATGTGATAGATAGGCAATTGAGAAAGATTCTGGGAATCAACCACAGCTCTCTACATACATGTGAGCACACACATGCAGGCACACACATCTAAATACACATGCACACATGCATGTGCAACACACAAGTAAAATATCCATGTAAGAAGAAAACAACAACTACATTATGCCATCTTATCTAAGGGACTCCAGCATCTGTGGGTTTGAGTCTCCTTAGCACATCCTGGCTCCACGCTCCTGTATGTACCAAGAGATAATATCATATACAATGTGTGTGTGTGTGTGTGTGTGTGTGTGTGTGTGTGGAAATTTGTGGTAAGGTAATGAGAAAAAAATCTAACCATAAATTGTGATGTATTTTAACCATGAAATTGATATGCTGGGGAAATTTCTTCCTTAGATACATACGGGATTAACAAACAAGAAAGGGTATTCCCTACAGAAACTATGTAAAGAGGAACCTACACTTTAAAAAAAATGCCTTAATAAAATTTTGTTCCTTGAAAATTATGGCCTTTGTAAGCAAGACAGACCTGGGTTAGATTCCCAGGCCTTCCATTTGTCACCTGGGGCAAATAATCCCTGAGATGCGTGAGATGACGTGGAGCACAACAAAAGGACAGTCAGAAAGTTCCTAATTTCTTCTCTTTACCCTTGGTCTTAAATACAAATTTATCTGATTTTTATCATTCTTATTATATATAGTTTTAAAAATATACATAAAATGCATATCCATTTTACTTAATTGGGTTTTTAATAATCATATATATAATACCATATAAATGAAAGAGGAGTATAAATTATGTTACTGTGTCCAGTCCCACTATCCTAATAGATCCATCATTACCATTTTGCGGGGACATTTTAGTGGAGGACTTTCTCATACTTTCTCCTCACTTGGACAGCATCTTTACTTCATTACTCTGAAAATTGCCTTTGCTTCGTTCGAGGCAACTTTCGTTGCCAGAATGGGTGTGGTGAGTGATGCTAGGGGAGTTTAATAATGTATTGTCAATTTCGTTTCCCAGGCAAAACTCTGGTCCTCTAAATAATTTCTTTCCCTCTGGGCATTTGGCTTTGCAAGTGGGACAAGAAAAAGAGCTACTTGCTGGACTGGAGACTATTCATGATGTCACCTTGAGAGCTCTTCATGTTCAGAACGAATGCAGTGTTTGGGTCAGTAGGAAGTCACATGTCAGAAACTGTCAGCTCTTCTCCCCCATTACTCCTTAGTTTGCCAAGTTCCCAACATCTTTATCTCCCAAAGGCTGGATCCCAGGCAGATTTGCTTCCTTCCTCTCTTTCTGTTTCCAAATCCATTAGCAAATTCTTTGCTAATGTCTTTTAGGAAAGTGTTATTTGGTGAGTTTCAGAATTGTTGGTCTCAGCCAAAATTTTAGAAACCCAAATTATAATATTGATGACATCAGAATCAATGAGACAGAAAAAAAAATCTATATCTGCATTTGATTTGGAACAAAATACAATGAAGTCTCAGTCCTGGAGGCTGTTGTGTTAGATTCCAAAGATCATCAAAAGCCACCATCCCTTTTGGTTTTCAGCACAGATTAGAACCTAATGTCTATGAAATGATGTCTTCTGGTTTCCCATGTTAGAACAATAATGACAACAATGTTACGAATGCATCTGCTGGACAAAATTCTATTTGGAGTATCACCTACCCATTTAGTCTAATTCGATCATTGTGTCAATCATTTCTGGGTGAAGGAAATCACGGTCATGAATGTTAGCTGACTTTGGAAAGTGTCCCCTTTGTAGTGACAAAGTCGAATTTTAACCTAGAACCATCCTCCTCTGGATCTCGTGTTCTAATCTGACCTTAGTTTCCTCATCAGATTTCATGCAGGGAGACTACAGTCATTCTGGGCTTCCCAAATCCTGAATCCAAGGGTATAGTGAGAACTTTCTTCCAGCACATGGTTGGGTAAGCATGCTGTCTAAGGAAGGATGCAGGTGTAGTAAATATGTTTCATGTAGTCTACTGAGAGGCCATCGATTGTAAAGGCAATGAAGTGTTTTATATGGTGCAACTATGTGTGGTAATTTGAATAAGAAATGTACCATTGGGCTTACTTGGTCCTCAGTGGATGTTGCTATCTGGGGAGGTTCTGGAACCATCAGGAGGTGGAGCTCTGCTGGAGGCATATGTCACTTGGGTGGGCTTTGAGGGTTTATAATACCTCTTTACTTCCTCTTTCTCTCTGCTTCCTGTGTGGATGAAAATGTGATTATGTTGACTCATGCTTCTGCCACCACGTGTGCTTCTTGTTGTGTCTTCCTTGCCTTAATTGGACCATTCTTCAAGAACTGCAAGCCAAAAATAAACCCTTTCTCCTTTAAGCTGCTTTTGGTCAGGTTGTTTTATGACAGCAACCAAAAAGTATCTAATGCATCACATCATCTTAGCATTCTTCTCTGATTTCTTAGAAGGAATTTGAGCATCTATTCAAAAATTGGGACTTGAAAAAAAATTCAACATTCAAAAGTAAAAGAGACTCAAGAAGTCTTTAATGTTTATTTTGTTTTTCTCTTTAAGTCCTTGCTTCCAATTCTCTGCTCCACTTCTTTGAAATGTGTCACAGATCGTCTGTTTGGAAGTCACTGGCAGTGGGGATTTCTACTTAACATGACAGAGATGAGGAATCAGACATGTAAATGCACAACTAGAGTAGAATGCTCACACTGCTTTAAAAGTACTGGGTGCCAGTTACTATGGAAGCATGGGAGAGGGGCCTGATTTGGAGGGAGAAGACATTTAACTAGGTACAAGGGAAAATGACATTTGGTTTGCTCTTGACGGAAAGAAATAAGTCTGGCAGTTAAGGAACAGCACAGGAGAAGGAAAAAGCAAGGAAAATTTCCAAGTTGCTGGCAAGTATGTAGAGCTTCCTGTATGTCTTCATGTATCTAGGATGCGGGTAAGGGATGTTGACAGACGGTCAAATCCAAGACTGGAAATGTATACCCCATGATGAGGACTTTGAATTTTATCTTGAAAACAAAGGGAGTCATTGAGAAGTTTTCAGAGTCTGATAGGAGGCTGTGAGGAGGGGCCCCTTAATGAAGACACACAGATATCGATACCATTACCATTTAGCAGTTTAAGTTAACAGAATTTGTTGACAACTTGGATGTGGTATTGATAGAGATTGGAAGATGCAGAGGATAAAGCCCTGGTTTCAACCACAGGCAGCTTATACAGGAGGTAGAGATAGGCAAAAGAAGACAAGGTTTGGTTCCATCCCTGGAAAATTCTCCTTGTAAAATCCCAGCACTTGGGAGGCAGAGGCAGGCAGATGGATCTGTGTGACTTTGAGGGCAGCCTGATACACATATTTAAGTTCCAGGACAGTTGCGGCTATATAGTAAACCATGTCGAGAAACCAAATCTTGAATTAACTTTCAAAAAGCATCCTTCAGATTGGCCCTAGTCTCCTCAATCATCGTTCGAGCACGAGATTATAGATGTGCTAAATTTCAAGGAAGTAAAAATACACTGATAAACTGCTTATTATACCAAATGTCTGTTCTCTCTCTCTCTCTGTCTCTCTCTGTCTGTCTGTCCCTCTCTCCTCCTTCCATCCCTCTTATCCTCCTTTCGCCCTTCCTATATTTGCCCCTGAGCTCCTAGCATTACAAAGAACCAAGATTCCTCTCCTGTGGCATTGTTAGAACCTGAAGATAGTCTCAATGTCTGCAGTGTTATAATAAATAAATATAAATAAACAAATACATAAATAAATAAATCAATAAGTAAATCAGCAAGTTCACACACTGAAAGGAACCAGATGGGTTGTGAGAACCGGGGCCCCGGCCTTCCTCTCCTTGCACCCCTGATCTTTTCATTGTGATGCGATATGCGTTTTGCTGTTCATTGCTGTACGTTATGGGTTTTGCCATTCTTTGCCGCATAAATGACAAGGAAGCTGACTGCAGCTCTGTTCCCAGCACAATACTTCACAAAAGCCCTTGGGATAAGAGAATCAAATATAGAAGTTGCTGAAGGGCACAGACATTGGCAGTACTCAGCTATCCAAATCCAACCTAATGACATTTGGTGACATGTGGGATGTCACAGATGCCACTCAGCTTTCACGACAATTGCTAGTGCCTTTCCACTTTTCTATCCTTTTTTTTTTTTTCAAATGGAACCCATATTTTGACTTGATCAGTTACTAACTTTCACTGAAGGAAGAGACAGGGACATGATAAAGGGGCTTTGTGAAGATAACATGGCTTGGCGAGGCGATGACCACTACTGTCTCTGTCCACATAGTTCTTGTTTAAGAAATCAGTGCAGCTTCAAACTGCCTGTCTTCTGCTTCCTATAAATGTCATCCTATGAATGCGTTTCTCAAGATCACTTGCATCTGGGATGGGGAGTGGATCAAGAAGGGGTGAAGTCTGCAGTTGCAGGGGGCCCTACTCTTTTTCCTTCTATTAGGGCGAGACAGTATTCACAGATGTTGTAGGCCTGCCTGCCACAGCACAGTTGGCATAGTCATCAGCCAAGGTAACGGCTAACCTCAAAAGGGTGACAGGTAATTGTGCTGTGGCTGATCAGGAAAACCACAGATTCGTGCATTAGCATAGTAATTCTACGTCTGGGAACAGGAAAACCGAGTAAGTGATTTAAGCCATAAGTAATCTACACATATTCCCAAGCCTCTTTGTCAAGGAAGTTGTCCTGTGGACTGTTTGAAAGCTCAGGCCAGGAAACCAGGCCCTATGCAGATAAAGCTTCAAGTGATACCAGGCACCTAACAGCTGGGACCCAAGGTAGCTTAACCAAGCCTTATTCTCTATCCAGCATCTATGCACCTCCTGTTATGTAGTGACAGTCTTCTACCTCTGTCATGTAGCATAGGTCACATATTAATGGAATCCATTTCCTTATGGGGCAGGGCCTTCACTTCCCTCAGAATCCTTCCAGGGTCATGGTATCTCATGTTGTCCCTTAGGCCTGAAACTCTCTGCTCCCAGTGTCCTGCTGCCAGACTGATAGGATTCTCCTTACCATCCTTTAAGTTGGTTAATGCATATTGCAGAAGTTCCCATACACTTCAGTCTGCATCTTAATTCTTTTTTACAACCAGAATATTATTTTCAACATCTCCTGAAGTTAACCATTTCTCAACAAAAGAAAGCCTTAAGAAATCTATACCACTTAAGAAATCTATAATGAACATTCAAAAACAGACACAGACATAAGAAGCAAGCGTGTTTATTTACAGTTGAGTTAAATAATTTGTTATAAAAGAAACGTTTCAAGATAATTTTCAGAAGGACGAATGTTAGGTAAAAAGGTAAGGATGGATCAGATTTTCTAAGCACAAGACCAAGGGCAGATAGAAGGTACTGGGCAGGCCTTACTTTCTCTTAACAAAAAAGAAAAATAAGGAAGGAAGAGATGGAGGGAGAAAGAGAGGAAGAAAGGAAAGGATAAAAAAAAGAAAAGCAAAAGCAAAATAAATGCTGTCTTACTCAGAGTTTGTATTCCTGCACAAAACATCATGGCCAAGAAGCAAGTTGGGGAGGAAAGGGTTTATTCAGCTTACTTCCATATTGCTGTTCATCACCTAAGAAAGTCAGGACTGGAACTCACACAGGGTAGGAACCTGGAGGCAGGAGCTGATGCAGAAGCCATGGAGGAATGTTACTTTACTGGCTTGCTTCCCCTGGCTTGCTCAGCTTGCTTTCTTATAGAACCCAAGACTTCCAGCCCAGGGATGGCACCAGCCACAATGGGCCCTCCCACCTTTGATCACCAATTGAGAAAATGCCTTAGAGCTGGATCTCATGGAGGCATTTCCTCAAGGGAGGCTCCTTTCTCTGTGATAACTCCAGCCTGTGTCAAGTTGACACACAAAACCAGCCAGTACAAATGCTATGTAAATTTTAAATGCAAGTTAAAGATTCAGGAGGAAATCACTCACCCTGCCTGATCGTGCTGCGATCTGTAGCCCAGGAATGCTACAGGAATTCTCGAAGGCTAAGCCATCCAAAAGATGATGGAAGAACACTCGTCAAGACACCCAAACTGTCACAATCCATTTCTATGCTCCTCCTCCTACCCTGGTCTGCATTAGGTTTGGGGGTGAGGAGGGGGAGGTGGGAAGGAGAGTGGAGATTACATTTTACTAGGCCTCCCACATACTGTTTTAGACACATTTTCATTTGATTATCAAAATTCTCCCACATCAAAGATAGTATTCCACCAGTACTTTAAGGCACGAAGACACAGAGGCCAAGAGAAGCTCAGCAAAGTTGCCCAGGGCCATGCAACTATGTATTAGGGCATAAATGTGGATTTGGGTCGGTCTGAATTCAAAGCCTCTCTGTGGAACACTGTGGGTGCCTTGCAAATCCACATTTATTCAAGACTCACATCAATATTAAACACTCTTCTTCCCGAGCCAGGCCTTTCCCTTGTTGCTGGGTGAGTGACCGTGCTGTTAGTCACCACAGTGGAAGGAAACCTTTGTGACAGTTAGTGGTCTGTGCTCATGTAGGGGACGGGGAAAATAAAGCGAAGTCGGCTATTTGCATAAATAGAATCCACCTGAATGTCAGCAAGCGCACGCTAGCAACAAACGTGGAAACAAGCCAAAGGCAGATAATACACCTCCCCTTGCCTCATACCTACCCTCATCCCCAAAGCCTCCATCTCTATCCCCTGCCAGGGAGCATGTCCTGTCAGATAAGCCCTCACCAGACAAACGTTGTCACTTAACTTCAGCCCATCACTCTGATCCCGATCGGGTCCAGGTTCAGGCTCAACGCCCAACCGTGAGTAGAATTTGCTTTGACATGTACCTGGCTGTGATAACCAAGTCCCTGCCTCTACCCGTGCCCCACTTGATCCCACGGCCTCGTATGTCAGAATGTGACATCCCAGGTGTCAGCTGTGACACTGAATGTGCAGCACAGGAAAAAGATGGACAATGACAGGAGACGCTTTCGTGCCTGCTCCACTCCTGGCACCAGCAATAGACTTCTGCCTGGGAGGAATACACTGGATCTATCATCTGCATGTCAGAGAGGCTGAGAGAGCACAGGCCATGCTGGGTGTGGTGGTGGAGTCTGGAATGGCCTTAGCTTAACCATCGTTTTCTCCTTGGGTCCTCTCCTAGAAAACTCTGAGTTATTCACTATGAATTTGATCACAAGCAGTATTTTCCAGTCTGGAAGAGGCGAGGTGAGAGCAAGGGAATAGATACAAAATTACCAAAGAGACATCACAGATCAGTTGACTTGGACCAGTGGTTCTCAACCTGTAGGGAGTGAGCCCTTTGTGGGCAGGGAGGTTGAACAACTCTTTCATAGGAGTTGCATATGGCATATCCTGCATATCAGATAATTTACACTATGATTCATAACAGTAGCAAAATTACAGTTAAGAAGTAACAGTGAAGATATTTTTATAGTTGGGGGGTCACTACAACATTAGGAACTGTGTTAAAGGGTCACAGCATTAGGAAGGTTGAGAACCATTGCCCTAGACACAAAGAAGGAAAATTAGTCCGAAGCCAATGGTGAGCTTTGGGTGCATGCAAATTGAAGTGCTTTGTGTAGCTTGCAACAGTTTCTCCTGAGTGGGGAGGGATGTATTTCAAGACCCTAAGTAGACCCCTGTATCTACCGACAGTACTAGGCATTCTGTGTATTCCAGCTTTCTGTTGATTTGTTAATTAGCAGGCGGCATGCGAGTGTGTGTGTGTGTGTGTGTGTGTGTGTGTGCCTGCATGCATGTGTGTGTGTGTGCACACAGGTGCACAGATGCTACCATGCACATGTAAAGGTCAGAGGACAACTTTTAGAAGTCATCTCTTTTTCTCTCTCTCTTCCTTTCTCTCTCTGTGTCTGTCTGTTTCTCTGTCTGTTTCTCTGTCTCTCTCTGTCTCTCTGTCTCTGTCTCTGTCTCTGTCTCTGTCTCTGTCTCTCTCTCTCTCTCTCTCTCTCTCTCTCTCTCTCTCTCTCTTTGCCATTTTTGGGCTCCAGTGATCTAACTCAGGTCATCAGGCTTGGCTCAATGCACACACTTTTACCCACCGAGCCATCTAACCAGCCATCTAACTGGGCCCACATACTCTGGTTTTCTAAACCTATTTACTGAAGCTACAATTGAACTTAAAAGTTAGTCAGAGTAAGACATTAACAATAATTCCCTGAAACTTTTTGCATCCTCAGAATTATACTTTTTTATGAAAAGCAGAGTTTTCACAGCTCTCGTAGACAATGTGTGGCTCTTCTTTGGTGTACCTGAAAGGGCGCCTCTCTGTGTTTGAATTTTGAGTCCATCACTTGGTGAAGAAATGCTACTAAAGCATAAGCTCTATGATGCCATGTCAGCCTGACAACCGAGACAGCTAATTACAAACTGGCAGGTAATATATACAGGATGGATACACTCGACCAAGGGATGACTCATGTCATGATAGACTCAGATCTACTCAGAATGATGCACAGTTTTTGGAATGTCTTGTTGCCCATTTTCAAGCCATCGGGGATTACAGGTAACCGAAACCCTGGTAAGGAAAGACTACAGCACTACAGTCTATGACTTTGTTGTTACAACACTGGTGTCAGGTTCACACAGGAACCTGCTTATGATTATGCATCCATTAATTAAATCAAACATCCAATCCAGGTTGTGGCCCTGGAATTTTGTCTGATAAACTCTATGGCAACCATTTTTTCCCCATTTACAGTATTTATTTATTTGTTTATTTAGTGTGTGTGTGTGTGTGTGTGTGTGTGTGTGTGTGTTCGTAAGTTGGTTTTGTTCTCCAACTATATGTGTCCTTGAAATCCAACTCAGGTTGTCAGGTTCGGCAGCAAGTGTCTTTGCCTTATGAGCCATCTCGCTGGCTCCAAGTCCTTCTTTTCATGACACTTCTCACCTAGAGCACAACTTGGGCACAAAGCACAGAACACAGACTTGGGCACAGAACACAGAGCACAGACTTGGGCACAGAGCATAGAGCACAGACTTGGGCACAGAGCACAGACTTGGGCACATTGGATACCTTTTCAGTCCCTTGCCTTAATCTCTCCTGAATATCAGGACAAATGCAGAGACAATTTGGCTCTCCTACTTCCTGAGCCAGCATGGACTGCCCTTCGCTGTATTCTATCAGATTCCTCAGAGTATGTAGGTTTCTGGCAGAGCCACACTGGCCTTGGTTCTATGAGGGCAGGGTCTTACCATGATGGTGTTGAGTGACCTGGGGTTGGTGACTGCATGACAGGGTGATGAGTGGAATGGTTATAGGAATCTCCTGTTTATCTTTATGGGCTGCCAGAAACAATATACATGGCAGTTCCCAGACTTTATAATTTTAAGAAACTATTTAGGACTGTCATGTAGTCATCAATGTTACATTTCATCAAGTAATCATATAAACTACCCACTTTGCTATCATTACTACATTATAAAGGAGACATTTTTATGTACAATAGCAGGCTTTCTCAAGAATAAAAGTATAGGTTATATATAGATATAAAAGGTTATAGGGCTATCTTTACATAACTCATCTGTCCTCACAAATGCATAAAGATATCATCAACCACCTGCAAGAGCCTTTGTCCCAGTGACACAGTGGTTGGTGGGAAGCCCTGACTGGGATGTAAAGACCTTGGATTTAAAGTCAGGCTACCCAGGACCCAACCTTGATTCCATTACTAACATCCATGACTCAGAGAGTTACAGCATTTCCAAAGTATGCTGCGGCCTCCTCCATGAGACAGAGTTACAGGAACCCCCAGAAGGTCCTGAGGATTGAGTAGGGCCCTGAGGGCAAAACATAGACAAATAAATACCAATTCATTCATCCTTTAAATAAGAGGACTAGATGAAATGAGCCGGTGTCTCATTCAATTCTGTTTTCACAGGAAAGTAGCCCAAATCACAAACAAACAAACATGCCTTGGATAGAAATTTCGCTCCTTTCACTTCCCTCTTTGCCCCATCCCCTTGTCTTCTTCCTTTCCATTCCTTTTTCTTCCCTTTCCTTCTTGAGGCATGGTCTGACTCTGTAGCCCAGGCTGGCCCCAAACTCGAGGAAATTGTCTAGCCTCAGCCTTCTAAGTGCTGAGAGAGAAAATTCTCCCTTGAAAACAGAATGTCTTTTAACTAGACAGAACCCTGTAAGACCTGGGGCAGATCAGATTTGGGGTAAACCCTGGCAAATTATCCATCCATCCATTTATCTATCTATCTATCTATCTATCTATCTATCTATCTATCTATCTATCTATCTATCTATCTATCATCCATTTATCTATCATCCATCATCTATTTATCTACTATCTATTTATTTATTCTGTGGTCTTTTGTGAATGTTTACATTTCTTCTCCCACCTTTCTTCCATTTCTGACTCTGAGTCTCATCCGATGGAGATCTGCTGGGAGTGGTAGACAGGTACGCCCCCAACTTATCAATGGGGTGTCACCTTTGACTTAAGCTCCTTGGCTTAAGTCCCTTATATGCAGACTGAATTTCACATTAGGTATATAAGCCAGAGATAGCTTAGACAGAAGAAGTAGTTTTTGAAGTACAAAAAAGTATGATTTGCAAGCACAACAAGCTCGATACAGCGAGCCCCAGGATGGGTGCAGGTGCACCTGCAACACCTGTTTTTGCCCAACTCTTGGCCTTCACTCTATTTCTAGAATCCAAGTTCAACTGTTGCAGAAAAGCACATTTATAGATAGTTCTGTTACTCCCAAGAGATTCTGGAAGGTTGACAATCATGTGAGTAACTCTGTGTGTGTGTGCATGCATGCATGCGTGCGTGTGTGTGTGTGTGTGTGTGTCTGTGTGTGTGTGTGTGTGTGTCTGTATGTGTGTGTCTGTCTGTGTGTGT
The DNA here is from genome assembly GCF_008632895.1 of Mastomys coucha. Taxonomy (NCBI): domain Eukaryota; kingdom Metazoa; phylum Chordata; class Mammalia; order Rodentia; family Muridae; genus Mastomys; species Mastomys coucha. The sequence continues at coordinate 65,437,371 of NW_022196891.1, forward strand.
GTGTTTGTGTGTGTGTCTGTCTGTGTGTGTGTGTCTGTGTGTATGTGTGCATGCATGCATGCGTGCGTGTGTGTGTGTGTGTGTGTGTGTGTGTGTGTGTGTGTGTTTGTTCCTCTTCAGTGAAGAGCGACAGTAACCCACATGCTAAGGAGCCAACAAGGCACTATAGAGTTATAAAGGTCATCTTTCCAAAATCAAAGTGCAGCTGACAATGAGCATCCACCAAGGGAGTGGCTTTAGCTATTCCCACCAGGAAAGAATGCTGGAGCCAGGCAGATCTTACAGTCTCACCCCAAACCATTAACCAGGCAGAGGAAGCCACACACAGCCCTCATATCCCAGTACTCGGAAATATGTGTTCGATGGGATTGTTCAGGGCTGTGTGGGACTTGGAAGTGGACAGTGGTTGGGGTTTTATTGACAGCTGACCTGGAGGAAGTTTGAGGCTGTGGATCTCAGCTTTTCAATCTGTTTCTCTAAGGCAAGCTTAATGTACATCCGAGGAATCCATGGTAGAGGTTTCTAATCTCTTGTCATATGTGGGACTCCCTGTTTTTTATTACTTGCATATGTAAAATGGAAGCTTTTATTCTGAACAGCAGAGATAACTTCCATAATAGCATCCAAAGAGGCATCTGTAGAGCAACCGAATAATCAAAAGGATGGAATGATTCAAATGGCAAGCACCCCATTCAAATCCCTTTCTGTCCTGCTCCCACCTCCTTCTCCTAGGAAGACCGGTTATTTAAAAGACTACGAGTCTCAATAGGGAACCCATTGAAGATGCAGGAATGAAGTTTAATAGGGTCTGCTCCGTGCTTGCTCACCTTGCTGCCAGAAGGGACACCTGCTGTCGGGAAGAATGACAGTTCATATAAAAAGAGAAAAAAAAAACCCAACAGCAACAGGACAAGCATCACCGGACTCGCTGCACTGTGCTGAGACATCTCCTAGGAGAGTAGGGCCAGCTCGCCCAGAGGTGGTGTCACCCACTGTGGGCTGGGCCTTCCCCGAATCAATCACTAATTAAGAAAATACTCTACAGGCTTGCCCACAGCCTGATCTTATGGAGGCATTTTCTCAACTGAGGTTTTCTCCTCTCAGGTGACTACAGTTTTCTGCATAAGCATTCCTTGGCCCTGACTTCAGATCTCCAGCACCCTGGTGGAAATCTGGGTGTGGTGACCTGCATTTGTAACTCCACTCTGGGGAAGTGGGGCAAGCAGGGACAGACAGATCTCTGGCGCTCACTATTATCCAGCCAGTTTTAGCTGAATCCATGAGCTCTGGGTCCAGTGAGAGAACCTGTCTCAAAAAATAAGGTTGAGGGCAACTGAGGAAGATGCTCAAGGTTGACCAGCCTGGCCTTGACATGTGTGTTCAAGCACACCTGCAGGCACATGTGCACACCTACAGGAACTAATACACTAATATGAATATGCACACACACACAAATACATAGTATGTGTAGCTTTTACTGAGGCTGATTCTATAGTCATTGCCTCGTAGACTAGGTAGGTTCTCCAGTGAAATAAACCCAATAGATTACATTTGAGCAAGCACTTATTATAATGAATTGTTTCAACCTTTTTCTGCAAGCCTGAGTTTCATGACCCTCAAAGGTATAGTTTCAGTTAGATCTGATGGCCTGAGAACTAAGGAAAGGATGATCCAAGCTTTTAGCCCATCTAAACCCTAACAGCCAGGTTTTCTGAGGATGCCAATTCCAAGATGAGGGCAGAACAAAATAAGACTTCCATCTCAGCTCCAGCCCCCGGCAGAGAAATTCTGCCCTTCTTGGACCTCCAGTGGATGAGCTGTGACCCACCCATCCTGAAGGAGACCTTCTGCTTTCCCCAGACTACTGCCGAACACATGTCTTTCCTGAAAACCCTCACTTTCCAGAACTGATGAACCGAATGTATGGGCAGTCTGTAACTTAGCCAAGTTGACATGAAATCATCACAAGAGCCCATCTGTGAGAGAGCCCTAAGGGACCCTGGAGGAGAATACCAGCTAATTGGAGGCTATGTATAAACTATTACATTCTGGTTAAGGTTAGTTCTGCTCCCCCTCCCCCAGCGTTCTTGTTTCTCGTTCTTTTGACATGGAAGAAATGTGATTTGCTGGGGTGTTTGTGGTGTTATTGCCACATTTTGTGAGTAAGAGAATATGTGCTGTATCTGTGTTTGAAAGGACACAGTAGCCAGAAGTACCAGGATGTCACACATTTTCTGATTTGCTCCAACTGGTAGCAGCAGCACTGGCTCTTAATCTAGGTTAGAGACCCTTGTCTCACTACCTTGACTTCTGGATTTCTGTAATCATGAGTCCAAAATGCTCCAACAGCACCCATAGCTGGTTGTTCAAGGGGCTTTTCTGTATCTTCTACTGAAAGCATCCTTTCTTCTTTGTGAGGTGGACTTCCACATAGACACGGACTAGCATCCCTAAAGTAGATCCCTTGGAGTAATAGAAATGGGGTCACTCTGCCCCTGTGCTGTAGTTTCTAATTCATGTACTCTATACATCAGGGACACAGTATCATATAAAATCATTGCTTTATGACAGTGGTTCTCAGCCTTCCTAATGCTGCGACCCTTTTATACTGTTCCTCATTGTTGTGGTGACCCCCAACCATAGCATTACTTTTGTTGCTACCTCAAAACTGTAATTTTGCCACTGATAGGAACTGTAATGTAAATGCTTTGTGTTTTCCAATGGCCTTAGGCAAAACCTGTGAAAAAGTCATTTGATCCCCAAAGGGTTGCAACCCACAGACAGAACCTCCATTTTATAAAAATAGCCAGGATCCTAAACACAGTGCTCTGTTATTACTGCAAGGTATCATTTCTAAGCTGACATTGACTTCCAGGATTCCTTTACCCTTGGCAGCGACATCAAGTGCAAGCCCTTGCTTTGCAAACAAGAGAACCTGGGAACAAATCCCTATTACCCTGATGAAAAGCCCAGTCTCAAGGAGCTACAGCAGAGAGCAAGAGGGGAAGACATTGGATGGATGTGATGCTGTTCTCTGGCCTCCACGAATGGGCATAGGCATACACATCTGTACACTCATGTTAATGCAACACACAGACACACAGACACACACACACACACACACACACACACACACCCGGCAGACAGAGGAAGAGTGAGTGAGTCCCTTTCCCTACTGACTATCTGAATGTGCTAGGAAAAACAGATTCCACAGTTGTTGGCTTGCTGTTAACTCTTCTTCGCTACAATATAACATGAGTTTTGGTCCAATAAAATATCATGTAGAAGCCTTGCTAGTGGAAGCCCTCAAAGAGTGACTGTAGGTAAGGACTTACAGGCAAGAATGGCAAATTCAAATGTGGACTGTCTGCAGATCCCATTTAAGTGGCTTGCTTTTCCTTCCAAGGAGGAAGAGATCTCAGGATGCCAGAGGTGGTACCCAACTGGGATCACCTGAGGGGAGGGTGAAGTTTTGTCTTTGCTGTGTAGACACTGATCAATGGAAATAAAAATGTCTTCTTTGCTAAGTGGGAAAGTGGCCCTTTATTCCATTGCTGTACCCATTTTGTCAGCACCCAGAGAACCAATCAAAGAGCAGGCTTCCAAGGGTTGGTTTGTTTACTTGATTGTTTAGTGCCTCGTCTATGGTGGGAACTCTTAGGGAACTGGTAAGTGATGCTAAGATCTTTACTTTTTGTCTATACACACACACACACACACACACACACACACACACACACAATGCACTCACACATACCCATACATACACACATATATACCATATATACACATGCACTCACATACATACATGCACACATACACTCACACACATACATACACATATATACAATGCACTCACACCCATACATACACACATGCACTCATACATATATACATGTACACACACACACACACACACACACACTCACACATGCACACACATGCATCTTTTCCAGAGCCTGTCTCTGTTTTGTTTTTGTTTTTTATGTGTCTTTACTTTCACATCGCCAACCACAAGCTGAGCCAACGGCAAGAGGCAGGTTCTCTATCCATCTATCTCTCTGCCTCTTTCTGTCTCTCCATCTCTCTGTACTTCTATCTCTCTCCTTCTCCCTCCTTCTCTCTTGCCATCTCTTCTTCTCTTTCTCTTCTGTTCACTTCTATTACCACACAAAATAGAAGACTCCTCAATGCTCTGTACTCAGTGTATTGCAGAGCACTAGGTGGAAGTAGCACCAGTGTTAGCCATTTGAGATTTGCAACCAAGTACAAAGCTCAGCCTATCCCCACTCAGCTCATCATTAGGAATCCTTCAAGCATTCAGATGTCAGAACTAATGGAGATACACCACTGTGGCACTAGGAAAATAAATTGACAGAGTTACCCAGTCATGTAGCAGACTGTGTCTGGTGGACCTTTTTGTTGCTAATCTTGTTTATAACACTCTGCCTTAGAAATTGCCAATAGGTCCACCAACAAGTCTACTGGACTTTAAAATTTGGTGATTCTGATTAACCTAACATATGATGGAATGTCTGGTCTCATGGTCATTTGGTATCCCTTGGTTAGTTACTCCATCTCTCAGGTCCCTGTAATAGTCTCTTTTCAAATGGAATATAATTCTCTGGTGTGAATGGCATGCTTCTGTTCTGAAACTATTGGGTTTATATTATGACACTCTTGTGGCATACCATAGCCCCACAGAGCATCTTTCCCCAACAGAGATGCCTATTACATCAGAGGGACTGCTGTGTCATATGGTCCAATTTGCAGAGTTATTTTCATACTATTTCAAAAACCTTTATGTAGCCTTTTATAGCTCTAGGGTTCACTCAGAGCTGCAGACTTCCATGTTACTTGGTAACAGTCGGAGCAGTATTCCCTGTGGAACCTACTTCCAGGACTCAGGGAAGAAGACTGTTAGCTATTGCCATCTCTTCTCAGTGGCAGGAAGCAGGATTTGACATAATCAGCTGCTATCTTTGGAAGGGTAGCCTTAACACGCCCCAACATCACCACACTTCAGTGCTATTCTAGGGTTTTGGATATTCATAAGTTTTATCTCCTGCCTCTGAAAATGCATTTATTATATTAAAAAATCTCCAGCTTATTTGCTAATGCCTGGTACTTCTTAACACAACTTTATTAATGTCATGGGTAAATGGAATATTCTTTGGAATGGCCAGTCTCAGACCCTTCAGCCTCCAAGAAAGTAGAAAAGTAGAAGAAGTAACACGGCTCAGGGCAAGATCACAAATACACATTTTGTCTATGCCACATGAATACAGACTTATTATCCTTCTTCGTACCACGGAGAAGAAGTAATTTGGGATGTGAGAGGCTTCATAGCACACACCCGGGACTGGATTAATATTCCTTTGCAAAGATTCTACACTCAGCACAGTGGTTGCAACTGGGGTTACTATTACTGGAATGAGCAAAGATTCATGTCTCTGCAACAACTTCCCATTCTCTAGGATCCTTTTAGTTTTTGTAGGCGCCACATTGGTGAGATAAATGAAAATATACTGGAAATCCCCACCCTGATATTGCCATGGTTTTTAAGTAGTGGTTTGTTTGGTTTATTCTCAGGTGCTTTTAATTTACTCTTTTGGAAGAGATGTGGAGGTTGGAGCAAGAAAGGTTTCAGAAGCTTGCACTTGGCCTACTTGACCATACATAGCAGTTTTTATTCCACCATCCAGGAATCTCTCTTACGATGTGTATTTGTGAAGCCTATGGATTCACTGTGAAGAAATGCACAGGGAGGGCACAGTAAGACCCTTCCCCTAGGAACAAGACTATGAAAACTAATTCTCTGGGTCCCAGATGTCAGTCTCCACATTAGGCACGCGCTTAACAATCCTCCAAATTTTTAAGCCATCTTCTTTCTCCATGTAGATGGCCATCTGAGTAAATGTCCAAGAATTTTTTTTTTTTGAACAATCATGGGACATGGCTTATAATCTATAAGATTTGAAGGGCTTTTCCATTGGAGATCTTTATGATTAGAGTCTAGAAGCTGAGGAATATGTTTTGATTTTTCATTGCAATGATGGTCTCAGCCGCTTGATCATCTATCTTTGATTTTTTTTTTTTTTTGATTACGTACATTGAGCAAACTTTTATTGGCTATCCATTTGTCTTGTTTCCCAGGGATGCCACATTTTACTAGCCATCTCCATTGATCTCAGAGAGTGCTTCCCTTTGGCTGAACTCCAACCTTGTCACCCACTATAACTATACTCTAACTCTCTAAGATACAGCTACCAAGCTTCTAAGGAGCTTCCTCTCTCTTAAAATAACTTACTCCCTTGGTTAACATGCAATTCTGTGAAAATTCTTTCTTGTGCACCAGAAATATGCTTTCTGGAATTTCTGCTCATGTGACATACCTTCGTGTATGGGAAGGGAAGGGAACTAACTGCCTTGCAGATCTTTCTCCTTATTTCTGTCACAAAGACTATATCCTCTTTCATTTGAATAATCTCAAAAATGGCCTTTAAAATTCACTAAGGAAGTCAGAAGGCTAATTAATCTTGGGTCATCTGGAAGGGAAAGAAAACACATGGTATTGAGATTAGGTAGAATAATAAAACAACAAGTACCAGCCACATAGATAACATCCATGTGTTTACCATGTGGCAGGTCCCACGCAAAGCCCAACTCAAATTATCCTCGAAACCAGCATTCATTTATGCAAGAAATATTTATTAAGCACCTAATTCATTCTAGAAACTGGGGATACAGCAGTAAAGAATACAAAAAAAAATCCTGCCCATATAGAGCTTACATTCTAGAGGTAAGAAGACAGGAACAGGCAATAAATAAGATAATTGAGTGCTCTGTATAGAATGTTAGGTGTCGAGCGTTAAGGAAAATTAGAGCATGAGGAAAGAAAATAGGAGGAAATGGCAAGTGTCATTTGCAAGGTTAGAGACTGAGGGAGGCCTAGCTAGTGGGTAACTTGAGTGAGAGTGGAAGGAGATATACGGGTGACCTTGTGGACAACTGGGAACTGTTCCAAGGAGAATGAACAATAAGGGCAGAGACCCTGAGGTAGTATTATTATCTCTGTTGTATACATAACTTGCCCAAGAGCCCACTGCTTGAGGATGGAGCCAGGACTCAAACTTGGGCCTACTTGATTGTAGACCTTGTTATTACCACTAAAGCGGCCTAGTGACAGAGTCTGACAGTAGACAATGGGGAAATGCTCTATGTTACCAAGGGTGGCGCAAGATCCTAGAAGAGGGAAGCAACTTGCTCAGCTGAACACACGTAAATGGTGACAGGGTTGAGACTACCATGTGGTCACTTCTAGTTTCCCCATTTCTGTCTGCAGAAGCTAGACATTTATCCTCTGGCTAGAACTAGTTTCCAAACCAATCAACGGGCTAGGTGAAACAGATTTTGCTGATAGACATTTTAGAGTTCTGTCTTGGCTTAGCTGCACTAAATGATGTCTTTGAGCTCCGACTTCTCTCGCTGGCAGGTGTGGGTTAGTAACAAAGCATAGACTATGGAGTTAGTTAGGTACATCTAAGCCTGAAAATAGGCTCTAGGCTTTTCTATCTATGTGGCCATGGGCAAGTTACTAAATATTTCGGACTCTCAATTTCCTCATTTATTAGAGGATAGGAATGCTTCTTGGAGATGTGGTAGGGATCAGACAAAATAATACATGTGTAACACCTCCCACAGTGCCTGGCATGTGGGAGATGCTATACCTGCAACCATATTCTTTCCCCTATGTGATTAGTTGTCTTGTCACATGCATAACTCTTACTTTGTAAATGCATTACTTTTTTGAGAGTTGAGAGGTTACCTTATATATCTAGCTACTCACCACATTTTATATTATATGGTGGTCCACAGTAAATGCTTAAGAGTGATTATTTGATTGCTGGATTAGTGGAGAAGAGAAAGGATAGTGGTTATTGCTTTGGGACTCTGTCGATGTACCCATCATCTAGTTACATCTGCTAGCTCCCTGCTCGCCAGGCTTGTTTTTGTCTGATACGAGTGGTCAGCAGACAGCCTCTTACTTCTTTGAAAGTCCATATGCATTCTTCCAGAAGTCAGGCCACTGTTCAGGTAGAAGGAGACTTTTGTTTTCAGTCAAGAGAGGACAGACAGCTGTCACTGTGAGGATCAGTAGGTTCTTGACATATCCTGGGAAGAAGACAAAAACTCTACTTTAATTCACAATGTTAGCATCTTCCACCCAGCTCGTTCATCAGGACTGCTATCAAAGAGTCAAATTGACCAATTTCCATTTTTATTTCTTTTCCCCACCCTCTGGCAAGATCTCAGTGAGCAGCTAACCAGCTGAAAATAGGAAGAGAAGAGAAAGGCCTGGACTTCAATGACTCCAGAGATGGTTCATCAGTCGCCAAAAATTGAAGTTAGTTTTTCATTCATGTAATGTAGAAAGAAAAAAAAAACCTCTACTATAAATACTAGCAAGAGTTTAATGGAATAACTTGTTTAGAATATCATTGTTTAAGGAAAAAAGGTAGCTAATTTTGTAGCATCCTCTTACATTAGCTTCTTTAATCCTTACAACCACTCTATGAAATAATTATTATGGTCCACGCCTTAAAGACGAAGACACAAAGGGAACCTAAGGACATTAACTTGCTCCAGCTTACACAGCTTGTGAGTCTCAAGCCCAGGGCACTCTCTACACATTCTTGAGTCCAATTCATTCCTGTCCACCTTGTTTTATGCCTCTATTGCTAAAAGGATGGAGGACAAGTGTTGCTTCCTGATCCCCTCAGAGGTCAGTAAAGGCTGCCAACGGGGACCCACACACTCATCCATCTCTTTTTCTCTGGAGAAACATACATAGAGTCTTATAGTTATGCAAAGACAGCACAGAAAACTTCCTACCGTTGCCCTAAGAGTTAATAATGTATCTAAGAATTAATACATGGAGCTTCACATCTTGATAATAGGAAGAAAGGGGGTGTTGTTTGTGGCTGAGGATCAAGGGCAAACAAAGAGAATGATCAGCAGAGTTTGGAAGAAAATCATCACCTGTAACTTCTGAACTGTAGCACTGGTCAGGCTGAGCTTAACGAGCTTTACAGTATTTTTTAAAATAAATCAAAGTATTAAACTATTAATTGTGTATGTGTATGTCAGGAAGATTCATAGACAGTGAGCACTACTGTATTGGGATAGTAGGATCATAATGCCATTTCCCCCATTTATGCTATGACTCTAGAGTATTTATATTAGCAGATGTAATGTGATAATTCTGTGACTCTGTTGGTGGCTCCGTAGGTATCCATTTGCCCAGAGCTAGGAGTTTTCTTTCCATCAGATTCCTACTTTGACAGTTGATTAAATGGACACCGGGGGAAGACAGATCTCTTCTGAGATGGAGGCGCTGATGATGCTCCTTCCGTGATATACTAACAGAAAGCACTGGGTCTCATGGACTTAGCACCCTTGCATTTCAAGATGGATGGCTCAACTTTGCCTGGTAGTCATAACGAACATGGAAATAGAACCAGAGTTTTGGGTAATTTTAATATAGTTTCTCCAGTAATCTTTTTCTTTATCTTTTTTTTTTTTATTTTATAGGCATGGGAGATTTTTAATAATCAAATATCCTTGAAAATATCCTAATTCATTCACCTTTGGAATTTCTTATTTAGCCTAACCATGGCATTTTTCTTTAGGACAAGCAGTTCACTTGTTTGAACATGAAGAGAGTGAGGTTTGGAGAGGGAGCTTTCAAGGTTAATAATGTTCACAGGCAAGCACAGATCATAGGTTACCTAGTTAGAATCACACATTACCCACAACCTAAGCAAGCAAGTACGTTCTTGGTAATACTGCTGCCCTTGTACTATGAAGCAATTTGTTCATTAGAAAGTACTCTAGCCTGTGTTATTGGGGACTCTGAATACACTAGGACTACAGAGTTTTCATTCTCAACAGTGAAAGACACTAAGCATGTATAAAGTGACACATGGATAATATTTTAAAGAAGCTTATAATCTGCTCTCTCTCTCTCTCTCTCTCTCTCTCTCTCTCTCTCTCTCTCTCTCTCTTTTGGTTTTTCAAGACAGGGTTTCTTTGTGTAGTCCTGGCTGTCCTGGAACTCACTCTGTAGAACAGGCTGGCCTTGAACTCAGAAATCCACCTGCCTCTGCCTCCTGAGTGCTGGGATTAAAGGTGTGTGTCACCACTGCCTGGCTCTGCTTGTTTTCTCATGGTTGAATAAGACTTCTCATGGGGTCTCTAACGTCAGTAGAGAAAGCAGCCAGGAGGATAAAGGGTGTGGTTGTAGACTCTGATGGCTATCCCTTTTGAACTCCTAAGGTACATCCCCTAGTGTTGTCTTCACTTTCACAGGGGGATGACAAGTGTCTGTCATTCCCAGGCAGCACCTTTACATAGACTTGGAGGTTCTACGAGAACTTCAAATCTGCTGCTTCTTGTCTGTATGGTTTTTACAAATCAGTTAATGTTACCAGGTCTGTGGTCACATCTTGTCAGAGAAGTGAGTTGAACTGCAAACTCTGAGTCCCTGGGATTTCACAAGGTGGATTGATTTTAAGCTCAAGATAGTAAGTGTATCATGGGTAGTTAGCTCACAGACTTTAGGAAGCCTAGATCACCTGTGTTGGAAAAACGAGATGGAACCAGGACAGGTCAATGTGTGAAGATCTGAGAGTGTTGTAGCTGACAAGAGAAGGGTCATAGTTCAGGTAGCAGTGTTACTTGGTGTACAAGCTACATCAGAGAGAATGACTTCCCTAACGTTCTCTACCTTTGCATCTCTCTACTCAAGTCCAGAGTCCTAGGACACTGACTCTTTGATCTAGAGTGAGGCTGTACGTGCAGCTTACATAGACAGCAGACAACTTCCCTTGCATCCTCAGCAACACAGCATTCAGCAGTAGAAAGACGATTGCTGCATAGTGGGGGAGATGCTCAGCAGGCATAACTTGCTTCCTCCTGGACCCTCCTTTTTCTTTCCCATCTTTTCTCCCCCCTCTCTCTCCCCACTGCTCTTCCTCTCTCTCCTATACCCTTAAGGCTCTTCCAGCTGCCTTTCATATTTGGGGGAGGCTGTATATTTTAGTACATTAGAGAAGGTTCCAGTCCCCACTTCTCCTTACACCATTAGAAGGATTAGGATCATGGGGAAGAGAACAGATAGTTGCCCTGGCTACAGCTGGGGACCAGAAAGCCAGAAAGCAGCAGTATTCCTAAGGACTAGAGCCAGGGACGGCTATGAGCAGCGATCTTGGAGCAGATGGCTTCATAGAACAGTCCACCAAAGCCCCCCGGGTACTGCTGCTCATCTGAGGGGTTTCCTTTCACAGTGTTCCCATTAACACGTTTTCTTGGCTTTCTCTTTATGGCTGCTGGGATGAGCAGCTTTTTTCCCATTTCCAAACTGTCCTTATCAGTAATGCAACAATAGCTAATTTAATTAGCTGACCTGAATGGTGGCCAGTTTGGGCTAATTTGGTTTTGATAGTGCTCTTTGGCACATGCAAAACTGATAAGCATATTTCACTCCAGATGAACAGTGGGGTTTAGGGGCCGGTATATGAATGAGGATAGCTCTCCCAAAGCCCCTCTTATACCTGGGGGACACAGTGCTTGACCAAAGGCAAGTTATTCTAAAGCCAGTATCCTCCCCCAACCCCCCCCCCCCCAACAAGGACCTGTCAAATGTGTCAGCTGAAGGAGAAAATAGACAACCAGAAAATTGCAAAGGCAAATTGCCCAGGATGAGGATGCTGGGAGCTGGGACAAAAACACTCCCCTTAGCAGAAAGAATGCTTGGCTGGGAGAACTGACCATCCCTCAGTCACCCCAATTCTGTAGATCAGCCACCTGATGCGTTAGGTGATCACTGGCCACTTCCTCCACAGCTGTGTCTCAGTACATCAGTGCAGTATAGATAAGGGCACACACACACACACACACACACACACACACTCACACACACACCCCAAGTCAATGGAGGATACTGTGACAATGAGCTGATTACCCAGAGAGTATTCATCCTCCTGATTCACTGGTTCTCCTTGATTGGAACTAAAACCATTACTCATTGTGTCTCTAGGTCCTAATAATGATATGTATCCACAGACAGTACTTAACATATGTTAGGTGACTGAATGATATAGGAAAGGGTATATGGGAGCACACAGAAGGACAGTTTCAGGCAACCCACAACTGAATATCATAAAACAAATTCCTTTTCAGGTCAATATTTCTCTCTATCCTTGAGGGGTGGAGCGGGGGAGTTACTAGAAAACCACAATTGTTTTGTATTTCCAGTGAGACTCCATTTGAGAGAACCAAGTTTTCGTTGATGAGTGATTATCAATTGAAGATAGATCCTGGGTTAGGGATGGGGTATGCAACCACTTCCCCTTTCAGCTCCAATGCCCCATCTGACATTATCCACGCAGGTTCCGGGCATGCTGCTCCAGTCTCTGAGAGTTTATATGTGGACTGGTCCTCTGTGTTTAGAGGGCCTTCTTTCCTTGGGGTTGCCCATCCCCACTGGCTCTTACAGTCTTAGCAGTAGACAGCCAACACAAAATGAACTCAATGACATCTTTGGAAGCTCCTTGTCTTATAATGCTTTGCCAGAATTTTTTTTTTTTAACCTTACATGTCCCTTCATATACCATGGCTTTTGGCTTTGTGTTTCTCTGTGTGTATGAATGCTAGTGTCTCTGGTTTTAGATGTGTTGCTTGTAGTTTTCTTTGGATCTTTTCCTTCCATTTGCTTGTTTTGGGCTATTTTGGTTTTTGTTTTATCTTATTTTTATTACTATTCTTTAGATGCCTGTTTGTTCTCTAAGAGCAATAGAAGGGGTGTGGATTTGGGGATGAGAAAAGAAGGGGAGGACCTTGGAGGAGTTAGGGGAGGGGAAACATAATCAGAATATATTTTATAAAGGAATCTATTTTCAATAAAAGAAAAATAGGGGGAAAAGGAACATTTGTTACTTGAGACTTATTTTTTAGCATTGCAAGATCTCTTTTGTCTCACTGGGGCTCCTGCCTGACATTTCCCAGCTATGTTCTTTCTAGATAAAGGGTCACACCTAGGTAGTCTTTTGATTTGCTTTGAAGGGCTTTCCCCATTTTGGAGCTGCACTTCAACAGCACACCAATGAGCATGCACGCAATCACATGGGTTAAATGGTGTATAATTGAAATTAGTAGGTCTGACACCTTTCCAGTAGGACTGGCTCATGGGGGAGTATGTCAGTGTGCCTCCTGATTCTTCAATGTGCTAACATCTAATAAAGTTTGGTCATCTATTCTCATTCCATACACTTCCTGGGTGAACCCACCCACTCCGTGACACAGTATCCTATGGGCTAAAACTACACAAGTCTTAGAAATGCAACTGACTGTTGGCGTTTTCCACCTGGATCTTCCATTAAAGCCTAAGCCAAGACTCCAAAAAACCGTCCTTATTACCAGTTTACAGAAATCTATTTGTCTTGATTCCCTGCTTTTGCAAACAACTTAACCTAACCTGGCTCCCTTCGTTCCTGCTTTAGACAATCACCTAGTCTATTGATTTTGTCTTCTAAATGTCTTTTGAATCCAGGTCATTCTTAACACCTAAATGACTTTATTTATATCTTTCATCCCCTATCCCTCCAATTTAAACAGGAATTTCTCAAAGTCTGAGATATCTCAATGTCAGACAAAGAGGCCGTTTTCTGAACTGAATTAACATATCCCTCCTGCTGTTCCATCGAATTCTAAATCTTTAGTGAATACCAAGTACTTTGCTGAATACAAAGATGTAGATGTCTTTTCTTACTCTAGCATATATCAATTCATATTTTAGTAGTGAAATCAAATGCCTTTCGTGTATAGATCGTATGCTATGCAGTTTACCTAGTTCATAGATGACAGCCAAAGAGAAAAACAAAACAATCAAGCCTCTGACAGGTTATGAAACTTTTCCCTTACTACACAGATCATAATAAATGATAGAAGTTGAATTTGGAGTCTGGGTTAGGTCCAATGTAAACACTATGTAAGATACATACTAATTATTCAAAGTCCTATTCTCTATAAATAAAACAAAGAAAAAGCAAAGCACCCAGATGAATCTCAAAATAATTACACTGAGTGAAAGAAGCCAGATGAGGAGGATTGTATGCTCTGAGATTCCACATTCACAAAATACTAGAAAATGTGAGCTAGACATGGTGACAAGAACCAGGTCAATGGTTGCTTAGGGAAAAGGGACAAGGATTTTCGACTGGATTGTAAGCAAGGAGAGTTTGATAAGTGTGAATAGGTTAAAAACTTATCAAACTGTACCCCTCCAATATGTGGTTCAGTGTGTGCTTAAGCCAATAGACAGACACACAGACAATTGAGCTACGTTCATATTGTTAAAATCCCACATATTAAACAAAGGGTAATTAATCAAGAGCATCACCCAGGGATTGGTGAAGGGAGAGCAAGTCCCCAGAGGCCTAGATCTCAGACTCAACAGGTAGTGGGACAAGATCATCAGACAAAAGCCCCAGGGTTTGTGGGCCTCCCTGGTTCTCACCTTCTCTCTGTCTTGCACTTGAGGGAAATCTGGTGATGTACATAACAAAAGCTTTAAGTGTTTCCATCTAAGAAGCGATACAATGTGACTCAAGGGCTGTCCTAAGAACTGGAATAAGGCACACGGTCCACTGATGAAATGTTGTTCTCATGCCTATGCATATATGAACACCTGCTAAATATTGTTCAGGGTTAAAGAAGGCCTGAATCAGGGTGTGTTGGGCTGTGGTGTGCATTAAGTCCGGCAGGGGTGAGAAGGGACAGTCCTTAGCTTAGGTATGGTTCCGGAGAAAGACGTGGGTCATCATGCAAATGTTTTTTTTTTTTTTTTCTCTTGAAAGGTGCCAGCGTTTGGAGGCAGTGAGAGATTCCTGGGGGCTTTTTCCCTTCTCATACCCTAGCAGGAAAACAGAATGCGAACAGCAGTCCTTGCACTGGGTCAGTCTCTGCCTCTCTACAGCAAATAGCCATGCTTTCTGCTTTATGCCATTCCTCTATTACCTTAATGTGCTGGCCTGGAGGATGAATGAGATAATAAACACGGAGCACAGTGTCTGGGTCACAGGAGGCGCTCAATAAATGTTAATTCCCTGCCCCCAGCCTGGTATAGATTAGCCCTGACTTCTCAGAAATGCAAATCCCTGCGCGCTCAGCTCACCTAGGTCTCCTTTCAATATCCTTGCCTAGGAGCCTTTTACAACCCCTTAAAGCTGGGCCAGAATCCCTCTCCTCTGCTAATTGTCCCACAGAGACCAGGGGAAGAGAAGGCAGCCACTCTGGAAGAGGCCAAAGCCTCCTAGCAGAAGAGTCTGTGTGTGTGTTATTGAGCTTCATGAGCCTGGACCTCATTCGTCTTCACAGACATTGCTGCGCCATCCATTTTAAATGACATAGAAGTCGACCTGTTTATCAAGATCAGCATACTACTGTATTATTATGATTATTTAGCATTTACATAACACTCTATTTGCAAAGTGCTTAATAATAATTTATTTATTACTTCATCTAACTATGCACTAATGGAAAAATTCAAGAGGTTGTTTTGAGTTCACTGACCTCGGCTCTGGAGACACCTCAGGCCATTTTCAATTGCTGCCCAGATGCCTGCCGTAAAATGTTTTAATGAAAAACCATTTGATATATATACATATATACGTGTGTATATATACACACACACATATATATATGTATACACACACAATCACACATATACAGGTACACACACATATATCTATAAATAGATTTATATTTCCTTTTTTGGCAATTGTAATATGTTAAAAACAAAATTTTTACTTTACAATGGGGAAAAATAGCTATTACTATTATTAAGAAGTCACTAGAAACACATATATTTTGAACTTAAAAATGACCCGAGATTCAGCTCTTATTGTGTAGAAGACATGGAAACCACACGTGCCTTCTTTGCATCCTGCTTCCGGAAGGGTGCAGAGCTGGGCAAAAGTGATTCTCACCTCTATCCCGGGATAGAGGTCTCTCAAAAAACAAATCAATAAGCAAAAAGAAAAACCAAACAAGGGTTCATAGCTGGGGGCGGCTGACAGCCTTGTCAGTTAGCTCTTTTGAGGTCCACCTCAGGCAGTGACTGAGCATGGCAGTGGGGTGCTGTGGCTACATGGTGGGGTTCAATTCAACTGGGATTTGTTGCAGAGCTCTGTCTTGGATTGATGGGGACTTTCTCAGGCCTCCGTTTCTATCTGATGGCTTCTCTGCCCACTCATGTCCTTTTCCTTCGCAGCTACTAAAAACCTCCGCATATTTTGCAGTCCTGACTTAGCCTCAGACCCAGCCAGCTTCCCCAGCTACCAGGCTTCCCCAACCCGATGTTGGAAGCTAAGCCTTGCTCTGATAGGCATATCTGTAGGTCAGATGGGAGGTGGCTTGGATGCTTTCAAAGGCCTTTCGCCTCCTTGATTCTATGGAAGGGGATTCACTAATTTTGGATCTTTAGCCTCTGTACAAAAAGGCTTTATGAGCACCCTGAAAAAACTGCCCTTAAGAAAAGGCAATTTGGGAGGGGGGAGAGAATTTATTTTAGAGTGTAGTTCAAGGGTGCAAGTGTATACACACACATATTTAACATTATATAATACACAATATATATGTTAGGGCATAAATGGACTAGCACCACAGGCACACATAAATTCCAGTCAAACATAGGTGTCAAAAAAAAAAATAGGTGTCAGAAGAGAGAAATGGTGAGGGGAGGTCATGCTGACAGATGGTGGAAAGACAATTACATTAGAAAAGAGGCTAATTTCTAAGCCAGAGAGCCCCACTATTTACCTATCCAGTCATACTCAAATGGGAAAGGAAAACTTCAGTGAACTGCTCCAACAGGGAACATCTCTTGAGCCATGCTCAGAATGCCAAGCAAGGCTCTTGGCATTAGGGGGTTATGTTTGTCATCTATGGAGGCTTGTCTGTTTGTTTGTTTTGTTTTGTTTTTAAGAATAGGGACAGAAGACATGAGCTTTTTACCACCATGCTCCCCACCCCTGCTTTCTTTCTTTCTTAATATTCTTTTTGTTTTGTTTTTGTTTGTTTGTTTGTTTGTTTGTTTGTTTGAGACAGGGTTTCTCTGTGCAGCCCTGGCTGTCCTAGAACTCACTCTGTAGACCAGGCTGCCTCAATCTCAGAAATCCACCTGCCTCTGCCTCCCAAGTGCTAGGATTAAAGGCGTGTGCCACCACTGCCCAGCCTTTTTTTTAAATATTCTAAACCATTTCTGGAAGAAATCAGATCTCTCCTTTTTCTATACCTTTTTATCCTTTTGGTTTTTTTTTTAAATATCACAGTGGTCTCAGGTCAAAAGACATCTGTGAAAAAATTATTAAGAAATGCAACTAGTAGTATTGAAAATGAAGTCCACCAAGAATAAAAGCTAACCATGGACAAGGATCGTACATAAGGTGATTGGCTCTGAGAGATGCACTTACACTGGCTGAAATGTTAAAGCATGCTTCATCCTCTTTTGTGTATAGTCTTAGAAGGCTTAACTGTCCTTAATTAAGGGGATGTGTGGCATGTGACATGTTTAAAAGACCAATAATGAGATTATCTTGGACTTTTCATCTGCTTTCATCAGCTTTTAGAGGCTAGATAACAGAAAGTGCACCACACCCCCTTAAAAATGGCAAACTGGCAGAGTTCAGAAGTCGTCTAAGGTAAGAATCTAGGCTCGACTTCAATAATGACTTCACAGCATAAAGTAGAATAATTTGTGATTTACAGACATCAGCAGGAATTGACCCAAACAAGACACATCCTATTACCATCACTTATTCCTAGGAAGAAAGATTTTAGAACAGCACAGAATCCCTGATCCAATTCTTCAACATAGTGAACGGAATTCCTCTTGTCCTTGCTTGGGATAAAGTGGGTAAGGAGAACAACAATATGCCAATAAAGGGAAAGGGGTCTGCCCTCAGCCTGCAGTAGTCCACAGTGTTTGCCGCAAGGCACTGGCTCTCACTGGTCCCGTCTGTAACAGGGTCGTGCTGACAGCAACATAGCCTGGTGGCATTACACCCCACCTTTCAGAGTCACACTCTGAGTTCACATCCCGACTCTCCTACATATTTGTGTGTGTCTAGATAACTTTTCTAGGGGTTTTCACAAATTTCTTTTATATAAGGTGGGTGTCAGCAGGGCATAATGATGCACTCTGTAATGTTAGTACTCAGGAGGCTAAGTCAGACGGATGTCCTGGAGTTCAAAGACAGCCTGGTCTCCATAGAGAATTCCAGACCACCCAGAGATCTATAGAAAGATTTCGTCTTGATAAAATGAAAGAATAAATGAGAGAATAAATAATAAAACAGAACCAGTGTCATGGCACACACTTTCAAGAATCGGGATGAGATAGCAGGCTGCGTACAGTATAGCACCTGCTCAGAAGAAACAGCCTGGAAACGGTAGCTCTTTATTACACATTAAACGCATTGTCTGAGAGTAATGAGCTAATATGTGGGATGCTGAAATCAGGACCCAGAAAGGTCTCACTAGGCTGGACTCAAGGAGCAAATCTAATAGGGTGGCCTTTAACAAGGATAAATGTAAAAGTAGTGTGATTCGATCTAAACAGCAAGTGGCAGACACCCGATGGGGAGATGGGTGTTATCCACGGTGCACCTGAACAAAAGCTTGGGTGCATCACTGACTCTTGGCTAATTAAGGGTCAATGGTGTGAGAAGTCCACCAAGAAGCAAATGCTACTTAGGCAACATAAGGCCAGCATGTTATCTGGAACAAAGGAAGAAATAGTAGCTGGGTCCTCCGCCATCCCCTGAACCTCACAGGTTACCAAGGGTGGTGCTAAATGAGGCTAGGATCAGGAAAGAGATGTAAATCCAATTGGAGCAAAAATGGGCAGAGGTAAGAGAAAGCCCATGAAGTTTCTGGATCTGTGTTCCCAAATATTCAAAAAGCAGTATGAACGTGATGAATAAAATCCCTTGTAGCAGATTTCCAGCTCCTTCTCTGCTTCAGTCTGCTCAGGAGAACAAGAAGGATGGGTGTAAGTTCCAGAAAGGAAGGTGGTTGCTTACTCTACAAAGAACAGACCTCCAGTCATTAACACTGGTCCCAAGTGCGGACACAGTTAATCTCCCGGCACTGGGAAGGCCCAGGTAGAGGCTGAAGAATCACCTGCAAAGGATGCTGTACGGTAACTATGTTGTCTCCTAGCTTAAGGTTCAGTTTGCCTGCCATTGAAGTCTCAGGCAAAGGTAGATTTTCCTCTGGGGAGAAGGTTCAAAGCCCTCTTTAGATCATTTATAGAACCTCAGCCACCCCACCCCCACATCACTCTCTCAAAAGATGAAGATGAATTGAGTTGGCGCATTCTTTGTTCAACATGTATGAAATACTATTTGCTATTGGGCCAGGGGGTGGGAACACAAGAGTTGAATACGAGATACTGTCTCTGTCCTTGTCAAGAGAAAGCTGGAATGTGATGCATCCTGTTAAACAAATGTATGCAAAGTTCATCCCCTGTTGTGATGGTGTTGTACGATAGATTGACACAGGTGAGTGACAGAATTCTGTTCTTCCTGGGGACCGTCCCTTCAGCTTGGGGACTGGGGACGCTGCCAGAGACAATCCTCAGAGTACCTAAGCAGTTTTCACAGTCCTGTAGAGGTGGTGTATTGCAGGGTCACCAAGGACACCAAGGGGATGAGACCATCAAGCCACATTCTGTAAACCCCTTGCCAAGGGCCTGGGGACTGTTTATCTCTGGTCCTGACCTCTCAAAGACCCTATCCTGACTGTCTATTATGGGGTAGGTGTATGAACTAACATGTTCTAAAAATGAGATTTCATGGAAGCTGCTGGAGAATAACTTCATTTAGTTCATGAAAATCCAAATCAGCAGCTGCTTGTGCCTGTATGCACACCTACATTAAACTTCCAAAGTGCTTTATATTTATTTACCCTCCATGTACTGCCTGTTTATTGGGCTAATAAATTGGAGGCAGTAATATCCACTCATCAAATACCCACCTGTCTTCCAGGGCCTGGCTGTCACCTTACAGTCTTAGGATGTCTCCCCAGATACTCTGCACATAGAGAACATGCTAGTCTCTGAGCCGATGAAGCATCTGCTGTGTACACCTCTTATTAAGCACTGGCTGTATACCTCTCTGGTGGTTACTTCTCTGGATTTCTTTTACTTTGCTGCGTTTTCTAGTTCTCAACTAGGCGAAGTCTTGCCTGATGAGGTCATAAATTCTTGCTCACTGGGGTGGAGCCAAAGCTCATGACTGACTTTCACTGTGAGGTTTAGAAGCATGTGAGCTGGTTGCTAAGTAGAGAGTCATATCCCTATCTTTGGGTCTTTTTAAGAAAACTGTTAGAGACAGATAGAGCCAAACTCAGAAAGGCAGTCTGCTTTGCCCTGGCCTGTGGATTCACCCAATCTTCCTAGAAAGAACAGAAAGAGGGAGAAGGACATCATGGGGTTTTACACTGTAGACTTGACATTAGGACTTTTAGTTTTTTTCCAAGGTCTAATGGCTCCAAGGAACACTATAGTTCTGGCCTAGCTTTTTGAGACAGAGCCTCATTATGTAACCCTGGTTATCTTGAAATTTGTTATATGCACCAAACAAGCCTTGAAATCACAGAGATCTGCCTGCCTCGTCCTCCCATATGCTAGAGATTATACGTGCATTGCCACCTGGCTTGTTCCAGAGCTTGCAACCAGAGGGGTAAATAGTTGGAGCTTAATAAGAGACGCACACAGTAAACACGGCTGTTCTCCATGAGTAGAGCACCTGGGGAGACATCTGGAGAATGTAAGGTCCCAGCCAGACCCTGGAAGAGTTTTGATGAGTGGATATTACTGTTTCCACAACTGAACTCAGATTCTCAGGCTGAACACGGCTTGGCATCTTTATGTTATGCCAGGGACACACGAACAGACCTTCAAAGTCTCAGCAACCCTTTTGCTCATGGCCAAAAGAACTTTCTCCTTGTCAGTCAGATTCAAACAAACGTAGAGAATCATTGACTTAGGTGAGGAAATGGAGAAGTTTGACACAATTGAAATCTATAGCTGCTTTAAAAGTGAAGCAGCTTGCTGTCTGTAATTACCCGACTCGGAACATTGTCAGGTTCTTAGAGGGACCCAAAATCTGAATAGACACCCACATCTACCTTCTTAGGGGAAACGTCCTGTCTCCATCTGGGTGTTACCCAGGCATAGGCTGCCAGGCTCAGATTATGAGCAAGTGTCTGCGGGGTATAAACCAGGTCTTCTCTGAGGGCCTCTCTCTAAGTCCAAGCCATGAGGCATGTTTAAAGCTAGCTAGGATTCGTGAGGGACCAAAGAGCCCAAGCACAGAGAATTTCTTTACATCACCAACCCTGACCAAGGCACATTCCCCACCCTCAGAATGCTAGCCCCTTCTATCATTAAGACAGTGTGGTTTGCAAATCAAACCGGCTCCCCCAAGGTCATAGAAATCTAGGTTTCTCCTCTCATCTCCTCCTCTGGGTAGGGCTTTCATGCCTAGGGCAAGCATCTGAACTCAGGGGTAGATCCTGACTCAGAGGGGGAGGAAGCTGATATTAGGACAAAAGCCTGCTGCTTGCCTGTGTAGCCTGCCTCTGCCACTTTCCACACTCCCTCCACCCACTGGCAAGGCACAAGCAACACCAGCTGGGTCAGCACCCTTCACTACACTGCCGCCATTATGGATGCTCGGAAACCCCAGGCTACATCAAAGGAACAAGGGACATTTCAACACGGACCCTGGCTATGAGCACAGCTGTTTAGAAGTCACCTTGGATTCTGACTCTGCCAGAAACCATTAGCCATTTTCTTAGGCTAGTACTGTACCCGTCTGGAAATCTCCAGTTGGCTGGGAGCCGTTCTATTCTTTCTCTTTCCCCATTTTCTCTTCCTACCACACAAAATGCTCGAGACCCACCTGAGACCTAACATTTGTCTGTTTTGAGAATAGATGAGTATTTATTAGAATTAAACAGCTGGGAGCCCCGTGATATTTAGACGGGCATTAGGAGGAATGTATGAGAAGAAGATAACGCTGGGTCTTCATGTCTGTAAACCAGCCTGGGCTTACTTACTGAGGGGATTTCTTGGGTCTCCTGTGAGAACCAGATACAGTTAATTTCCTGCAAAAGCTGCGGGCTGGGCCGTGCTGATATTGCAGTGTTATTTAGAATAGAAAGGTCAGGCCTGAGATTGAATAATCATTGACAAGAAATCCACAGGGCAAAGGAAGCAGTTGGTGAGCAGTCGCTGACTTATTTCTGCTCCCCCTCCCCCACTTCCCTTCATTCCTGGGTATCTGTTGATTCTGGAGTTTGTTTAATATTCTTTTTGCAACTGTTTCCCACATTTGTAGCTGGTAGGAGATGTGTGTTGAGACAAAGAGGGGACAGCTTCCAAGCCATCAATGGAGATGGGACATTCAGTCTTATAGACTGGGTGTATCTATTTTGGGCCATTGGCCTTGGGTACCTGTATATGAATTTTCCGACCATACATGGTGGTTTTTTCTTCTCAACTGTTTGAAGCACCCTGTCCCTAAACAGAGAGCTTTCTTTTCCTTCATGTTATCTGAGCTATCCTCTGGGTGGCCCTGTTTAAAGCCTGCCCTGAGTCTGGAGCCAAATATGAGCCTTTGAGAAGCACAGAGGAGAGTCCCATGAATGGAACATGTGTTGTGTGTGAGGCTAGGGTAGTTTATGACTTCTGGCACCCATGTGAGCCCCACTTTACTGATGGGGAAAGCATAGAGAAGTTGGATGGCTTGCTCAAGACATCTCAGTTCCTATAGAACAGTGTGAGGGTGTGAAAGCTGGGGATCTCTGGGTACCAAGCTCATTGCATGCCTCCAGGTTCCCAGTCTCATTGGGGATTTTCTCTGGTGCCATCCTCTTCCCCTTTATCCAGTCACCCTAAGGGGTTCCTTGTTCTTATTTAATCCACGAGTTTCTCTCTTGTATTGTATCATTCTCCTTAGCTGTCCCCTCAGGTGACTGATCCTACAAATTATATGGTGTAGACTTGTGTCCCATTTTGTAAAGCATACGGATGGGCAAGAGGGATGTTGGCATCACTTCTGAATCTCAGACACCATCTAGTTTGTTTATTTTGAAATTCTTTATTTAATGTTTGGACCGAGACAAGAAGACTGGGAGTCTGAGGCCAGACTGGGCTATACAGCAAGTTCAAGGCTAGCCTGGACTACATTGTAAGACTCTGACACCCCTTCCTCCCAAAACAAACAAACAAACAAAAAACCCGAGTCTGGGCATGGATAACTCATACCAATAATTCTAGCACCTTGGGGTTGAGGCAGGGGGAGTATCATGTATGTGAGGACAGTCTGGATTACAGGATGAGATTCTGTCTCCAAGCTTGTATGCACACATGTACATACATACATACATACACACACACACACAATAATAGACACAAATGGATAAAGACAAAGTTAGATACTGAAATGATTCCTTAAGGTTATATAGGTCATCTTACTTACCTTGGCAATGGTATGGGTACAAATAATAAAACAACCAGCAGACCATCTATCTATCCTGATGCATGAGTTGGCAGCTAGGCTATGGTCAAAGTCCTTCTAAGGACCATGAGTACTGCCAGGTAAGGGCCAGAGCATGCGATTCTGAGACTAAGGAAAGGTGAAAAGGTCAGGATCAAAAGGCTATGTCTGGGTCTCTTCTAATCTAGGCACAGGAATCAACAAGTAATGAGATGGTTTCTTGGCACAATGGCTTTGACATACATTGGCCTGTCTGTCTGTTGATGTACCAATGTCATCAGAGTGTTCTGGCATCTGGTGACACGTCTCATGCTTTCCATAACTCTAGGCCTAGATCATAAGGAGGACTATATATAACAGGTTGGGCCGTAGGGAGAACAGATCTTGGACTCCTGTCATCCTTAGCTGACAGAGACATCATAGCAAAATTAGATTGCCAAGTCATCTGCTTTATGCAGATTCAGCTCCTAAATTGAGACACAGTGTGATGATTCCTGTTACCAAACCAGGTATTTAGTAATGAGTACGAATATCGCTTTGGGTTAACAGGGGTTTTGATGCAGCTCAAGCGTTTAAAAGCCATGACCTGATGGCTGCTCTAGGGACCAGGACCTTGGAGTCCCAAGTTTGACTTCCACATGGGCTTTCCTTTCTCTGTATCCTGAAGCTACAAAGCACAAGGTTGTGCACTGGCTCTGAGAGTTTATCTTCTAAAAGCCTTGAGTCATTTAGTGCAGGAAGCTGGCTGCTAGCCTGTGCCAATGCAGCTGTGTGTGGGTTATGGTAGTGAGAGGAAGAGCTGATACACAGAGCAGGAGCCTGTGTGCCCAGGATGTGGCAGCATACCCAGAGTGTTAGCAGCTTGGACTCCGAAACCAGACTCTCGGCTCCTCTGCTTTCTTACTTTGTGCCTTACAGAAAGTTGCACAACCTGTCTGAGCTTTAGTGAGTCTAGTCATGATGAGCAGAACCAGAGCACCTACTTAAAGCTATGGAGAAAATTAAAAAAGTGGGCGTGTGCAAACCCTTAGAACTCCACCTAGTTTACCATAAGCACAAAGACGTAGACTTGTACTTCTCCGGCCTTGCTAAGTAGATGCATTGGTAAGGCACCATTTGAGTGCCAAGACCTCTGGTATGCACACAGATTAATTAGGAGGCAACTTCTAATTCTTGCTTCTGCCACGGAAGCTTCAGGCTCCCAAGACCTGGATGGGATTCCACAAGCCAACCTTGGAATGAGCCTTTGGTCTATTTTAGGGCAGTGGGAACTGATTCTCTGACTCCAAATAGATGCATTGAACACCTCTGTGAGCCAGGCACCTCCATTAGCAACTTGTTCCATAGTCCCTGGGTCTGGGTTTTACTTCTTGCAGAAATGGAACTGTGACACCTGCCCCTACGGGTTCCCACAATGGTTGTGATGCTCCAAAGGAATATGTCAGCACAACTTTTGAAATGCTTGACACATCTGTGGTACCCAATATTCTAACCATGACAAGTGTCACCTCTCTAGGTTGGTGGCCCTGTTGTCAGATGGCAATCCCCCTCCGCGCCCCCCCCCCCAATACTGAGTGAGTGCAGATGAGAAGGGTGACCTGGAGAATACAATCTCTGTGGCACCATCTGGCATCCTCTTCGCCTTTGATTTATGAGTGCCCACCTCTCCCTGTGCGATACCATAAAGGCAGGTTGTGTGACACCTTTACTGTCTGGCACAATGTGAAGCAGCATGAGCTCATGCATGCAGGGACAAGGTGTGGAGGCTCACCTCTGCCTCCCTCCATGGGTTTTCACGCTGCGCCTGGCCACATGTACTATTCAGAAAACCACTGGCCATTCTAGCTTCTCTGAAAAAAGGTAGAGATGAGCCAGGGCAGAAACAGGTCAGCCAAGGTCCAGCCAGGTGGGATGTGTCTCTACAACCTGTCACGTCCCCCTCTTCCAGTCTGTTCTGGTGCCTGCCATCTCTGAAGTTTATAGGTATCATTACCTGTGAAAAATCTGTTCCATCTGAAGACAGTCCAGGTTGAGGATGGGTGGCAGATTGCAATTTAATGACCAGATTAAAATATGCTAAAGCAAACAAATAAATAAATAAAAATCCCAGCAGCCCGGAGCTCCACAATTCATTCTGTGGGCAAGAGAGGCTGGGGCTCCAGGGACCTGCTCGTAATTCACCCCATCGGCAGGTTTAGTAGACTGTTACTGTATGACCACAAGGGGAAACAACTCTCTAAGAAAGATTTACACTGACTGCCACTGGAGGCTGAAGGGCTAGGGACCAGGAGCAAAGGATTTGGGAAACAAACAGGTTCTACACTGACGGGTCCAACAACAGAGGTCCATATTCCCTTCCTCTTCTGAGTTCTCCCTGACTCCTGTGTTGTTCACCAGGATTAAATCACTCATTCCTCACGGCAAATGACCCCAAGGTCATACTACCACTTATTGAAATGGAGGTTCAGTTTTCTTTCTCTGTGTCTTAACAGATTAGCCTGTTTTTCTAAGGGTAGGGAAAATAGTGTTCTTTTGTTATTCTTAATTTCAGTTATACTTTTTGAGTCACTGCTCAATGAGCGAATGCATGAGTGAGCAGTATGTGTCAGGATCTGTGTGACTTGGGGGAGTCACAGCCCCGTTAGTATCTCACAAGAACTGGATCTCTTTGGTATCCAAGGATATACCAAAATCCAAGACTGCATAAAATGGCATAGTGTTCTCATCATGTAACCTGCAAACATCTTACTATGCTTTTAGTTATCTCTGGATAATTTATAATATGTACTGCAATGTAAAAGTTGCTTGTCATTTGTTATTATTTTTGTTATTATTTTTAAGTGTATGTGTCTTTCTCTCTCTCTCTCCTCTCTCTCTCTCTCTCTCTCTCTCTCTCTCTCTGTCTCTCTCTCTCTCTCTGTGTGTGTGTGTGTGTGTGTGTGTGTGTGTGTCTGCCTGCCTGCCTGCCTGCCTGCAATTTTGTAGTCAGGGATCTGCACAAGTTTGCAGGTAGGTGTTTGTGGAGGTCAGAGGCATCAGTCTCCTGGAGCTGCAATTATAGGCAATTGGGAGTCACCTTATGTGGATGTTGGGGACTCCGTTCTTCTTGATAAGCAAGACTCACTCTTCACCTTAGAGCTATCACTCCAGCCCCCAAATTGTTGTTCTTGGGCTTTTAGGGAATGATGACCAAGAAGTCTGTATCTGTTCAACATACAAGTAGTTTAGAAAGATTTTTGACCCTTTGTTGAGTTCATAGACACAGAGCCTGCAGGGGTGGCAAGCTGGCTGGGCTGCAGGTAGGCATTCTCATGCAGAGAAGAAAAGGCGGGGGAAAATGACATCAAGGCCAGCCTTTGCCTCTATGGCCTTTGATTTCTCCAGGAATTGTCCTTTGATTTTCCTGGCCTGGAGGTCTACTCGCTGCCAGTTTCTCTCTTGCAGCATAATCTGTGTCCCTGCTGGCCCCTCCGCTCAATGTTCTCTTTGTTGTCCTTTATTACATATTTAGCTAATTTGACAGTTTGTGCTTTGGAAGTAGCTGCTTAAGAAGGCATTGCTAACCCTATTGACTCAGTATTCTTTTTCTTTTCATTTTTTATTGGTTGTTTTACTTATTTAGATTTCAAATGTTATCCCCCTTCCCAGTTTCCTCTCCAAAAGCTCCCCATCCCCTCCTTCCTCCCCCTGCCTCTTTGAGGGTGCTCCCCCACCTGCCTGCCCACTCCCGCCTCAGCAACCTAGATTGTATTTTTTGAAATTATAGATGCTCATAGGATTCAATCTATCTCACCTATCCATAAGAATAATAGGTAGATTTACACGGGCACTGTCAGCTAGATGATGAGCATTGTCACAGGAAGGACTAGGTAGTGTGTGTGTGTGTGTGTGTGTGTGTGTGTGTACCTCTGTGTGTACATGTGAACATGAGTGTGTGGGTGTACACAAACATGTGGAGCCATGGGTCAACCTCCCTCAGGCTGTCTGTCATCTACCTTGTGTTCTGATACAGGGTCCTTCACTGGCATGGAACTAGGCTGGCTAGCCAGTAAGTCCTAGGGGATCTGTCTGTCTCCACTTCCCCCTTACTGGGATTATAATCGTACGGCATTGCGTTTTAAGATGGCTTCTGAGGCTCCAACTCAGGTCCTCTGGCTTGTGTGGCAATCACTGTACCCGAGCCATCATCTCTGACTCAGCCTTCTTCACTTGTTACCCTAGCACTCAGAACGACACATCTCAATGGAGACATGAGGAAAAGTTCGGTGCTTAGTGGAATGTTACACGTCCATGGGAGTCTTCTCATTCCCCATGAAGAGACATCTATGCAGCTCTCCCCTCCCCTACGACCCATCACCTTTGTCCACTGAAATAGACATGGGGATTATAGATGTGGAGCTCCATAGAGTTAGAGCTTAGAAGGGATGGGGCAGCTCTCCTCTAGGATCCTGCTTGGCTGGGGATTGCTGCTGTCCTTGAAGGAAAGAGAAGGGTGAGGAGCTCCGAGGTCATCACTCATTTCTACCCTTTGGGGGAGCTTTGTTTTCTATTCACATTCAGCAAATGATGCTCTTGTACCAGTAACAAATGTCAAGTGCTCTTCCTGGGACTTTGGGGAGACAGAGCATTAGCAAAGGAGGAAGCATTCCAGCCAAAAGGACAGGAGTTCTATTTAAGAACAGGGAAGCTAAGTAACAAATGTCACCCTGAGACACCAGGGAGACAGCTATGCATCAACAACTATGACTGCAGAAAAAAAGAATATACCCGTGGTGACCTGTGATTATCCTGACTGGTTGCTTTGTAGAATACTCCAGGAACCTCCCTCTCGTGCTTTGACACAATTCTTAGCTCTCAGCATTATGTTGTCTGTGGGCTATGGTGCTGCCTGAGCGGAGTGTTGGGGGCCATGTAGGAAATTTGTAGGAGCTGCACACCAAGACTGACAAATACTTTAAACAGAATTGTTAATAAGAACACTGCCACTCCATCCCACAGTGGTTTGGCTTATGGTACATTTCTTTGTTTACTTATTCATTGGACAGCGATGAACCACGTTCAGTGGTTAAGTGTGGGAGTCACTGTTCAGTCCTCCTCCATTGGAGATTGGGATGGGGATAAGGTCTTTACCCACCTTTTCATTCCCACTGAGGAGAAAGGAAATGAACTCAAATTGAGGCAGGGAAGGCTTCTCAGTTCACAAGGGAACAGAGAGACGGTAAGTAATTCCAACTGAGGCCCATGGGCGTTAGATGAACAGGCTAACCAGAATACTGTCAGGGCTCATGAGTCATCAGGGAACATCCGCACTGAGCAGTGAAATCCAGAGAGGGGATCGTGCAGGGAGAACCTCCTTCTGAGCTAAAGATATCTGTATTTTTCCCCCCAAAAGCAAAGTGCTATGTGTGCATGTGTTCTCCAAGAACACAAGTGGCAGGGGACACACCTGCATGTGTGTGCAGGCACATGCGTGAGGTCACAGGTCAACTTTCAGTATCTTTCCTCAGAAACTGTCTAACTTTGGTTTTTGAAGCAGTCTTTCATCAGCTTGAGCCTCTCATCAATCCAGTTAGGCAGGATGGCCAATAAACCTCAGGGATCTACCTGTTTTCATGTCGCCAGCCTGGGCGTATAAGTGTGTGCTACTGTGGCTATTTTTATATGGGTTCTGGGGTTATACTCACACATCAGAGACTTGCACAGATGAGCCATCTCCCCAGTCTCTGAAAGGTACGTTTTTATCATACCAGGTACTCTCTGGGGCCACACCAGCATCATCTTTGGCCCCAAATACTATCATTATCTCTTCCGTGGCTCTTTATTTCCAAACTTGCTTGCTTGTAGCCTATTTGCAATAGTTGACAGAGTCATACTCTTTAACTTAAATCCCACCACACTATCAGTCTTGAGTTTCTACTTCCCCAAGGCCTACAAACTCATGTTCATCTCAGGTCTGCCCGCCATCCACCATTTCAGACCAGAGCACCCATCTTAGTTACTTTATATTGCTGTGACAAGATACCACGATAAAGGCAACTTATAAAAGCAAGAATTTTGGGGGCGTGTTTGTGTGTATTACAGCTTCAGAGGATTAATTAAAGTCATAACCTTCATTGTGGGGGACATGGTAGCAGACAGACAGACATGGCACTGGATGAGTAGCTGAGAGCTTATGTCTTGCTCCACAGGCAGGAGGCAGAGAGTGCTAACTGAGAATGATGTAAGCTTTTGAAACCTCAAAGTCTACTTCTAGCAATACATCCTCTACCCAAAGGCACACCTACTAATCCTTCCCCAACAGTTCCACCAACTAGGGACCAGTTACTCAAACATATGAGCCTATGAGGGCAATTTCTCATTTAAATCACCACATTCTACTCCCTGGGCCCCAGTATGCTATGGCCACCCCATAATGCAAAATACATTTAGTCCAACTTCAAAAGTCCCCATAGTCTTTCAGTCCCAACATGATTTAAAAGTCCAAAGTCTCAAATGAGACTCAAGGCAGTCTCTTAATTATAAGCCCCCCGCATGATATCAAAAATTGAATTACATTATTTCAGCATACAATGGCACAGAATATATATTAGCAATTCAAAATGGCAGAATGATGAAATGCTGGACTAAGCAAGATTAAAAACCCAGAAGGAAAATTCCAAACTTGTACCCACACGCCTGAAGTTAAAGGGCTCAGAAGGCTCTGACCAGGTTTGCCGACTGCAACAGCTCCTAATCGCTTTCTCCTCGCTGAGACAGACACTCTATTTGCCTTGAAATTCCTCAGATCTCTTAGGCATTCTCTAGCCTCACAGCCTTTCATGGAATATTCTTTCTTTCTGGAACAATCTCAGTTATCTTAAAGGGTTGCCCTGGTGTCTTGCAGCATCCGTTCAAAACCATCTTGTCATCCAGTGTTTGGGATATCCTTGTCTTGGCTCACCACACTGCCCCTGCCTGCCTTTCTTATCCTTCTGCCTGCTTGGTTCACTGGTTTCTTTACTACATGATTCCTTTCCCACTGGAATCAAAGCTCCATCGTAACAGAAAACGGAATCAAGTGCTCTAACAGTGTGAGGTCTGTGGCTGAGGACAGCTGTGAATGTAGCCGAATACAAAATCACAAATTACTTATGACATTATGAAATCGTTTTGCAAGTATGTGTGTGTGTGTGTGTGTGTGTGTGAATGTATGGATGTAACTGCACGTCCACATATGCACACAGAGACAAAGGTCGAGGTTGGGTGCCTTCTTCAATTGCTATCCACCTCATACTTTTGTCCCAGGTGTCATTTAGCCTGTAACTTACTGACGGGGTAGGATGATTGGGCACTGACCCCAGGGATCTACTTGTCTCCCTCCCTAGTAGTGATACTACAAGTGTACACCTTTGTGCCTGGCTTTTCTCTGTGGCTTCTTTGGGTAACTGAACTCAGCCTCTCGTGCTTGCGTGACAAGCCCTTTACCAACTGAGCTACTTCCCCACCCTCTCAAGAACCTAAATATTTTAAAGAAATGGCATGCTTAACCTTTGGAAGTGTGTACGTGGAACTGCCTTTAAAGAGGTAATTTATTTCACACTTGGTCCACGTTCTCTCTGAACCCCTTGCTTCTCTTAGCCCTCTTTTTGCTTTTGGACTACCCTGGTTTCCCCTTAGAGTAATAAGAAAGTCTCTGAGCCTTATTTCAGTGGCTTCAGTGACTCTCTCGTGACTTTTCTTTCTCTCCTTAACACCTCTCCCATAATGCTTTGTTCCTCCGTATCCCCCCACCCTTCTCCTGTTGTTTTGGTTCTCCTCCTTCATCCTCTCCCTGCTCTCCCTCCCTCTCCCTGCACTTCATTTCCCTGTCTTTCCTATATTCCTCCTACTTTCCCTTATTGGTTCCTTTCTTTCCTCTCTATTTTTCTTTCTCCCTCCTTTCTTTCTGTTGCAGGACACCGACTAAGTGACCAGTGTGGCACTTTGTTCTGTGTTTCTCTGTAGGAGTCATGTGGTCCCTTGGGGTCTGCTGATTGATGTAAGGAGATGAGACACTTAAGAGAAACTGTGCTGGATCCAAGTACAGGGGGAGAGCACAGAGGAGGGAGTGGTGAGCCTGAGAAGCACATTTGTGACTCGGAAGACAGACACCTGCCTGAAGAATGAGCATGACTCCACTTGGGAGGGTGGCAGTGAGGCAGCCTTCATTCCAGGCATTTGCCATCATAGCATCAAGAACAAATAAGAAAGGTAAAAACAAGGGGCTCAATCTGGACTTTTGTGGGTGCTAAGAGAAGATAATTCTGAATTAAGTTTGTAAGGATGGGTAGCAAAGGGCCCTGATATCTATATCTAAATATTTCTTTTTCATTCATCCTAATATTTTCTTCATAGGTTCACTCCAGAGCAGCTTGGTTTAAGACATTAATTGTTGGTGGATTTTAGTGATCTCAGGCACTGGTGTTTCCCTATCAGCCAGCTGCCAATCAGCAGAGTTTGAAATGGGTGGAAATGAATTTCTGTGTGATTTGGGGGAAGGTGGTGTAACTGTATTCCTAGCGTAGAAAGAGTTCAGTTTGGGACCATTCAGTACTATCATTACTTTGTATTACTTTGTATTACTTTTGAATATTGTAGATTTCAGTCTTGGGTCCTTCCAATTTTCCCTGGTATTTGATCATTTCAAATATTCTAATCATAGCATTTTTTTCGTCCCTTAATAGATTATTTCAAGCCTTCCAACTGCAAGGATGTTTTTATTTAAACCCACAGCTGTTCCCATAATTCAACCTAACATTCTGTTTCCTCTTAGCTTATGTTTTTGTTAATGGATATAAAGTGTTAATGGACAAGTAGGGGCGCATTTATCCCAAGACCCCAGGAATTCCAGTTGACTTTTGATCTGTCTTCAGCGTGTTTTGGCCTAACCTATCTTCTGGGAATGAAAAGCATCTCTTGGTACATTGGATGTGGCCACTGCAGGCTTGCTTATTGAAGAAGTGCAAAGTAGGTATACAAGACAGGTGTCTGTCTGACGACCACAATGCCTTAAGCAACAATCCCCTGAGGTACCAGCCCAAGGAACTCCAAATCCTCAGCAGAGATCTGCCTTATTGATAAGGAAAGTCTTGAATAGGGAATGTCATTAATTAGAAATAACGTAGGAGCATATGAAGAAGCAGGGCAGTAGATCTAGGAATAAAAGACTTGGTTCTATATCATTGAAGGTCAAGGTACAGCGATACGACTGCAGTAAAGTTGAGTGTGGATGATGGACGGTGAATGCAGTGGAATCAGGTGCAGAGGGGTCCTTCATAGTTAGCAGTGTAAACGTGGAGGAAGTCAAAGCCTCCCAGGGCCTGTACCGTGCTCTGTCCTTAGGTGTTCCTGGATGCTAGTTTAGACCAGGCTTCCACAGAAGGCCTCGGTACTTGCATTGTTTGAGATGTGATTCCCATGAAGCTGCTGCTCCTCATGTGGACTTGTCAGGAGCTACAGATCTACAGATCCCCAACCTTTCGGGTAAGGTAGAGGGACTCGGAGGGTTTGCAAATCAACCCAAAGGCTAGCACGTGGAGAGAGAGCAGCGTCACCTGAGGGGAGATGTTCCATACTGAGAGACTGCACGCATCTTTCCCCCCTTGTAGTGAAATCTCTGCCACCTTAGTAATAAGAAGGCCCGGACACGAGCAGAAAGAGGAAATAGGGATTCTTATTCTGCTGTGCATATTTTAGTGACTTTGTAGTTTTATACTAGACCGACTCGGCCTGTCTGACTCTGAAGCATGAAGTCAGTTACTTGTTTGAAGAATATAACATTTTCTTAATATATAAGAGTTTGACATGTCTGATGGGTCAGAATATTCCGTGCTATCATTTGGTTAGGGCATATAAATTTTCTTTTACTTCATTTAGTTATTCATGTTGCCTTTTCGACTGTCCGAAGGATAGGTGTGTCAAATGTTTCACTCACTGGAGATTCTCCCCCTTTTCTTTGATAGAAACACAGGATCTCTGTAGAAAACATGTGAGACCTGCAACTCTTAACATGGGAATGTTAAGTTAGCATTGTTGGAGGGGTGTGCATCTCAGGAACATAGATTTGTTCTCAACATTGTCATCTGGGTGTGTGTGGGTGTGTGGGGTGGAAGGGCATCTCCTGATGCAAAAGAACGAAGGCTTCTCTATATCCTACCTGCTCACCTACTCTGTGGTTAACGGGAGGAAACATTTTAGTGTATTTCTACAAATTCAGGGCTACAAAAGACCTCTAAAAGGCACACACTGGGACTAAGGAAACATTTTAGTGTATTTCTACAAATGCAGGGCTACAAAAGACCTCTAAAAGGCACACACTGGGACTAAGGAAACATTTTAGTGTATTTCTACAAATTCAGGGCTACAAAAGACCTCAAAAAGGCACACACTGGGACTAAGGAAACATTTTAGTGTATTTCTACAAATGCAGGGCTACAAAAGACCTCAAAAAGGCACACACTGGGACTAAGGAAACATTTTAGTGTATTTCTACAAATTCAGGGCTACAAAAGGCTTCTAAAAGGCACACACTGGGACTAAGGAAACATTTTAGTGTATTTCTACAAACTCAGGGCTACAAAAGGCCTCTAAAAGGCACACACTGGGACTAAGAACCAGATTCACCTAGATTTTTCAGGAGGAAATGGGATCAATACTTTTTTTTAACAATAAATTTGCAATTTTGTGATCAAGATAGAAGCCATGGGGAAGTCAAGGAGAAATGAGGGAGAACACATGGAGCAGAGAAATGACAGTGGGGATATTTTAGCTGCCCGCTAGAAAGATTGAGAGAAGAGACAGAAGGAGAAAGAGGAGGGCGGGGGGTTAGGGGGAGGAGAAATGGGAGGTACACAGGGGATGAAGGGAAGAAGGAGAGGCGATAATCATAGCTAATATTTCTTTTCAGTAGAAGCAGGAACGAGGAGGCTATTCTAATTGGTAATAGTTCAAGGATGACAATGTGCAGTGAAATATATTGGAGGAATGGCACTAATAAAGAACACATCTTTCACCTTTACTGTTTGACAGGTAGTACGCGGAGTGCTTTTCATGTATTAACTCATTTAATCCTTCCAGGAGCCCTATGAGGTAGATGCCGCGTTTAACGATATCTCATTGTGAAGGAAATGGGGACACAGAGAGATTAAACAATCTATCAAAGGCTATATACCCTAGTGATAAAACGGGAAACGTGCGCAGGGTGAACATCCCTTGTCTGATATGCTCAGGATCAGCTGTTATTGTACTTTGTATTTTTTTCAGATTTTGAAATACTTTTTTTCTAAATTTAGATATAATGAAATACATTTGGAAGGAGATTAAATTCTACACATACAATCCACTTATGTTTCAAATACATTGAACAACCATCGCCTGTAAATAATTCTGTATACGTTTAGTGCTAACCATTGCTCGAGGCCAGGTGTGGAGCTTTGCGCTGAGCTATCATACCAGTGCTCACAATTTTCATATGCTAGATTGCACTGGATTCCAGATCTTCAGGTCAGAGGCACTCAACTTGTATCTCCCATCACTCGGGGCAACTGGATACGTGAGAATTCCTGAGTGGTGAGTGGCCGGACAATGATTTCTTCTAAGGAAAGAACTGTCAACAACCTAATAGGTGGCTTCAGAATGGAGCAGGTCATAGAAGACCAAGGCTGACTTGAAGTTTGCAGCTTCCAGCTCTGTCCCCTCCTCTGCTGTGTTAACCACCAGCGATCTGTGATTTTAGTCATTCATGCCTCTGCAACCAAACCTCCACAATCCCTAACAATGGGGACTGAGCTGAGGAACACATCCATGCGCAGGGGAAATGCATGCTAACTCTAGGGAAAGAAAATGTTGTACCCTCGGAACCCTTCCATTTAACCCATGTACCTCTCACCTGTCTGTTCATTTATATCCTTTAGCAGCAAAGAAGGACATATAAATGGAGTAGGTACCTGAGTCCCATAGCTGTTTCCACACATTACCCAACTTAAAGAGGGGATTACAGCCTAGCTACAGCTCCTGATCAGACTCGATGGTTGCATACAAAACAACCATCAAGTTACCAGGGTAGTCTGTTAGATTGAGCCCTATTGAGCCCTAACCCTTCTCCAAATAACTAGTGGCAGCTTTGGTCTGAGTTTAAAGACATCTCCCTGATGCTGGAGTGAATGTTGGTGTAGAAAAGCTCTCATTTGGTTTGAGAAGTGGTTTCAGGAAGGTCCAGAATGACAGTTAGTGGACCTGGCACTTAAGCGAGTATGATGTAGCTCTGTTTGGTGCTCAGTGAGCAAACACCGTGGAGACCTTACGGAAAGGAATCCGGAATGCACCGAAGCAGCAGGTAGAAAGATGCTTGGGAGTGCGACCAGAGATGGTCTCCCGAGTGACTCAGAAAGGGGTCCTGGGCGACTGCAGAAAATGTGAGTGCACTTGAGAGGAACAACTAGGAAAGCAGAGTGAGACAGTCAAGTTATTAGTCAATTCTCCTTACTGCCATTTCTGTGTGAAGG
Organism: Mastomys coucha; assembly: GCF_008632895.1. NCBI lineage: Eukaryota > Metazoa > Chordata > Mammalia > Rodentia > Muridae > Mastomys > Mastomys coucha. Next base: position 65,473,522 of record NW_022196891.1, read on the forward strand.
GAAATTGATGAGCTGTGTGCTCTAAAGGCATAAGCCCAGAGATGGGGCTCTTTGGAGAGATCCTGATGGAGAAGAATCCTGCTGGGGCATAGGTGGCTGAGTGTGGGAAAGCATTGTGGAATTGGAGGAAGTAAAGCTGAGCAAGACTCATTTGATGCAGTGGAAGCTTTGAATAGAGCCAGAATTTGGGTGAGGGGATTAAAAATATAGTTTAGGAAACTATGGCAAGGGAAACAAATGTCTAGACTCAAAAGCAGAGAGAATGAGCTCCATAGAAAGAAAGAAGAAGAGCTCCAAGAGAAAGAAGAGAAAGAACTAGGGAAAGAAGGTGTCCAGAGTATTTGAAACACTTCCAACTTGCTTCCAAGAAGCAGGGAGACCAGGAAAGGACTGTTAAGAGCAAATGTCAGAACAGTTAGTTTCTGTGGACATGAAACAGGCCCTGTCACTCTGGCTTAGGCCCACAGAGCTGAGGGAAGGTGAGGCTCTGTTGGGGGGTTTGTGCGCAGGGGACAACCCGCTGCCCTGCCGTGTATGTAGAGCTTGTGCTCAGCAATTGGCAGCCGATTCCAGCTGAGCCCGGGGGAAGGGCAGAAGGGTCACAGGCTGGACAGTCTTGCAGAAGAGGAAGAAGCAGAAGTCACAGGGGTAGAGTGACCTGAGGCTGGAGGTGCAGGCCTTAACGGGAAATGGAAGTTGTATGGAATGTTAAAAATGTGTATGATACCGGGGGAGGAAGGGAACCTCAAGTCAGCCCGTGGACTAGAGGGGACCCACTTTTACATTGCTGAATTTTTCATAAAGGCATGAATATTTCAAAGGTCATTCTCAGAGCGAAGGAGCAAAATGCATAAGTTGGGTTGTTTCCCTGAGGGTACAGGAAGCAAAGTGCGAGATTAACCTCTTGTTGTTGGCTTTTTCTCAACATGACAGTTGATACCAAGCTACTGGGACTGCAAGACTAAGAAACGTTTACTTTTACTTTCTCCAAACACTCTCTCTTTTTCTTGCTTTCTCATCAAACTACCAAAGCACCACTAAGATCAGTCATTACCAATAGTCAGGTGACACTCTAAGTCCTGGCTACTTCATTTTGCAATTGGAGCTGGGGCTCTACTGGTGTTTTCTGTTTCGCAGATAAAGTTGGTCTAAGGATAGAGTTCATGTGCTCTGCAAGTTGATTTCTAGGGAAAAAAGGGGGGAATACTAGGGAGGCTCAAGGTTAGATTAACTGAGCATTGGAAGAAGGAAGGCCCTAGACCCCAGTTGTGGCAGTGGAGTGTGAATGCACTTGTGTCTAATAAGCACAATAGGCAGTCAGAGAGGATGGAGCTGTAGATTAACATCCTTTTGGATTTTAATTTATAAGAGAAGGAAGACTTTATTTTGAACTTTAATATCTCTCTGGGTACTTATTAATAAAAGATTCATATTTGAATACATACCAGCACTTCAGACCTCTTATGCTATGAAGGAATGCGTGTTGATAACTGCTGAGCTCCACTAGAAATCTGACTGGGTAGGGAGGGGTTGGGGAGTGACTTTGGCTTAGGGCATGGTGAAACCCAAACATTAATGATTGTCCTACCAGGTCTACCCAGAGCTATCTGAATTAGGCCTTCACTGGGTTCCAGGCAGACAAGACTAAGACAGTGGTTCTTCAAAGCACGAGGCCCTGGCCAGCACTCTTGTGGCAACCTATTGTGACTTTTCTCTCTCATCTCCCAGCACCGCTGAAGATTAAGGATGTCTATCTGGGTGAGAAGCCACAGATTAAAACCCTCTAGGAATAGTAGCCCCTACTGCACTTTTATGTGGATGTATACACCTTAAGTTTTTGTGCAGGAATAACAGCGAAATTCTTGCTCCATAGTGCCGTTCTTCCCTGTGGTCCTGTGTTCAGAGGGCAAGCTTAAGCCCAAGCTTCTTGGATTCACCCAGTGGGCAAAGCCATAGAACTGAGCCTTGAACCACTTCTCACAAAATGACTCTAATGCAGAGGTTATGTTTTGGCCACCCAAGATATATACCATTAATATTTTAGCTATATTTCTTCTTTGAAGGTGAAAATTGGTAGAAATATAGAAGAATATGTAGGAACGTATGGATTATGAGAATGAGCATGTCTGACTTCCCAGTTTAGATCTGCTATGGTCTAAATGGTGTCTGTTGACTCTATTCTACGCTGGACTCTGACTTTTATATGAGGCAAGGTATTTGAGGTGTGGTGCAATCAAGAGTGAATCAACAGAAAAATGATACTCTTGCTTTTACAGAACAGGCCTGGGGGAATCTATGATGGAGGTGCTGTCCATAAGCAGCCCCTGCAAGGTGCCCAATCTGCCAGCTCCTTGCCCATTCAGAACAATGAACAGTACAATATTGTCACTTATAAATTATATAGTATAAGATGTTCTGTTCCAGCATGAATGAACTAGGGCATAGCCTACATACAGTCTTCTAGATGACTCCTGGCCAGGAGCCATGAGTCTTTGAGGCAGCCATATGAAAGGGGTGACTTCCTGAAGATGGGGGCAAGGTTTTTGCCACTCTCAGTAGCTCCCTCCTCCTAGTGACCCCAGGTTTGGTGCTGAGGTTCAAGTTTAGAGACAGTTTTAATTTATAAGAGAGGGATATGAGTCATATTTGATTCATAGGAAGATGTTGGAGAACATGTTTGCTTGTTCTGTTTTCTCTTTTCCATTCTCACATTTGCATAGCAAATGTACTTCTGTTTCCTCTCCCTTGAAAGGGCAATATTGGGGTACATATCCCTATATCCTGGCACACCCATTTCTCAACCTATACAACTGAGGCATAATGCAGCTTTGCCTAGAATGGTGGCTAGCCATATATTTACTTGGTATGTGTCTACTCAGTGACAGGCATATAGATTTGTCTTGTTTTTTATTTTGTTCAGTTGGCCAATCTAAAAGGTATCATGTGGAGTTACTATGAGGAAGTGGCTGCCTAGCTAGGGAATAGTTTTCAAGGCTTCCACTATTATCTCTAGACCTTAGACTTGGAAATCTAAATGCAAGTCTTGGTCAAGGTTTTCAAGAAATGGGTAAGCCTCCTTCATACCCCTTCTTCCTGCTGGCATGGTATGGTAGATGACATGTGTGGGTGATGAGCAACAAAGAGCTGGATCCCTAGGTCACAATATTGGGAGGAGGTACCGTGACCGGAACATGTCTTAAATTATAGCACAGTGGTAAATTTATTTGATTTGTATTTGACACATACATTTTTGGCTTATTCCTTCCTGTAGCTCTATATGGCTCCAGTGAATTCTAATGAATGTGTTATGTGGGTGAATCAGACGAATTATTTCTCCAAATAATTGGGAAAGAACTTAGTCTGAATCTGCCTTTCACACACACGCACACAAAATGTGTTCCTATGCTTAAATCTGAAGAAAGAACCTGAGACTTTTGGCCTCTGGAAAGATTTTTAAGATCACTTATGAATAGTTTTATTCGTCCAAGGTCATTGACACTTCATTTGTTCAATAAAAAAAAAAAGAAAACTTAATTCCAACTGCTTCTCTGTTGGTCTAGTTTTGTTGATTGGGATGGGGTGGGCATATGGTGCTACCTCAACTTTCAACTGCCTTCCTCGGAGATGTAAAACATAACAATGGGAAAGGAAATGCTTGCTTAGAACTGTGCTTTTGGTGGGATAATCTGTCAGGGGAAGATAAGCAAGTAAATCCATACCATTCCAAAGAGAGAAACATGGTGTTGAAGGCAGGGACATGTACTTAAAACACTGGAAATACTGACTAACAGATGGTAACCTAGGCCAGAGGCCCAATGAATACAGATAAACCATCAGGCTGAATGCTTCAATGGGGCAGTAGACATAACCGATTGCAGCTGAGCAGATTGCTGGAGTGACGTCTAGAATATTTTGGAGAGTCCACAAGTATTATTCATAACCTGGAGGCTTTCCCTTGAAACATCTCTTGAGAATGACAATTTCCCTTATGACCAGACCATTCTAGTTAAGGAAAAGATAACCCACTGGGGAGACAGCTAGGAGCAAATGAGCTTCTTTCTCCCTCTCTCCATCCCTCCCTCCCTCCCTCTATCCTTCTCTTCCTCTCTCCCTCCCTCCCTCTGTGAAGCTGGTAGCCTAGACTTTGCCTGACTAGGGTAATAATTTAAAGCACAAGTGACAGTAATCCTGGCCCATTTAGGGAAGAGAAGTTGCCAGCACATAAGAAGTCTGCACAAAATACAAGTGTGTATATATATATTTTTGCAACAAAAGAAACTATTTATTTGGAATCTGCATTACCAGTACAAATTAGGAGACTGTAAAACCTACATCGTGTTAGTATCATTAGAACACAAAAGTTCAGCTGGAATCGAAGGGGACAGAGGCCTGTGCTCGTACAGAAGCAGGAAAGCTTAAACTTTCAAAAACCAAAGTAGAGCCGAGCTTTGCAGGTTTATACTCTCAATAATAAGGAAAAAAAAGTGAGGGGGGAGATAAAACCAACAACCAAAGGAACACACTTCAAAATGAAACCCCCAAAGGGAAGAAGAGATAGAGAGAAAGAGGGGAAAACATTCAATGTTTTATTTATTTTGACGAAAGGGAAAGAAGTAGTTTACAAAAAATAAAATAAACGTTTCCAGAAAGCTTTGAGCTAGGCTGGAAACCACAAAGGTGACGTGAAAAGGGTGCCTTTCATCCCTTAGGACATAGAAACAAGACCTAAGCTGTCTCTAGGTGGACTGCTTCCTACAGCAGAGTTCCACTACTCAAGCTTATCTTCTTCGTGTAGCTGGTTGGAATTCTGTCTGCTTTCTGAACACCCGAGTGTTTGAGTGACCAGTGTCCGAAACTGACTGTCTGTCCAACCGCATGGCTTTCTTTTTCCCTTATGACTAATACGGACTTTCTGATGAAGCCCATGTGGCAATTTAAAGAGTAAACCTCACTGGAGGAGGTTAGCAACCAATGCACCAATGGAAAGATAGGTTCTTAGCATTCTTAGCCTTGACAGTGGCTCCTCACTTCACCCACACTGCACCCAGAATACGGGACTCTGGATTCCAAAAAAGATGGGCCCACAGCCTGCTTCGTGGATTTATTCTACTGGGTAACGGGTGGTTTCTGTGGCAGTACCACCTGTTCTGTTCCAAGAGTTCTGCCCGGAGAAAGATCCTGTCTTGTTGGAAGCATTCTTGTGGACTGTTGGTGTTAATCTGGGAGAAAGAAAGCCCTTGGTTCGGACAATCAGAATCAACCAAAGCCTTTGTTTTTAATGTAAGAAATCCCCTGGACAGACCCCATAAGTATTTAAGGAAGGAAGTCCCTGCCTTGCTATCTCAGGGACTACTGGAGTGCCGTACACCCTGGGCATGCAAGAACGCAGGGACATGTGGCCATGGGCTTTATCATTGGTTTGGACATGGACTGAAGCAAGGTAGAGCATGGAAGCAGCCTTCCCTCCCAGGTACCTGTTTTCACATCACCCTGTGTACATATGTAAGGAACAAACCCAGCAAGACCCACAAACCCAACAGCGGAAAAAGGAGCACGCCCCCCTCAAATAAACCAAAAACCAAAAAAGAACGCAAAACAAGACTTTCTCTTTTTTTTTGTATTTTTAAGAGCAGGAATAAAGAAAAGAATTCATTTCTGGGTCTCAAAATTAATAAACATAATATGTTAGGTTGAACCTATTATGTTCACTATTCCAACCTTTTTTTTTTCTTTTTTCTCTTTTTTTTCCTTTTTTTTTTTAAGTTTACAAAATGAATTACGGTCACTTTTAAACATTGTGAAAGAAGAAATGGATGTACACACCTTGACACTTTTCTAGCATTCTTGAACTAATTCACAAATGCAAGAAAATAAAAAGGAAAAACGGGAGAAATGAGGAACATAGGTAGTTTGGTGTCCAAAAAAAAAAAAAAAAAAAAAGTATGCAGGAATGATGTGTATTGTCACAGAGGGAAGGGACACTTCCACTTCCTGTTTTGCGTGCTATGAGGGTCATTTTTAAAATTTTTTTTATTATAAACACTATTAAATTCAGACCGCTTTTTTGGTTTTTTTCTTTATCTGAATATACAAGAACATTCATTATCAAATGTTCATCATCAATACTACAAAGAACGAGACACAATTCGCAAGAAACAATGGAAAATGTTAATAAAGCTGAAAGAATTATTGAGTATTTTTTTTTTTTGCTTTTTTTTCCCCCCTAAGAGTTTTTTTTTTTCTTTTTTTTTTTTTAAATTTGAGTTTCTGTAGTTTTATCTTTTTTTGGTATCGAAGTCAGGTTTTTCTGGGCAGAAAAACTAAAGAGGAGGAAGAAGGAAGTGAAGATAGGTGTGAGCAAAAGCAATCAAAATAATAATAATAATAATAACAATAATAATAATAAGTACTACTACCACGGGGAAGGAAGTGGAGAGAAGGTGCCTGTGGGCTTAACAGCTACCCAGAAGTCCATTCTACTCTAGCAGGAAGAAGTGATGATAAACAAGTTACACGGTGGCAACCCCAAGGTCTGCTACCATTTCTTGGAGAGAGTTGCTATTGTGGAAAACAGAGCATCCCCACTTGTACTAAAAGACTATGAAGAACTCCCGGGGCACAGTTTTTTGGGCATCTATAGCTTTGACCTGACTTGAAATCCTAGAGTTTCTAGAGACACACTCTTTCCACTTCTATCCGGAGGCTGCCAGTGGGCACGGAGGACAGACTACCGGCTAAGTGTTGGACCTAAAGGAGGCCTAATGAAGTGCTGGGTTGGACGTGGGACTCTCAGCGCAGCTACTTCCTAGAGAGAAGCATTCTGTGAGGGTGGCACCACTGTGGCCTGATCCACTCATGTCCCTTCGTGGGTTTCATCCAGAGCTGGGGTCACTCTGGTTTCCAAGCGAACCCTTCAGCAATTCTTATAATTTGCCCCATGTTAAATGATGTGATCCAACCATGCTTCTGTGAGTGGTTTCAATATATTCCTGCTACGAAGACAAAGATCACCGGTTCTCATCACTAACACACACACACACACACACACACACACACACACACACACACACACACCCCTCAGTCTCCTAAGATTTCCAGGTATATATGCTGACTCCTCCAAACACACATGAAGCATGTTTCCTATTTATCACTGCATGTGGGATGTGTATGGTGCTGTGGACTTGTCTCTCAGCCCTCCTTCCTGGGAATCTCCGAAGCAGAAGAGTTGTAATAGAGAGAAGGACTTGCAAAGGCCTCATAATTGGATTCAAGTTGAAACTAATAAAACCAGGTTCTACTCCTCTAGTTTTGAATCTGTTCTCTATCCTAAGATGACAAACAGACCAAAACCAAATTAAAGAAGCCTCTGAAACACTCTGTCACTATGCGATGGCATCAAGGTACTGATAACAAACAAAATTAGAACAAGAAAATCATATATTGTTCTGACCTAGCATGAAATGTTCATTATAGGGACACTGCTTTCCCTGACCAGCAAACCTAGAGATTAAATATAAACAAAACCGGTTTCTTGGGCCTCTTACAAGCCCTTTGGTGAGGCAAGCATACCATTCCCATTTTACAGAGGAAGTACATGAGGCCCCAAAGATTGCTGACCACGTGCCACTTAATCTACTGTCAAAGCCACCATCTTTATGGCTGGCAGAACCAACTGGAGAATTTAAGCTCAGGTCATAAGCAAGACTGCCTTTCTAGCAACTATGATTCTTTGTCAATCCCTTGGTGTATAGATAGATTACTGTGATTATCTCTAAAACAACAACAAAAAAATCCATCATCCTTACTCTATGATTCTTATGCCTTCAAATTAATTAGTAAAAGTTAGCCATATACTTAAATGATTCTCCTTTCTGGAGGAAAAATCCAGAACGAAGACCATGGCTTACTCTAATATTTTTGAAAAGACAATATTATAAGAATACAAACAAAGCATCCAAATCTATCATAGACATGGGAAGTCCTGTGCATGGCTCCCTGAGAGCTCCAGAGGTCGTAGGAATGAAGATGGTTTACACTTGAATCCTGACCCATGTTCATAAAGTCCTGAATATCCTACTGTGGTAAGTACATGCTAATGGGTCCTAGGAGCCCAGCCACATCCTGCTTCTCTCTCAGGCTCACCAGATAGAGCCCTATGATTGCTAATGTACATATTTGTATGGGATATGATTGCTGGGATATCTACGATATTTTGATATCTGGGAGACTTCAGAGTAAATGCTGCCAGAGCCTTCTGCAGGGGAGGTCGCTGATGAAAAGTTAGTAGCATCCTGCAAAGCAAAGCTGTGAGCTTGTGTATGTGTCCACCTGTGTGTTATGTATATGTGTGCATGTCTATGAAGGGACAGTGCAGCCTTTCAGAATGAGATCCTTCACTCTTTATAGATACCCTCATCAGAAAGGATGCCTCTCTTACACCTGGCTTGCCTGAGGTTCTGAACATTGGACGGTCAGAAGCTCAGCATAGACTGTGCCTCTAAGACCAAGAGCTGTTTCTAGAAGGATGAGAAAGCTGATAGGAGTCCTGCCTTTGCTGTTCTATGTGCCCTCACCTGTCAGACTTCTTGCCTAGGGCTCAACTTGATGGAGTTACTACATTGGGACATGTGGCACCTTTAGAAGCCCAGTTATGTCAGTCCCCAACAAACACCTGGGGCCAGAAAGAAGAGGAAGAAATCAGGATTGTTCCCAGAAAGAAGGGGGAAATGGAGACAGAGTGGCTTGGAATGAGTAGGGCAGTGTGGTGTATTCCTGCTAAGAGGTAGTGAGAGTAACAAAGGAGACAGAAGGATTGCCTGTCAACATAGGGATGAGGGCTCCTAGTGAGGTAAATTTGGCTCCTCAAACCACCAGCATGAAAACATACAAATGCTTTTATTGTTTTCTTTGTCATTTGTTTTTCCTTTTTAAATTCCTCTAATTGTGGGGAAAAAAAATCCTTCAGTGAAATAATAAAGGGCAGGAACCGGGAGTCTATAACAAAGAGCAAGGGGCCAGGGAAGATGACAGAAACCAGTCTGACAGCTGGAGGCAGGGAAGGGTGGCTTCTACCCAGAAAAAAAGGGAAGAGAGTATAAAGAAGTGTCCAGATTGGCTGAAATAGCATCCCAAAGAAGAGAAGGAGACTCTTAGTGTGTTTGCTGATTGCTTCGACCTCCAGTCTGACCGCTTCAGCGTTGGGAGAGAAACCCTCCCTCCTGCCCCTGTCCCAACTGCGGCACAGGGTCAGCCGGGATGCGATTGCTGGGAGATCAGTTGGAGGTATCAGAGTGAACACTGCCAGGGCCTTCTGTAGGGGAGGTCACTGATGAAGGGGTAGTAGCATCCTGCCAACCTCCATTAGCCTAGAAGGGAAAAAGGGAGAGAAGTCAGTCCTCTGTGATCAGGTGGCCTTTTTGAGCAGACAATGACAATGAGGCAACTTGTGGACAGGACTGGCACCTGGCACAAGGGGACACCCAGAAAATGGGCTCATAGGGTCGTAGATGGTAATATTCCCCCCCACACTCAGATGAGTTCCTCCTCCCAGTGAGCCTTTGGATCCAAAGCTGATACCTCCCACTTATGTGATATGTTTGCAGATTCTGCAATTCAGCCCAGTCATCTATGAAGTGATGGCTGCCTTCTAGTCAGGAGACATGAGAAACTTAGTTTGGTTTTAATCTTGGCAACAAGTTAGACACTGATATGGGTAAAGTACCTAAACATGGCTGGCTTTGGCCTCCCGTGGGAAGAAGAAGACTGGCTTAATTGTTTTCTGAAGTTCAGTCTAGCTCTGTGTGTCCTGAGTGTTTATGGGATACCAGGTCCTGGTCTACGCCAGGGTCTAGAATCTCATTGGTACGTAGCGATGAGTGAGTATAGTTGATCTATTCAAGGAAGGGGCTAAGGCAAGACCATGAATGGCTTATAATTCAAGACAGATCCTGATCAGCTGTTGAGCCTGTTGTTAAGAAGGTCAGAGTTTCCATGAGGGCAATACTGTGTCTTGTTGGAAAATAGGAAACTAACATACTTAGCAGAATATGTTGTTATGAAGAGAGAAGAGGGAGGACTGGAGAGGGAGAACTAAATGGGAGAGGGATGGAAGAGAGGGGAAAGGGAGGGACTATGGGAAGGGACAACTAACATTAAGGGCCACTTGAGAGACCATATGGGACCCTGAAATTAAAGAAGCTTTCTAAAATGTATACATATGTGAAAAATATAAATGGAGTCACCAAATAATGGCAGAGACAATGCCCCAGCTAGACATCTATGCCACCAAGGAAAACCTCATGTAGTTGGATTACATCTACTTGAGTCATTGGCCAAAGGGACCCCATAAAGACCCCCAAACATCTCAGGCTGTTGTCAAGAATATTGGTTGCTCTCCACAAACTGGTGGTAAGGCCCTGTAGATAAAAACAACCCTTACATACTTCACTGAATGCAGAGAAATTGAGCTGGTGAGTAACTAGGGGCTTTATCCCCCACTGCCTGTGTTCACAGTACTGGAAGGTACTATGCATGTTATCAGAGGAGGAAGAACATTATCCATACAGTTACAAAACCAATGATCTATATTAGTGACCTGCCTACAAGATATGCTGGTACAATAGTGGAGCAAATGTGAAAGAAACCAATTACTCTGATTAAAGGCACACCTGACACTGTTAGGATGGCCAAGAATCTGAGACTGGATAAGCCATGGGCCTAGGGGAGAAGCAAATACTATTGTTTCGCTAACGAAGGGAACGATTCCTAATGACATTCTTCTATACTCATAGATCAGGGTCTTGCTCATTCACCATCAGAGAATCTTTTCTTGCAGAAGATGGGAACTATCACACAGAGTCACAACTTGGACAGTGAGAGATTTTGGAATGCTCAGCTCCGTGTGGGGTGACATCATCAAACGCCTCCCTCAAGGCTCTGAGCCCTATGTGAAAGACAAGATGGAAAGATTGTAAAAAAACCAGATGTGGTGGCATCAAAGCAGAGTCCTCCAGAAAGAGCAGGACTCCTTTAAATATGAATGAACAGAGACCACGCAGTCCCCACAGGGTTGTAGAGGTTCAAGCCAGAGAGTGCCCCAGCACTGAGAAGGGGAAAAAGGACATGGCTCCTCATCTCTAACAAAGAAACTATCTGCAATTGGTACCTACTTGCAAAGGAAAAAAATTAGTCTTCTTTAGTGGAGGCTTACTGGGTATATTGACCCACTTAAGGGTAGACAGCATTCTTAGCAGTAGATGGCCAACACTTTTACACACAAACACACACACACACACACACACACACACACACATACACACACATCACTTTTTTTTGTTTGTTTGTACTCAAGTCCTTTCTTAAATTTTTTTTTTGCTTCAAATTTTTTTATTAGATATTTTCTTTATTTACATGTAAATTTCTCCTTTCCCAGTTTCTCCTCCAAAAAACAAAGAAACAAACAAAAACAACAAGAACAAACCCCTGTTGCCTCCCCATGCCTGCCACCACACCCTCTCCCACTTATTGTCCCTGGCATTCCCCTACACTGGGGCACAGAACCTTCACAGGGCCGAGGTCCTCTCCTCCTATTGATGATTGAATTTGCAATCCTCTATTATACACATGCTGCCAGAATAATCAGACCCCTCCATGTGCAGTCCTTGGTTGGTGGTTGAGACCCTGGGAGCTCTGAGGGTACTAGTTAGTTCATATTGTCGTTCATCCTAAGGGGCTGCAAATGTCTTTTGCTTGTATTTTGGCTTCTAATTGTGTGTGTGTGTGTGTGTGAGAGAGAGAGAGAGAGAGAGAGAGAGAGAGAAAGAGAGAGAGAGAGAGAAAGAGGGAGAGACAGAAAGAGACAGAAAGAGGGAGAGGGGGAGAGAGAAAGAGAGAGGAAGAGAGGGAGAGAGAGGGGGAGAGAGAAAGAGAGAGTTACTTGTTTGTTGAGAGGTAATCTTTTGCTTATATTTTGGCTTCTAATTGTGTGTGTGTGTGTGTGTGTGTGTGTGTGTGTGATGGGGAGGGCAAGAGGGAGGGCAGACAGAGAGACAGAGAGACAGAGTCTTGTTTGTTTGTTGGGGAATATCTGGGAGGAGTTGGGAGAGAGGAAAGCATGATCAGAATATATTGTATAATTTTTTTACAACTGCAAAAAGACAAAATAGAAGGTGAGGGCTTCCATTCCACAAGGACAACATTATGTCTTATGGGTGCATCAGGAACTAATGTATACTGTAGAGAAGATGAACTTTGATGTGAACATTGAGAAGGGGATTCAAATGAAACATCCTGGCTACCACTGTGGGATGCATCAGAGTGGAAGTAAGATGGGAGCCTGAGAGCCTGACAGAGCCTCTGGAGGCCACGCGTACCAGGCAGGACAAAGGAGCTGTTCTGAAGGGCTTGTGGAGTGGGCAGACTTTACACTAAACTCCTCAGAACTGAGAGCGTTCAGGAGTGGTCTTTCTGTGACAGTAAATTCATGATTGATATGTTTGAGATCACTCAGGTCATTGCACGAAAATATGTCTCCTGTCCCAATCACTGTGTTCTTGGAAGTAATTTATCTCAACTCTGGAAATGGCAAGGTCAGACAGACCATGTCTTAGGGAGTCCTGGTTTAAAAAAAAAAAAAAGTTTCTATCCTCTGTTCTCTTGTTTTAATCTTTAAAAATTCTGGACATTATCATTCACGTTGTTATTCATTATAATTCACATCTAGAAGGGACCACCACCCTACTATTGGAAAACCCATAGTAAAGAGAAGAGAGAATGTCTGCATATTCTATGGGAACAGGTTACATCTCATTCACAAAGTGGCTGAGACACAAGAGATGACCTTCCAGGTCCATGGCCAAGATGGAACACAGGCCTCCTGACTTTTGAAGCCAGCTCCTCCTCTACTCCCTTTCCTTGACTTGGCTTCCTTTGCCATTGGCTCACGGAATGATGATTCAACTTTCCCAGCAAAGCCATATTTTTCATTCAAAACAGTTTCCGGCAGTCATTTTAGCATAGAGTAGGTTGTATCACATCCCTAAGAAGGAAAATGCCAAGTGGCTTATCCCCTGCAGTACCAAGAAGAACATGCCTCCCCAACTTTCGGTCCATGAACAACTGCTCTGAGCCCTGGCCTTCAGTCCCTTAATCTATCTATCAGATGGTTCTTTTCATTGCCTTCTCTGCTGGAAGATGTCTTCCACTTGTATATATTTAGGACATTTCATTGAGAACAGTGAAGGCACAATGAGAATACCAGAGTGGGAGAGCCTTCAATATTCCAGGGGCAAAGACTCAGCAGCAATAATCCAAATGAGAAATAGAATTAATTCAAAATCCTAGCACAGGTTGTCACAGGGAGACGGTGTTTCTGCTTTCCCACCCAACTAAGGGCATATATATTTTGGTGTCATTTGAGGCTTGCTAGGCACAGTGAGTGTATTTATTGCCTTTTCTACAAGAAAATCTATTAATGGTATTCATCTTTTTCCTTGGAATAAGAGGGTAAGCTTATCAATAATATTTTAAAAATAGACAAGCTTAAAAAGCAAAGTATTTAACACCCATAATCTACTACTCTGAGATAATTACTGTTAGCACTTTGATATCTGTCTATCTTAGTAATTTCATATGTGCATGTTTCCTTGATATTTTGATAGATAGATGATTGATAGATAGATAGATAGATAGATAGATAGATAGATAGATAGATAGATAGATAGGCAGGCAGGTAAATATGTTGTGGTGTACATAGGGCTAGAGGGGAGTAGGCAGGCATTTGTGTGTGTGCTGACTGTGCAGTATGAGATCTTAGGAGAAAGTGATAACAGATATTTAAGTACAACTCCACAAGATAGAGGGAAGTGCTAGGGAGGAAAAGCTACCTTAAGACCAATCTGGTACAAGTCAGGTAGAGAAGGAAATCCCAGGAAAGCTAGCATCTCTCTCATGGCACATGGCACAGGGGAGTTTGAGATGACCACCGCCACCTCACTTAACCATGCTATAATTCCATCCAAACAGTCATAGTGGGGCCCCTGACAGAGCGTTCAGGAGAGAACGTTAGCTGTGTGTATCTTCACAGGAAGATCTGGCATTCCATAAGGCACAGAAATACTTCAAGACTTCTCTGGATTATGTCTGAATTGAAATTTATCAAAGAACTAGAATTTAACTTCTTTTCTTAAAAATCCAACTTTCTCAAACCAGTACAAGATGTCAGGGGTACAGGGAACTCACAGATAGTAGATAAGCTTAGTTCAATCAAACATCAAAATGAACATTTTGCATATGCTAATTGGACCAGTGAAAGAGAATGTATGAAATTTGTAAATATATACAATAAATCTTCTAGCTTTATAATGAACCAAACCAAACCAACAACCTTGCACTCCACGTCTTCTTCCATCCAGAAGCCCAGAGAATAGGTACACGCACATACACACACCCCTTAGATTTGGCAATCACCATCCCAGGGCAAGATTCTTCCACATTAGCCCCATGCCCATATTCCAGGAAAGCTTTGTAGCCTGAATCAAATTGTGTAGTTGATCACCTTACCCAAGGATATACCCACTAGGATCCCCTGCTTCTTGCCAAATTCAAGAAACAGTAGCATAGGAGGTTCAAGTCAGACAGGGAGAAGCACTTTCTAAGATGCGTTCACGTGGTACCAAGAGACCTGGGAGAATTTCCTTCCCTAGGAGTGCTTTGTACAGTGGAGGACTGCCCGCTGCCGTGGCGGCTGGAAATGGGTAGCTCAGAAACTGCAAGCAAACTGAACCCAACTGCGCTGTCTTTCCCGTAAATCACTCAAGCTACTTCCGAGGGAATGTTCCAGCTTTAACGTAAGACCTTCAGAGGCCGTACCATCTTGGGAAACAGCTGACCTCGCTTACTGCCATGTTAACCCTCGGGAGCAATTCTTTCCCTCTTCCCTGACTGCGGGTGAATATTAAGCAGAAAGCTCTGCCTTTGTGTATTTATTATCTGGGCACAGTGAGAGGGAAGGATGCTTTCATTAGCCGCTGTGGGAGGGAGGCGGAAGCTAAGAATATGTTTTTTTTCTGCACCCCGACTTTCCTGTCTGATTCACACCGTCCTTCATAATGGACAACACTTCACAGTGCTCACCTCAGGAACCACCCTCGAGGACTTCATCTGTTTCGTTTCTGAAAACATTCCTCTTAGAAGAGTCATTTGCAGAGAGGGTGGAGAAGCAAGACCCTATCTTGACCTTTAGCTTCCCCAGGGGAAACTAGAAGCAATCGGACAGGTTGAACGTTATAGAGGGGAAAGGCAACAGGATAAAATTTGGAACTAAACGCTTCAGGTTCCCAAGGTAAGGAAAAGAAATAGAAATCTTCAAAACACAAATCAAAGATATTAGGGGACAGGGATGGAAATGCTTGAAACAAAAGTGACTCTTTATTTTGTGGGCCATTCCAGAACAGATTTTGCTAGAAGTATACCTAAAGACCAAACATGGCTGTCTGAAGAGAGAGAGGGATGAATGAGCTCCTAGACCAAGCTTGGGGCAATGGCAGCCTGGGAAATCCATGAGCCTCTATTTCTTTTCTGCCACTTTTCTGGAACCAGGACAGGGGCCAGCAGCCAGCTGTCTCTTCCTGGCTTTTGCGGGGTCTTTAGGCTGGTGGGTGGGCTGTGAGCAGTCCTTGTCCCATCTCCTTTCCTACTTGCTCTTCCTCTGTGCTTACCTTAGCAGCGCGCTGTTGATACAGAGAATTCATCACCTGATTTGACAGCCCGAGCAAGCCTGGCACTAAGAAACTCTCATTTGCAACCCAGAAATACGCTGAGGTGCCACAAACTGGCTGATGTCAGCACCAAGTTGAGCTAGATCTGCATACGAGCCAGATGCCATTATCAGAGATGCCTTTAGCATGGAAGACGAGGTGTACGTGCTTCAGGCCCTCAATCAGCTGGGCTGGTGGGTCAACGAGGAAGCAAAACAAAGAACATGGATATATCCTGTCTTCTCCTTTGGGCACAAGTGGGTTAAACATACACACACACACACACATACACACACACACACATGCCTCCTCTGTGTCCCAGACACATCAGTTAACATGGAAGTTACACCTTAGATCCACGATCCTATTCTCTCTTGTTCCCTCCATCCCTTTCTCTTTGCCTCTTCTACTGCTTTTTCTTCCTCCTTCTCCCCGGGCCTCCTCCTCTCAAATATGGCCAGAGTCTCACCATGTAACCCAGGCTGGCTTTAAAATTGTGATCCTCCAGTCTCTGGTTCTCAAGTGTTGGTATTATAGGTATGTGCCACTACACATGACCTTATTTCTTGTTTTTCTATCAAGCTAGAAGAACTATGTTTTCCTAATGTGCTTTCCCAAGATAACCTTTCGAGTGCTTGCCCAGAGAGGCTTTGGAATGTCAAAATGTGGTACAAATATGATTGGAAAGTCCCCCAGGGGTCATCCTCTAGTTTAAAATTTCCCAGGAAAATTTACAATGGGAAACAGCTCTGGGCTTAGCCTGGCATTCCTCCAAGCTTATCTCTAGCTGCCCCAAAGGGATCTCTCGAAAATGTAATTTTGATCATATCACTGCCCAGGGTAAACCTTTCGAGACTTTCCATTGGCTTTAAGATGAGGGTCACTGTCCTCATCGACTCTATAGCATCTTTGATTGTGTTTATCCCCAAGCCAACACTCTTGTTTACTACTTCAACAGTCTCAGGCTACTTAGGGATTCCCATAACACAGCAGCTCCACTTCTTTCTCCTTGAATACAGTGCTCTCAAGCATTCAGTGATATCCACTTATGTAGAAGCTCTTTGCAAGACTGAGTTTAATTACCCTTGCAACTGGTTCCTTGCGGATGTCCATTTCTGCACCAGGCTCCTCAAGGATATGTACACACCTGGTCACCCCACCTATCCCACCCCATCGCATGTGTTCTTTCGCAAGACCCAAAGCCCAGCAGCAAGGTTGTGTAATGTCTCTGACTCCAAAGAGCCTACCACAATGTCTGACACATCACAAATTTTGATAGATGTATCTTGAAGGGAACATGAAATAGATGTGTGTGTGTGTGTGTGTGTGTGTGTGTGTGTATGAGGGGGTGGGGTTTCCACAGCATCCATTCCCCACCAAGGGAAGATACAGGAAGATCAGGTTTCTGAGCTCTACAGTGAAGTCTGAGTATATGGAAGCAGCGAAGTACATTTAAAATTTATTCAAAATACCAAGGCGAAGTGAGTCTAGCGTCTGGGCAAACTCTGAATGCAGGCTGTAACCTTTCCCTTACTTACTACACAGCCACCAGGGAGACAGCTGATTCCAAACAGGTTACTATGATTAACATTTACATGATGGTACTTTGTATCCAGGGAGAACAGTGGAGAAGGACATTGTACAGGGCCTCACATACCGCCTCAAGAAGCAGCAGTGTCCGGAAAGAGTCAAGGAGAAGGTACATTTCTTACCTGGAATCCAGACAGTTTCTAGGTCACCACTTTGAGTATTGGGAAAACTCTAAAATGTGCAGACACAGCTCCTAATGGTCCCCCACAGGGGCATACTTCCCTATCTTTTCTCTTCCCAGGGATGAGACCCCCATCCATTTCCATCTTAAGATATGGGAATGAAGGTGGCATGTCTAATATAGAATGCCCTTATACACACCAGGTATGAATTTTTTGAAAAACAAAAACAAAAACAAAACAAATCACCAAATACAGATTTTTTGAAAAACAAAAAACAAAAAACAAAATCCTGTTTTGTTATTGCTGTTGTTTGGTACTATTTTTTTATTGGCTAAGTTAGGTAGGCTCTTTGGGGATTTCTTGCAGACATCCATCTCTCAGCATCAGTTGTGTTAGCTCCCTGATCCTGACCTTGCATCTGAGAACCCTCATACAGATACTCCTTGTGGAGTTTCTCT
The DNA here is from genome assembly GCF_008632895.1 of Mastomys coucha. Taxonomy (NCBI): domain Eukaryota; kingdom Metazoa; phylum Chordata; class Mammalia; order Rodentia; family Muridae; genus Mastomys; species Mastomys coucha. The sequence goes on from NW_022196891.1 coordinate 65,491,447, forward strand.
TCCTCCCTGCCTCAGATCTGCTTAGTGTCCCACGGCTCCTTAAAGACGAGGACACCCCCACTCTGAGACCTGAGCTCACCTAGAGCTAGCTACCTTCCCTCACAGATCTCTGAAATCAGTCATCGGCCTGGATCTTCTCAGAACACCGGCTCTAGGATTCCTGCTTTCAACAATCCTTTTGGCAGCTGAGGCTTCGTCTCTGATTGCTACGCAGCCCTAGGTGAGACTGGGAATGTCTCATCATTGGCACATGACCAGAAACTCAGGAATCCTATGATCTTGCTGGGCAGGGCTTTCAGAAAGACAGACAAGTGCAGTCAACAATACTGGGAACTCATATTCTTGCTATAATGACTTTGGCAGCTTAAGATGTTGCAATAAAGTAGCAGATCCTCTGTAGCCAAAGTGAAATGTCTTATTACCCTAAAGAGAAGCCCAATGGGAACTTCTTTTGGCTTTGCCTGCCCAGGTCTCCTGGTCTTAGGGAACCTGCACCATCTTTCAAGACCAGACGTGATAGTTATCTCCTGGTAAGCTTTTTTGAGATGCACCATCATGCATTTCTCTAGATTTGACTCCACTGTCCTTCTGACCTTCCACTCTGACCATGCTCAGCTTTTCAGATCTCCATGGGAACACTGTCTTTTTTAGTTCTATCTTGTGCCACTTACTAGAGATACAGTAGTAGATATAAAAATGAAGGAGAAAAAAAAATCTAGTTTCTAGTATCAAGGATTATATAGTTTTGTGGGAAATCAAATATATATGATGATTAACAAATGTCAGAAACATTTGTACAAAATATATGTATATATACATATACATATATATATGACACACACACACACACACACACACACAGAGAGAGGGAGAGAGAGAGAGAGAGAGAGAGAGAGAGAGAGAGAGAGAGAGACAGACAGACAGACAGACAGACAGACAGACAGTCTAGATTATCCTAAGTGTGCCAGGTCAGATTAGTATACAAGGATGTCATGGACACTTCTGGACAGTAGTCTGAGGGTGAACAGAGCACAGAGAATTAAAAGAGTGGAGACGCTCCCAGACAGAAAGAGAACTCTAGCCAAAGGCTCCATGGAATCCAAAGGTGGCCAGGGGGCAGGGGTTAGAAAGACCATAGAGGGCTGAGGATACAGAAAACTAGTTCACCGGCCTTGAAGAGCCCATGGAGGGCTGGCTTTGACATTTTTCCTTAGTGAGGTGGTAAATCCTGCAACAAGAAGCCACGGGAAGGCAAGGGACCCATCTAATGCAGGAGCCCCTCAGCAAAGCATCTGTGTTGAACGAATGAAGAACTGGTGCTTTGAAAGCTTCACTAGTAGGCTGACCCTAGCAAGATGGAGCCCTGCCTTGGCTGCAAAGCTATGTGGGACAGGTCATCTGTTTACCCTGGGCAACCAATACATATTGGCATTGACGCAGAGATCAATGGGAAGTCATTCCAGCTCCTCAGGAGAGGACACTAAATTGACCAGACTTAGTCTCCATTATGGGAGAAGACTCTGAGTGCTTCAAACAAGGGGGCACTGAAGCTAGGTGACAATGTACAGTCATCATTTAGAGTTGGTATTCAGGGGCGATCTGCTTTGGTGCCTCCCTAGTGACTTTTTCCCTATATTCATCTATCATGAAGACCTGGAATTAACATGGCTACATGAGGCACGGTAGACAGAGGCTGAAGCCAGTTGTAGTACTCTGTGGCTCGCACAGAATGTGAGGCAAGTGTACAGTTTCAGGTCTAGAATGGATTGCTTTCTCACTCCTATTAAAAGTACACGTAGCCTGGCGGTGGTGGCGCATGCCTTTAATCCCAGCACTTGGGAGGCAGAGGCAGGCGGATTTCTGAGTTCGAGGCCAACCTGGTCTACAGAGTGAGTTCCAGGACAGCCAGGGCTATACAGAGAAACCCTGTCTCGAAAAAAAATACCAAAAAAAAAAAAAAAAAAAGTACACGTAACACTATTGTACAAAATGTTTCTATGCCCCATAGTTGCACAGGGGTCCTGAATAGTAAGCAGAGGGTTTAAACTTAAAAGTCAGTTCTTATTTAACTTTTCAAAGATTATCCTGAACTTCTGGCAAAGAAAACTATGCTCGGCTTGATTCAGACAAATAGAGATGTCTTGGTGAAGAGAATTCTCTTTATGTCTGAATAAACATCCTCTATCCTCAGAGGTGAATAAACCAACACACACACACACACACACACACACACACACACACGAGAGAGAGAGAGAGAACGCACACACACATACACACATGAGAGAGAGAGAGAGAGAGAGAATGCACACACACACACACACACACACAAGAGAGACAGAGACAGAGAGAGAGAGACAGAGAGAGAGTGCGCACATACACACACACAAATCAATACCGTAGTAAAAAAAAAAAAACAAAACCATACACACTTTTGACATTTCCTCATGTTTAAGTGCACAGGTTCAGAAATTACTCATGACATTCAAAGAATCCCCCCCCCATATCAATACAGTAGTCAAAAAATATACACTTTCCACATTTCCTGATGTTCGAGTGGCACTAAAATAGGTTTAGACATGACACCCTAAGACTTCACACACATACACACCCACCCCCACACACACACACACACACACACACGGCTATAATGGAAAGCAATAGGTCTAGTATATAAGACAATGTTTACTGATCTAGCCAAATTTAGATAAGTCAAGCAAGACATACTTTTTAAAAACTCGTGGGATAAATGATCCAACTGGTTGATCCCATATTGAACTGAATTCTTCCTTTCATTTTCATAACCTTTGATTCTGCTTGGCTTTGGCTGCCACATGTGTCATTTACTCGGGGTACACACAGATATAATGTACACACTGCTGTGGTGATGGTGTCTAAACAGGGAACACACACAGCCTGGTCCGTGAACATGCCCTGGCCCTGTAAATCTTAAGGCTATTTACTGTCACACAGGAAGCTAAACCTCTTACACTTTTCTGACCATCCAAGAGACAGCAATTACCCCAGATTATCAGACCAACAATGACATGCCGCGTAAAGAGAGACACTGAGCCAACTCCACATCCCAAAGACTGGCATATTCAAGTACACTTAGGACATTAATAGCAATTTACGTGCCATCACTGAGACAAAGCCACAAAGGCTTCGCTGGCAGCCTCTTATTTTGAAGCCTATTATTTGTGGGAGTTACAGGCTATAATCACAACAGAAACTTTCAAAACCCTTATCTTCTGTGACGCACCAAATCTATTTCAGAGCCGTAATTGCTATGTCACTGGAGAGTCTGCTGCTTAATGCACTCAAATGCCATTTAGTGTTTGCAGGGTCATTACAGCTAACAGAGGGGTGGGGGCGGGCGGGATATAGTGGGAAGCAGAGAGGGAAGAAGCAGGCAGACAGTGTGGAGGGACATTAGGCGCTATTGTGCCCAATGCACTTACAGTGGACATTGTTGTCGTTATAAGAAAATTCTGTTTACTGTTGAAATCAGAGCAAGGGCTCAAAATAATCTACGGACTCAATAATTTCAGGTTTAGGAGCTTTACTCAGTATAGTCCACAGATGCTAGCAGGTACCTACTTGTATCCTGAGGTTCACATCTAAGCATAAGATGGTCGAGCTTCTTAAATCACATTTCCCTCTCCCCCTTTAGTTAATTACAGCAATTTTTGCAGTGGAAAATTTCCAGCTGTCCTGATGGATGAGGGATCTGCCTTGGCCTTTTAAGATGCTGTACTATGGATAGAGAGGGCAAGCAGTCTAAGTTCAGGAGTCTAGAAAAGTGTGCTGCTCACTGATAGTCAAAGAATACATATGGCAGCTGATCTAGAAATCGATCTAAGAAAAGCAGCAAGTGTTTCAAAGGAGAACTTCTTTGACCTAAGTTTAGCAAAGGTCATAATAAAAAGGGACTTCAAACATATGCAGCTTCTATTTCTTCAACCCGGGTTATGATCTAGGCAAGGAGAGACTTAACTTACTTGACTTAGGCAAACAGGTATAAAGTATATCTTCAAAAACATATCGTCTTTGAAGATACTTAACCTATATTTAATAACCTATCTTTGGTTCCTTTGGATAATTTTTAGGTTCAGTCTTACAATATTGAGTTGATTGTTTTTAATAGGTCAGAAATACTGAAGATGTCAAGTTACCTCAGACTTCTGGGAGACAAGTGTTCAACCCAGCTTTTCTCTTTCAAGATCCCAAAGAGACAGTAAGAGACAAAGGGTCTCCTCCTGAACCTGCTCCTTCATTTGGAAACATAACTGTCCTCGAAGTGTGAGCTAAGTTCAGAAATTAAGAAATATCCTTAGAGTATGAAAGTCCTTTGAAGTTAGAGAGGGAAAAAAAATGAACATTTCAAGAACACAGAAGAGGCCAGTAAACATGAAAAAAAAATCCAATGTCACCACTAATAAAAAAAAAAGTACAAATTAAAGCAAAACAGTTCACAAAAAATCTGAAAAGCTGTTGTGCACTAGTGTTGAGGATATGGGGAAAATTGTAGTTATAAACTGCTAGTAGGAACTACAGCATAATAGAAATTTCTAGAAGACAAGTTTACAATACATCATTACAAAGGCCTTAGACCTCTTATTCTTTGATGTCGCCTTTTTTTTTCCTAGAAATTTATCCAAGGAAATAACAGAAAACATGTGTTGTATTTTCTAAACCAGAAAGTTTACTGGTGTGTTAAATAATACTAAAAAATTATGGACCTGCCCTATAACATATTCCTACGCAACTATTTAAAGTCATGTTTGAGAAGAATGTTTAATAATATGGAAAAGTATGCATAACATATTTTTGGGAAAATAAGTAGGCTACAAAATGACAGGTAACTCTTGTACACCCACATAAAAACATACAGACAACGTGCTGGAAGACTGAAGTGTTGAAAGAAAGTGGTAATTTTATTCCAGGTTATTTTTTGTTTTCTCTAATTTTCGGCACTAACTATTCATTTGTAGTAAAAAAGAATAAAGAAAAAAAAAAGAAAAAACACACGGAAGATTTAAACAAAGCACATAAAGGAAAATTTACACCCCCAGGAGATCTCTGGTGGGTGGCCAGCTTCCAAAGTGTGGTGATGAGAAGAGACACAGGTTGTGATCAACCTGGAAAAGGCTGGGTGAATGGGATTCTGGATTCCAAGGACAGTGTTACAAAGTCACTTCTGAGTTCTTTTTAAAAACACTTATCTAGGAAAACTTGACTGGCTTCTCTCCCTTCCTATGAAAAATAACCTCAAACGCAGAAATCCACCAAGACAGAATGGCGGCCTGCTTAGAGAAGAGGCACCGGGACTCTTTTTATCTTTTCTGCCATTACGCCCACCCAACATAAAAACTGGATCCGTGAGAAACCATAGGAGTATGTCTGCTGAAAAAAAAATGAATGGGTGAAGGGATGCATCCTGGATCAAATCCAAACCACGGTTTCATCATGTCCTGCACAGGGAAGATGGGGAAAGGGAAGCAGAAGAGGAGCTAACACCCTGGGAGACATTTCTGGCAGGCAGAGATACAATTACAGGGACAAGGAGGAGGTCAAAGATGACAAATATAAAATAAATAGGAAAGGTCAAAGGGGAAAAGGCCTTGCTCAGGTAGTTCTGGTTAGGGAGACATTCTGGATGACACAAATGGATGTCTGTATGCATTTCAGGTAGAAAAAAAAAAAAAGTCCAGTCTCAACAATCTGTTTCCAAGGGAACACCTCTACTAAAACCAAACCAAACCAAACTCTGCAATAACATCAACAACACAACCCCACAGCGGTAGCAACTTCATCTAGACCTGGGATTCTCAACCTGTGGGTTGCAACTCCCCTGGGGTTTGGTATCATGAGATCCTGCATACCAGATATTTACATTACGACTCATAACAGTAGCAAAATTACAATTATGAAGTAGCAACAAAATATTTTGATCGGCTTGGAGTGGGGTCACTACACCATGAGGAACTGTGTTAAAGGGAAGTAGCCTCAGGGAGGTTGAGAATCGTCGATCTAGCTTCATTCTAAAGAAGCATTCACTGAATGCTAAGCATCAGGCTTCAGCTGAAGTACTTTGTTTGGGACATAAGAAAAAAAAAAGATCCTTTTTCAGAAATCCATGGTCCAGAGAGAGGACAGGTACAGATCCGCAAAGGACTCCATCCCAACATTAGGATGCCTTAGAGCACATCCGAGGAGCCTGAAGCTGAAGCCCATCACAGGCTCGTCAATTGCTACACGGTCTGAGCGGTAGTGTTGTCACTGCTGAGGACCGCTTCTATACAAGGACCACCTTACTGAGGCCAGCAAGAGAATGGATATATGTACAGCCCCAGACACTTCAGGAGAGGAACAGAAAGGGAATCCTATGTAAGGTGCCCATGAAAATGTAACAAAATATTAAATAATGGGAACTACTTGTCACCTGCAGGTCCATCTTGCTAGCTTTCACAACTTTTCTTGTGAATTATTCTGATGCGCGTCTGTTTTGCTTACGATTTTTTGAAGTATTGACATTTTTAAAGTACATGTGAACTAAGTAGGTTAAGGCATATAAAAGTCTCTCACATCAAAGGGCAAGTCAGTATTAGCAATTAATACAATTATAAGTGTCAACTTAGCCTGTTAATTTTCTATCATTGTTTTTTAATTGTCCTTTAATTTACTACTTTATATGATTTCTTTATTTTTATTGCCACTTGGTCTGTTGTTTTGGACCTTTGTGTTTTTGCTGATGGTGTTTATTTAAACACCCGTCCTAGCTTATTTGCTTTTATGGTCCTCCTTTATTTAGTACTTGTGTATCTTAATTGTTTTTAACCCTCATTTTGTATTCCAAAAGACAGTTTTATCCCTTTCCTGCCAATTTTGTCCCATTGTCACTTTACAAGTAAACAGCGGATTTCTATTTCATACTTCAGTTTCTTACTGTCTCATGCTTTAAAAATTAACTCTTGCCACGTTTTCCCCTATTTATCTTTCTTAATTTTATTCAAATGATATCATATTCACATCCCTATACATTCACTCTTTTTAACTTATTTTTTAAGTGGTACGTACACAAGGAGGAAGGAAATTCAATGAAGATCCTGGGCCACCGAGGTGAGGGGGTTTTCTTTCCCTTAGACTCTGAGAGATGCCTATTGAGTAGCTGCTGTTCCGGTGTCTGCCCTGTGGACATTTCAGCTCCTAACACCATCATTTAACATGCAAAAGCTATTAAAATATTCACAGGCAAGTGCCACGCCCCTTCCCTCCCCTCTTACTGCCCTCCAGATTAGAAAAATAAGCAACAGGAACAAAGCTACTTCTAACCGATATGAGTACTCCAAATGCCAGACACAAGGTTTCCCTTCTGTCACGAAGTACCACCCAGTCTCTGCAAGAGATGCTTGATGTATGATCTCTTATCACTTCTGGATTTCATGGGGCCTCTGGGTAAAAAAAAATCATGACCAAGGTAAAAGGGTAGGCATATGCAGGATAGGACTGCTCTTAGAGTTGTCCAGCTTTAATTTTGATGACAGAATTGAAGACATGTCAGCTCTCAGAGAGGACACCTGACTGAAGAGGGATTCAGTTCTTAGAGTCCTTTCCCATTCCCTTTAAGTTACAAAAGGTGCATCACGGGGCAACTTAACAGATGCTCATAGTGCAAGGATCTTGGAAACTCTCGCCATTTTAAGCAGTTTAAGGACTATGACTACTAGGTCCACACCTGGCTCTGCTACTCATGTGTTAGTTGATCTTGGGTGAAGTATGTAATCACTCACTCTGGCCTCAGTTGAGACTCTAGCAGGATCTCAATAAATATTATGAGCTAGTGCTCCTGGCATGATTGGTGGAGACACAGCTTAGCAGGAGAACTGTAAACACACAGTGAGGCAGTGGGCCATGTCTGTTGTCCTTTTGCCCATCCAGAAGATGTGCAGAGCCTTCAAACTTGTGGGAGGTCCTTCCCGAGTGTCTGAGCAAATGAAGGAAAGACTGTTACTTTCTGTGTCGGAACATCGTTCCCTGGCAGTGTCCCTTTGGTGGAAGCTCAGTAGAGTTCATGGCTGTGTCCTTGAGTAGGGAGATGCAAGTCTCATGCAAGTCCTGACTATGAGGGGAAATTTTTTGTATGAGTTTGGGGAGGCAAGGAAGACAGGGGTAGACTCGCAGCTCAAGGACACCAGATTAAAAGGGGGGAAATGACAAAAGAGGAAAGGGAAGCTTTACTATCCTACCCACCAAGGAGTCACTCTGACGTTTCTGTTTATACATATTTCAAAATCTTTTCATATGAAAAGAACAGTTTATAATTCCCTTTAAGAGAAAGTATACCAGATCAAAAACATAGGTCAATATAGAATAAATCACCTTGCTTGACTTTAAATGGCTTTCCTAGCACTCCGTAGCTCTAAGACAGTATGAGTGTGATGTCAGTTGGGGAAGGGGTAGGAGCTCAGACTGCCTGGAAAAGTCCAGACTGTTCTGTGCATACCTATGGGCTTTGCCCTTCTTCCTCTACCTGCCCTTTTGTTTGTCTTTATAAATTATGAGACCGAGGCAGGCATATGGAGATTATAGCACAGAAACCACATCGCAAGTGCACTCTACCCACCAAAATGCTGAGAATGTACATTCACACTTTGCACATTAAGCTATAGAAAACTTGGCCTCAGAAGTGAAAACAGTGCATGTAAACACTAACTCTAGTCATTGATACACACAACAGCCATATTTATGTAAGGGAAAAGTATACTATTTTCTGCATTGCAGCATGGACTGTTCTATGAACTGATGAAGGCTTGAAGGGTGCACATATGTGTGCATGATGACATTGGCAGATAAAATGGAAGAGTCTAGCTAGTGAGTACAATGGCAGCATTGTACAAAATCATGTGTGCAAGTGCACATGTGTGTGGGTTTGTGTGCACAGGCCCTGGACACAAGTGGAGGTCAAGACTGAGGGTGTCAGCCCTCAGGAGTCTTGGGCACATACATGCTTTGCTTGAGACAGAGTCAATCCCTCACTAGTCTGGCATTTTGCTACATGGGCTCAATTTGATGGCCTGAGCACTTCCAGGGATCCACCCGTCTCTGCCTCCCACCTCACCTTGCCAGCCCCATGCTTATAGGGGTGCACAAATGCACTGGCTTCTTACATGGCTTCTGGGGAATTGAACCAAGGCTCTCATGTTTGCAAGGATAACTGAGCTATCTCACCAGCCCCTTGCAGGTGAATTCTTCCTTTTGGGGGAGTGTATATCCACCAATGCTTAAAGAAAATTCTTGGAAAAATTAAAGAATTTTGCCAAGAAACCAATATTAATTCCTTCTTTTAGGGAAGCCCTCATGTTAGGAAGGATTTAAAGACTTGATGTCCTCAAGATGGCATTCACAAGCTTAGACGTTACAAGGGATCTAGTGAAATCCTAGAAACCAATTGAATAGGTCTGGATGGGGACCAAAGTTCTTCACTGTTGACTGGCTCCCATGTGACACTGCTGAGGTGCCAGCCACACTTTGCACAGGGCAGGGAAGGGGCAGCAAGGCAGAGGCTGTGAGAAAGGATTGCAAAGGTCACCAGAGGGAACTGAAATAGAGCCGGCACTTTGTAGAAGCGTGGAATGGCTGGGTCTTTCAACATGAACACGACCTTAGCAGGCTAGAAAAATTATAATTAGGGGAGTTAAGTAGCTGAAAATTACTGCAAGTAGGGACTATAATAAATGTAGGTAATTCTATATTTATATTTAAAATCTTCCTCCATGTTATTTCCTTGCTTAAAGCATATTCTTATGTTAATGTGTATTAGCTTCCTATACATGGCTAATTTTAAATAAGGGTTCTATTTATCTTAAAACAGCAAAAAAGCATTGTTTTCTGTATTTTTAAAGGCTGTTTATCCTTCTTTCGCAGCATGGCCATGCCTCTCACAACATTGTATGATGTTGGGTGTCTGTCAAATGACTGGCAGAGGTCTCACTGCCAAGAGAGCAGCCAATGCTTACAAATGGCTATTTTTAAATTAATTGAAATTGGATAAAATTAAAAACCCACTTTTTAAACACTAGTCACATATCAAGTACTCCATAGTTATGTGTTAACTTACTAAACAAGATTAAAATAGACTATTCTTACCAAGACAAAAATCCCATTGCTGTAGTCACTTGTAATAAATATAAAAGAATATATAGCAAAGGCCAATCATATTTATAAGCAATTCAAATATTTTAGATGGTTGGACTATATATATAAATGCCTCTTTTGACATCTAGTTCCAAGATGCCTTTAAGATAATGCACTATATTGATTGCATTAGGTGGTATAGCTTTCTGTCCAAGAACCAGATGACTAAGGCAGATAATTTCCACCTGCTTTAGCTTCTGGTAATGATATAGATTGCCAGAGCTATGTCCTATTAATGTTTCTATTACTGATAAGGGATATTAGAAGGCCCTCAATAAATATTTGTTGAATGAATCATTTCTTCATTTGCTTATCCATACTGTAAAACTGAAACAGATTTAGATATCAAGATTTCTAAATATTTAATATTTAGAGATCTGGAAAAGAATCTCCTCGGACTAAAATATAACCAGAGAAGCAGAAACTTCAAAAACTTACCCACTTTTACTTTTGTATAAGAACAATGGGGTTTTCAAAGAAGAAGAAAGAGGAGGGGGAGAAGGAGAAGGGGAAAGAGCAGTAGGAGAAGGAGGGGAGGAGGAGGAGGAGGAGAAGTAGTAGTAGTAGTAGTAGAAGAAGAAGAAGAAGAAGAAGGAGGAGGAGGAGGAGGAGAGGAGGAGGAGGAGGAGGAGGAGGAGGAGGAGAAGAAGAAGAAGAAGAAGAAGAAGAAGAAGAAGAAGAAGAAGAAGAAGAAGAAGAAGAAGAAGAAAAACAACAACAACAACAGAATAATAGTCTACACAAGACAAGCTTGTCTCCAAACATGGACTTCAGAAAGCAAGAGTAGTCCAGGCTAGACCCAGGAGAAAGTGGTCCTCTTCAGAAACCTATGCAGTTTCCCACAGTTGGGCTTTGCTTAATTTAGTATGCTAAATGTTTACTGAAGTCTACGTAGACATGGCCCTTTCAGAGCAACCACAAAAGTGAATTTCCTTTTTGAAGTTGTGGTTTTTCTTTACAGTGTAGAAGGCAGGAGCCCCACGAGTCTGGAATAATTTTTTAGAACCTGAGAGTGGGCCGAGCTGGACAGGATGCTAGAAACACCAATTTCAATGAAAAGAACATGGAAGACATTGCTCCTTTCATAGCCTAGAATTTTTCCAGCGATATAATTTATCCTTATTTGTATATTTGAGCAACTCTTCTTATGCTGTATTGATTTGGGGACAGGAAAACAATCACTATTCATAGATATAATATTAAGTGGGCAATGGCTTATATAACATTCAGCTCAATTGTCCTTTCTGGAGTCTGAGAAGCTGAATCCCCTCAAAGGAAAATGAGCGGTCTATAGTCACACGGGCAGAACTGAGACATATACCATGCACATGCACATTGAGTATGGATATAGGACCCTTGGAGTGTAAACATCACTAGCTTGGAGGACAACTAAGTTCACTGTGAATCTACAAAGAGCTATGGAGCATGCAGGAATGCAGAAAAAGATGTGTGCTATTACACTGAAGCCCAAAATATGGATGCCTGGGAGGTGGGAAGTACACTCTTTTAAAGATATTATTGGTTGTTCCTGAGTTGACTGGCATCAGAGAGTTTTGTTTTGGTTTTGGTTCTTGTTTTTTTTTTTTTCCTTTTTCTTTTTAATGTGTATGTGTGTTTTGCCCCCATGTATGTTTATGCACCATGTGCTTGCCTGATGCCTGTAGAGGCCAGAAGAGGGGATTCCCTGGCAGCAGAATTAGATAGTTGTACAAAAACAATCCTGGGTCCTCTGGACCAGCAGCCAGTACTCCTAAGCACAGGGCCATCTCTCTAGCGCCATCATCAGAGGTTCGTATTCTATCAGGTCTAGGGCTCTTGTAACTTGACCTATATGTGACATATGTGACATATGTACATTCCCCAAAGATTAAAAAAAAAAAAAGCGCTTACGATTATTGAATTGGGCAAGTGTCCAGGCCAATGAAAATGAATGAACAAATCAGTGAATGATCTGCCCATATTTGCTTCCAGAGCATTTAAGGTGGCAGCCAGGAGAAATGATGGATGTATATAACATTAAAACAGTGTTGGTTTTTTTTTTTTGATTCGTTAACAACTTTGAGCTGAAAAAACAAACCTTCTCTGTTTTTTAAAAAGTCTCTCACGCAGGAGTAGACACGGTATTAACTTTTAAAGGTCTTCTGATCTATTCAAAGAGTTCTGCCATGAAGGAAGCTCATCAGAGTCTGGCCATGTGTGGTGTTCTCCAGTTTCTCTCAGCCCCTTCCCATCACCAGCCTGGGGCTCTGCCCCCATCCCTGGTCACAGGACCTGAATGGCATACAAAGGCAGCAAACTGGAAGCACATCTGGACCCAATTTAACCCTTTCAAAAGTCACATTCAAGTTTAACTTGAGAGAATTAAGCTTGGTATGACTAAAATGAGTTTTTTTTTTTTAACAATTTTCATATGAATTTAATGATTACCCACCCCCTCCCAGCCCTACAATGTCATACATGGCCACACCATCTTAATACACACAACTGAAAGGTCTCTCAGAAGCAGCTAGGAAAATTAAAGCCATGGCATGTGGCTGAGTGTTGCTAAATAAACCTTGTGATATCTAAGTGCTTGACACATGTTTACTGAAATGGTAGGATATTTCTGTCCTAATGATTTACATTCTATTTATTTACTTAAGCAATGTTCATTTTTTTTCCTTCTCCACCTAACACGAGAGAACAAAAAACAAAACAAAACAAGACCCCAACAAAACACCTGCATTCCAATTTTTCAAGATAAAAGCCTCATCTCTTCTATTTTTCCATTTCTATAATTATCACAAACCAAAAATTAATGCATTTTTCCCCTGATGACTGGATGTCATTGGCACACTGCCTCTACAGAGATAATACAAACACTCACACTTTTCACTAAAACCTTTGAGTAAGCAAAATCTACAGGCGGACTGACATTCCAGGCTGGCTGTAGCAAATTCACTCCCTTCACTCACATTTCAAAACAACTTAAAATAAATAATCTCACTCTACAGGGTAAATGGTTCTGTTTTTACAAATCTCCAACTCCAAAGGGAGGGATTTCTTGGAGTCAGACTTCTTCCTCCTGCGCATTTGAACTCAAGATACAATCTGTGGGGAATGGGGCTGGGAGAAGGGAGGGAGGCAAGAAAGTTGATCCGGTGCCCCTTGAGCTACAGAAATCAATTGTTATGCTGTAGAATTCTACAGGGTGAATTCTGAAAGAGACTTCCACTTTCCTCCAATCAGGGTGTACAGGCTTTTTTTTTTTTTAGCTCCACAATGTATGAGGAGAGTGTGGAGACTCATTAGGGACAGGACCATCCAACAAACAGGTGCTCTCCCCCGAGAGTCCCTAAATAAGAAAGGGGCTCCGAGGATATAAGGACCTACGGAGATGATGCTTGGCAACATCCCACACATCTCACATGTGGAGTGGAGGAGAAGATTGGTCATTGATTTTATTCTCTTATGAAATACATGCTCCTAAAGGTTTAGAGAGCTGTTTGTTTTTGAAGCAGGCTCTTGCTGTGGATCCCAGGCTCATCTTAGCCTTACAAACTTCCCACTTTCCTCCGATGCATACACTGCTATACCTTGCCTAGAAAAGTCACTCCCAAAAGGACATATTTAAGAACGTCTTGGGTTTTAGAAACAGCCTATTTATGGATAAGTGAAGCACTTAAAATAATCATGATTACTAAATAGCTTACAGCTGATACATTAGATGTGGCCATTTAAAAATGTTTTCAATTTAGTAGCATCTTTTCTTCTCCTGATTGGCATTTTCACCAAACAAAACAAGGCAACTTGTATATAAAAATATGACCATACACATATGTAGAGGTAAATATGCTTTGTGATTTTTAAGTGCTATCAGAGAAGTAAGTCTGTGTGTGAGAGAAAATGAAGGAAAGGATTAATAGGAAGAAAGATGCCACGTAGGAACTGTGCTTGGAGCAGTGAATACGATTGGGACAGGAATGCGATAGGCAAGGTAGTGTGGGAATGAAGGGATGCCCATGTGGATGACAGAGAGAAGTGAATGGGGGGTTTGGAGAGACAACTGAGAGGCATCATCTTCCGGGGCACCAGGCATTCATGTGGTGCACAGACCTAGGAGGAGAGGGTTAAAGACGTAACCAAATAAGGGTCAATGAACTTGGTACCCAGAGTTTAAGGACAGGTAGGTTGAGCCAACAAATTGGAAAATACTGTATGTGGCCTCAGAGTTTGCGCTGCTTGGGCAGCCAATCAAGATTGGTCATGATTTCCCAGCAAAGAATGGTGCTGGGAGACTTCAGTGGGGATGTGCAAGAGAGGACACTGAACTGAAGACAGCAGCTGCGGGAGTGTGCTACAGAACCCTAGTTAATGAACTACTTCCAGAACCAGGACGGGGGTGGAGGGCCATGGAAAGAGACACTCTAGTAGTTAGGCAACTCTTCAAGACTATCTGACTGACAGAGAAATGGAATATTCTCACTGAGTTGGTTAGAATCTCTCTATATGTATCAAGCATTGTCTGTGGTCATATGAAAACACGAAGTATTTAAAGAAGTGAAGTTTACCATTCAGGGTGGGTAATCGCGAATTACCTAAGGTGAATCACCAGGGGGTCTTGAGGTCTTGTATAACTCTGAGTCCATTTCAAATCCATGCCTTTGCCTCAGAACAGTGCCCTATCCTACCCTCAACAGGAAATACCCACGGTAAAAACTGTTCATAAAGAGGAGAAAAAGAAAGATCAAACTAGAAAGTTAACATTTGAAGCACTTCACACGTATTCAAGCTGAAACAACATACGCTAAGCCCATCCTTTTTTCTACCTGCCTCCTCATTTTCCCCAAAGCATGCCTGGAATTACCAAGACAGATCATCATCTATCCACCACCCCATGATAGGACCCTACCTCTAGAACTTTGTAATCCCATTGCTCTGAGCTCGGTTCAAGGCCAGCAGTTCATACTTTACATGACTTAAAAATAGACAGCAGCTGGATAAGACATGGGTGCTGTGGAAACCCAGCCAGGAAGCAGCTGTGTAGTGCCCAGAAAATGTCCTCCATCAAATGAGACACTACCCAGATCCCAGCTGGGAGTTCCATTGCTGCTTTGGGTTGAGGGATTGCTTAGTTTTGCTTTTTGGCTCAGATCTTTCATTCCTGTCCCTGCCTCCTCTTGTGTCTCCTCCCTTTTTCTCCTTCTCTAACTTGGCAGTTAGAAACCTACTCTGTGTGTGCCTAGGCCCTAGCTTCTAATATCGCCATCTAAAAATACATCTTACTGCAACACGTTTTGGCTCCTGTAGGTGGCCCATTTAAAAACTGACACCAAAGCGAGGTATCGTATCACCAACTGTCCTTTGATGCACTTAGCCTGTAAGTTAAAGACCCAGAAATAAAGTTATCACAATTTACAGAGAAAAAAAATTAATACGCGTGAGTGGCTCAAGTGGCGTTTCTAGACATTTGGGGGGGTGGGGGGCTGTGCTGAGATTATGTAATCAGATATAATTGTCTGCACATGTTTGTTACACTACCTCAGAAATGATTTCCAGCCCACCAGATGATGTCAGAAGGGTCAATACTGAAAGTCTCCCCCCGAACCCCCGCCTTCCCGCATCAAGCACTGCTCACTACAGTATTGCAGTTAGGGATTAAAAATATGCCAAATAAGAAACTGTCCAACCCACTTTGTACTGAGTCAGTTTTTTTCCC
Organism: Mastomys coucha; assembly: GCF_008632895.1. NCBI lineage: Eukaryota > Metazoa > Chordata > Mammalia > Rodentia > Muridae > Mastomys > Mastomys coucha. The sequence continues at coordinate 65,507,339 of NW_022196891.1, forward strand.
CCCCACATACATCTGTATTTTGTGTTCCCACTTCTTATACAGTCTTCATAGTCTTCTCTTTCATTTAATGGACAAAATCATTTCTGGAAAAATCTAGTATCTTATAAACACTCAGCTATACGAAGATGCACGTGCACTTAATTCTCCAGCCAGCCAGCTTCTTGTGAGACTGCATGTTCCACAGGGAGCCTTGTGCTTTCCTAAGCAGGCTGCCCAACATGCCAACAGGAATACAATGATAACAGTGATGACTGTGATCATAGACACAATATGGAGATAATCCCCTCTCTGGACTTTTCTAGAAAATGGCATGACTGTTGAAAGTGTGTTCTACAAGACAGGCTGACAAGGCATTCTTTCTTTACAAAGAAATAATGGTAGTTAAGATATGAACTCAGGTGAGATTCTGCCTGAAAATAGGAGAGAAAGGATTCTCAGCCATAAGTAGCAATAGATGTCACCCCCCCCCCACCAAAATTACTACCTAGTGACTACCATACTTTTTACCATGTCCTTATCAAGGTACTAGCCAAGCCATGTATGAGGCTCTCTAATGATGTGAAACCTTCAGTGTTAGAAAAGCACCAGAAAGCTGGACAGTGGTGGTGCATGCCTTTAATCCCAGCACTTGGGAGGCAGAGGCAGAGGCAGAGGCAGTCGGATTTCTGAGTTCGAGAACAGCTTGGTCTACAGAGTGAGTTCCAGGACAGCCAGGGCTACCCAGAGAAACCCTGTCTCAAAAAAACAAAAACAAAAACAAAAACAAAAACAAAACAAAAAAAAGGCACCAGAAATCCACTTCTCTGATGCTTCTACTTAGAGAATTCATCCTGTCCTATTCAGGTTGTTCCAGATGAGGCTGATCCCTCTCTGTGAGGGTCACATCAAAACTGTTACATATATCACCTACTCTTTCTCTTTTATGGGATAAGAATTCTTCTTTATATGTGTGTAGTTTATGTATGTGCTTGTGTGGGATGTGCATGTTGGTATGTGTACAAATGTATGTATACAGTGAGGCCAAAGGTTAAAGTCCCGCACCTTCCTCCATTGCTGTTCCCTTCGCTTCTTAAGACTGAGTCTCTCTCACTGGCTAAAGAGCTCTAGGGGCCTCCCTGTCTCTGCCTCCCCAGTGATGGGTTTACGGATGTGTGGCCAGATGACTTTTTACACAGGCACTATGGATACAACCTTAGATGTCCGTGCTCATGGAGCAGGCACTTTCCTGATGGAGCCATCAGCCCTACTGCTCCTCATTTTTAAAATACTTATTCTGCATCTGATGAGATCGTTGTTCTTCCTTTGATTCCTTCCAGATCTGCCATAATTGGGTAGGACAAGACTCAATGCAGAGTCGAAGGGGCCACCTCCCACATCCTCGCAGACATTATGCTTCAATTAGAACAGACTGAGATCACATTATTAAATCACGACTATACTGCCTTCCTTCCACTCCCTAACTTATTTTAACAATGCCAATGGCAACAGACAGTAGCACGGCTCTCCACCAACCAACCGAAGCTCTGCTTTCTTCAGCCATTCCAAGCCAATCATCCCACTAGAGTCTCCTGTGACCTCTAAAAGCCTGGAAATCACCCCTGAACTAAGGAACAACCTCCTTTTCCAGGCTTCCCCTCATGTCCCAGCTTGCTGTCATCGCTGCTGAGAAAGCAGACGGTTGATCTGAGAAATCAAGTTGGATTGCTGTCCCGAATCTACACTTGGTTCTCCTTGTGTCTGTCTGATCGATTTCACTCTGTGCGACATAGCTTGTCGCTATGAATTTTCATGCTAGTCAGGAGCCGCCAGCGCACCCAAGAACAAGTGGAAGATGGTCCGCACCCCCTCCCTGTCCCTTCAACATACTAGGCCTTGGTGTCAATTTTTAAAAATCATCTATCGGCAGATTAGGAAAAGGGTGTTTTGTTCTTATGGCCATAGACCTGGATACAATGGATTTGGGCCACTGGTTTTCTTCTCCAGGTGCCCTGGTTCCAGTCTGTGGTGACATTTCCTACCACTGTTGTACTAGGTGTCACCTGTTTAGCAGCTCCTCTCAGCTGAACGCATGTGGCCGCAGGTGCTATGCAAACACTGATCGTGTGTGACAGCCCTAGACGCCAGCTGCCTGCACGAAGCCTGCCCAATCTCTATGTTCTTTCTTGGGGAGGATGCTGCCGATGGCATGACCGATAAAGAAACAAGAAAGTAGGTGACTGTAAAGCTAAGACGAGTCCTACTAAGTGGCATTCTGGGCCCTGTGGCTTTGAAATAATTGACAGTGATAGAATAGAAACAAAGGGTTGGGGGAGCCTTGTTTGCTTACACTGATGCCCTGCGGACTGTACATCTGACTGGCTGCGAGTCCGTCACTGTATCCTCCTGTCTGGCTGATAACATGGCGAAGGGTATCCACCTAGACAGAGAAACAACAGAAAGGCAATTAGTCCGAGAGAGAAGGGGATGCGGCGCAATCATCTTTTTACAGGCTACCGATGGGACATGCCACACAGTAAAGCAATCATTTTGGAGATGCTATTCTTGAGGAGAGCCCACGAGGAGGAAGCTGGGACTCCTCCCGATGCCACATCCATTGTCACTTATGAGTTCAATAAAAACAGTAAAGGAAATCTGAAACTGAGACAGACTGCACAATGCTGTGTGAGGGGACAGGAGGTTGTGGTGTTACAGGGGATGGAGGGAAGAGGACAGAAGCGTCTCCTTCCCCCACTTTTCTTCCCTATAGATTATCCCATGCAACTTGAGTCAAGGATTTTTTTTTAAAGTCTTGGACATCCATATCTTAGAGAGAAGGAACCAGGATAAAGACACAGTTTTTTTTTTCTTTTCTTTTACATTTTTTAAAATCTGGATTTCGATGATGCTAAGTCATTAGTCACACGATCAAAGTCTGCCTGTATCACCTCGAATTTGTTTCTAGGCAGTGCTTCCTGTGCAAGGGGCTGAGTCACCAGCCAGCTGTCTATTCCAGGCATGGAATGTTTTCTGTTCCATGTGTCAGATAGGTAGATGTGGCTCCCATCTTCCCGAGTCATTGTGACCCAGAGCAGAAGCCTTCAACCTCTCAGATCACGCTTCATGCTGAGATAGCATGAAGGCTTCCTGGGTATCTCTGTCTTGAAGGTGGACGGCTACACTAAGAAGCACAGAGGTCTGGCACGTGACTTGATTTTTGGTTCCATATATGGTCTTATCATCAACAAACTCGAGTCCACTGACCTCAAGGGTGACTAAGTATATGTGTATAGTCAAGCTGGCTTTGGTAATTTTAAAGCTTAAGATGAAAGCAGGAGATACTAATGTATCTGCCTGACCCTGGCTGACTTCTTTATGTTAGCAAATTCTGAAGATGGGAAACCAACAGATGAGAGGGAGACTTGGAAGAGATAATGGGCTGAAGTTCCTTTTCCTTTGATAAACACCGGAGATGCCAGTTCCACCCGCCTTACAGGCCTCCTTCACCTCACTCTGTATTTGTTCCTTTCCTACCTTCCTAGTGTGACTGACAAGCCAGAGCCAAAGCATGGGCACCATCCCCTGTGATAACGGTTGTCTTTGTTCTGTTTCGTTTTATTTTGATTTGGTTTGACTACTGCTTATCTGTCTTTCCCTTCCTTTCCTTTTCCTTCTCTCTGTCCAGACAGGAGCAGGAAGCTGAGAAAACTGAAGGCTCTTACACACTCTACTGAATTCACTTGGTGGCATATTGGCTGGGTCCCTACCTGTGATTGCACGTTGGCTCCAACCTGGGCCCCTTGGTAAGAATCCCCATTGAGTGACTGCACGCTCATGAACAAATCGCCAGAGTTTGACATGTTAAAAGAACTGGAAGAACCTGGAAAGGAAAGAGTGAGGCACCTGAATCATAGAAAGGAAAAGGATCGAACCCCGCAACCAACAGCCAAGAGGAGAATGACATGCAAAGCAACCCCCCCAAATCAAATGTAAGATTAAAAACAGCATCCACAGAGCCTGGTTAGTAGCATGAAGAACAGAGCAAGCAAGAGGGTGCACACTGTTGCTGTTATGTGAAGCAACCCCTCATTCCAAGTTGTCATTAAGACTGCTTTAGGCTAGTGATTTTAAGCTGAAAGGGGGAAGTGGTATTCTAGTGCCATCTACTCAGGCATTTTCTCTCATGCCTCTAATTGTCTAGGGTTGGCCAGGAGGCCAAAAGGATGGAGAATATGGTCAACAATGGTTGGCTAGTGATATTTCTGCCACCACCATGGAGCTTCTCTGGGTACCTTTTCTGGATTCTAAATATGCTTTGCTGAATTCATCTTGCACATGGAGGGCATCACACAGGAGGAGAGTGTATAGAGACAAGGCCTCCTGGGGTGTATAGATACTCTCCATTTCTAGAAATAAGGTAAACTCCTTTGCTATGTGGCAATAGCCCAGGAAACCTCAAAGACTGCAAGATTATGTGAGAATGGCCTAGTCTTTCTACCAGTTGCCAGAGCACAGAAAGATGAAGCAGAATACTGGGCCAGAATATTCAAGCATGCATGAAATGCTTCTAGGAATTTTTAAAATCAGCCTCCAGAAGGAGAGTTTAGCAGGGGCTTTCACCTGCCAGAGATGGAAGTTCTATCTGGTTGGCCTAAGATCCATCCCCAGGCTCCCATGGGATGAACCCAGCCCAACCTTACCCTGAGTACCAGGGCTTATGAAAGCTAATTAGAAATAATCGGGCAGCTCAGCGCGTAGGAAAGAAAGCTCGGCGTGCAAGGTTTGGTTAAAAACATGACGTTAGCCTGGTAAAGGAGAGACCTCAGGGACCCAGGTCAGTTGCACTCTGTGACTTCTAACCCTGTGCTCTTTCTTGCCCTGAGATTTCTCTGAGAGCCGCCACCAACTGGGAGTCACCCAAGCAATGAGTCAAGCCTCTTGTCTGATGCTTTCTGTCTCTTCTTCCATGACAGGGATCGGAGCTCCACAAGAGAGCTGTCTATCCATAGCCAGGAAGAGGAGAAGGCCTTTTCTCCCCCCGCCAGCACCCCAGAACAGCTACTTAACAGACAGTGTGTTCTCCACCCTGCCGTGGCACTTGATATACGACTGTCTACTGTGTCATCACATGTCAACAGCAAGAGCCACTTAGAGGAACCAGGTGTTTGTAATCTTGGCAACAACCCCACGTTAAGAACTATCTCCATTGTCCTGTGTTCTGGGGAGTTTGCATCCTCGTGCAAGCAGCTATGTAACTCTATTTCTACATAAGCTGCTGCTCTCTCTAGCCCACTTCTCATTCCTGCTTTTCCATGCAAAGGAAGTGCTGCTATCTTTATGGGTTGAGAGGGGGCTGAAACATCTACTAATGGACTGCATATTGTCTGGCACGTATTTATCTGGGAGACGCATTCAGTCTTAGCAAAAACAGGAATAAGATCTCGTCATGGGCAGTTTATATGCCGTCAGTGGGATGAAGACATGAAGACGCTGGCTTGAGCTTCCTTTCATTTACTCTGACACTCTATTTTTGAAACCACCCTCCCCACCCCACCCCCAGCTATGGAAAGAAGCAACATGAGTTGCAGCTCCCACTCTTGTGCTTGTTTAGTCAACCCAGCCTTTGACATGAGTTGTAGCCCCCTCGGATCACATCTGTAGCCATAGACCCAAAGCCTAAACAATAAAGCCAATGCAATATCCGTGCCTTGTTCAGCACGCACTGGAACCAAGAACCTACACAATGGTTGTGTTGTCTTCATGTCATCAGACTTCTTATGCTCCCTGGCCCCAAAGTGCTCAGTCTGAAGCCTAGGTGCTTTATTCCTTGCCCATTCTCAGATCCTATGCACTAGTCACACATACTGTACGCCTGGTCTATTGGTAATCATTACCCAAATTGTGCCATGGGAGAAATCCCCAAAGGGCTACCCTCATGCCAAGGAGCATAGATAGCATCCATAGAAGCATGCAGACATGGAGTGTGCCATCTACAAGATATACACTGCAATCGACACAGGTGATTTTAAAAAATATATATGTGCAAAGATAAATTGTAAATATGTCTGGCTGTGTAACAGACACAGGGATAAATATGCGCATACAAATGCACTTCGTGTACAAATGCATTTGTATCGGAGCAGCAATTGCAGAACTAGTCCTTCGCGCTCTTGGCTGTGCTGCTTCAGCACTTCATGGCCTCTGTGCAGCCATGTTGTGGCTTCTGACTGCTGAGAATCTCGAGGCAGTGATGGAGTGGCTAGAAGAGAACAGGTGCTCCTAGTACCACAATAAAGTCTCCACAAGCATCAAGGTGTGTTTGTGTGTGTGTGTGTGTGTGTGTGTGTGTGTGTATGGGGGGTGTGCTTTGCCCAGCACTGAAGGTTGTTGGAAAGAATGGAGAGCCTTCTGAGCAGTGTATACATCTCAGACAGAAAATGGATGCACTTTCTCAGAAGTGCTGTGGAATCCCCAAAGAACAGCTGCATATTGGTGAGGGAACCCTTACCCCCAGTCACTTTATCTGCAGGGTGCTATGGAGTAATCAGCTGTTACTAGAGGCATAATTCAAGATGCGCTTGGCAGCTGAAAGGTTCTGAATTTGGCTAAGGAATGAAGGCAAATGCCACCCAGATACTTGGGGTGTGCAGGGAGTGACATCTGCACTCAATTAGACTGAGAAGAAGTAATGGATCACCCAGGAATCTAATGCATTTGCTTGAGCAAATACTGTGACTTGGAGATGTGTTAACATCCATTTTCATAAGGCAAGTTCCTGAAGATAGTCTTTTCATTTCAAATGATCTTAAGGAGTCTAAACAACTCCAGAAAAACAATACAAAATAAACAACACCCAAATAGGCAGTAAAACCCAATTAACTTAATAATAAAATGTAATAATATCTGAACAGAAAGCACGACTTCCCTCCCAGTCTTGGCAGTATTGACACTTTCGGCTAGATATTCTTTGAGGAGGGAGCATCTTATGCCTGGTGGGATGGTTAAGTGGATCTTCATCTCTATCTATTCATGTCAGTAACACCATTTAAGCCGACGACAATGAAAACCATCTCCAGATATTCCTGAATGTCTGCTGGGGTGCACACTCACCCCTAGTTGAGAACGAATGACTCACAACAAAGATAGGGTAGGTGTCTGTCTTAAGAAACTCAAAGTATTTGAAAGTATGAGCTCACGGATTCTCTCTGGATATATAGGTTTTATGAGAAGCTACCTGGCAAATATTGTTTTAATTTCTCTAGTCTAAAAAAAAAAAAAAAAAAAAACCGAGTTTCCTATGGGTGAGGTGACCAGCCTGGTTCAGCCAGATTTCCATGACATCTCGGGGGTACAGAGGAGGACAAATCTTGTCAGATGTGAACCTAATCATGTTTCGCTCTTGCTTCTAAGCAAGTGTCTCCCTTGTTCTGAGTCCTCAATTCTTGCTTCTATAATCTTTTTGTTTAAACATGAGAAACTGAGAGCTTATTATTTGGAGTCTCCCAGCAAACTATAGCCAATGGTTTTTGCAGTTTTGTCATTCAGCCCTCTCATTTCCCACACCCCCCGACTTCATTCTTTTTATCCTTCCTCATTACTGCATCGGCTTTGTCCACCTCTGCTGGAAGACACAACAAATTATGCTGAAAGTCTCTCTATACTTACAAATCCCTAGCACCTAGTCCTAAGTGATTTTTATGAAGTGGGGTTATATAAAATGGGGGACAAAGTCTACGCAACAAACAGGGCTGCTTAGGTGTGGGTTGCTAACCACCCAAGTGCTATTCCTTGCACAAAAGCCAGGGGAGGGAAGAGGTTTTATTTGCAATGTTGCCTTTCCTGCAGTGGAAATGAGCGTGTCAAGTAAGCAAAGAGGCCGGGAGAATTTCCATTTTCATATTGAGAATATAAAACTGTCCTGGGTGCCAGAATTCCCGGACTTCAAAATCTACCCAAATACCTTTTCATATATTAACCTTTTATTTACAATCTCTTTCCATTACCATGTCTCCTTTGAAATTACTGAAGAGATGGCACACAATGTAATAAACACCGTATGTAAAAGTTGAGCACTTATCCTCAAATCTGCACCATGATTTAGGCTGTTAAAAGCTGAAGAGAATACACAAAAGCCCATTTATAACTTTTCCCGTTAAGACATTTATCTTTTTAAAATTCCATGCTATTGCACATCTACAATAGTGTTTTCTTTGCTCTCCGTATGAGAAAGGGGACCATTACAAAGGGTTCCTCTGCAAATTATTTCCAATAACTTAGGCACAACTGGAAGGCTTAGCTCAAGTTTTCCATAATAATGTGCTTTGTGCTCAGAATAGTTATATGAAGTTTAAGCCACCAGAAAATTCCTTAGAAAACTATAATCAGACTGGCATTCTATAAGAGCCAACATAATTCTTAAACACAGAGCGGGGGTTAAAATGCTTACTTTTCTCTTTTTTAAGGGCTTTAGGAAAGAAAAATAGTTATGGATTTAGTAATGAAGGGAGCCCACAGGGCCCTTCTAAGGACTAGTCATAAATCATGCTAAGCCACCTGTGATGCAGATATAGCTGGGACAGGGAGAAAAGTCATTTTGATATCTGTTTTGCATTATGATAACCTCTGCAGGACTGCTGAGTGCATTTTTGCTAATATTGACAGAATTATACTTCTTCCAAAGAGGTAAGTGAGAATGTCGGCCTAGCACCGCACTTCACCTTGTGATGCTGGGTTTGAAATCTCCAATAATCAGCCAGATTAGGGAAGGAGGAAACTGTAGTTATTGGACCTGTTAGCCTGGATCTTTTATCAATCATACCACAATGAAGAAGAGCAACAATGACTACCACCATCACCACCACCACCACCATCACCACCACCACCACCATCACCACCACCACCACCACTATCATCACCACCGCCACCACTATCATCACCACCGCCACCACCAACCCCCATCACCACCACCACCACCACCAACAACAACAGAACCAACAGAACTTTTAAAAGCATTCTTCAGAGCAGCCTGACCTTAATAGCTGAGAAACATAAAACTGCATCAAATTAAACAGGGTCTTATTGCTGCCAATGTTTACAAAGCCAAGGGCTCTCTCCTCATGCCTGATTCTAATTAAACAAAAGAAGGTCATGGTAGTATAGCCCGGGGACGTGGAGATCCCAATGATGACAAATTAGTGCCTGGAGAAGCTCACAGAAGAAAAGTGTGCAGTGCCCTACAGGTATCCAGTTACAAAGGCACCGTAAGGCAGGAAGAAGCCCCTTAGTGAAAAACCAGACTGTGAGGTTGACATCACCACATATACTCATAGAAAGCTCAGAAATCAGATTTGCAACCACATTCTGAGTCAATATATTTGGATTTGCTAGTATGTGATTGGTATCATCAGACTTAGAGGGGTACTCCACATTCCAAATCAATGCATTTAGTCTGCTATAGAGAAGGATGCCTTCTGATACTAAACATAGTGAATAAAGAAGTGTTTGCTTTCCCTTTCTCCCCTCCAGGAGAAGCACCAACATGTTTTCTGCAGCACACAGTCAATGGAGGTTATACTTCATATATTACTGACTTTTTATTGGCATCACGGAAGTTCAGAAGTGACAGAGCGGGGCATTTCTAAAAATGTACTTCTATGCCAGCTTAAAGTCTGAATTTAGTGTTCAATGCATGTTCTCAAAAATAAAACTTCGACCCAGAGCGCACGATTGAGATGACGGTGTGAACACTAGCATTGGAAAGGTTTGACTTAACAGCTTGTAATTCTTCCTGATAGTTTTACATTAGGAAAAACCAGTAAAAGAAAACAATAAAGAATAATATCTCTAATCAGCATCTAGGAAATATTGTAGCCTGGCCCTGGAGATTGGAATTTGCCAATGAGATCTTTGCTAGAAGAATCTTCCTGCCCAGGATGCATGCTAGCACATGACCCAGTCATGATGGGGACAGCAAGATAAACGATGCAAACATTATAGGAGAACTCAGACGTACTGCCTAAGTGTTAAAGTTTATCAGTGATTTTAGATGTTGGAGGTCTCGTTAATCCAAACAGTGTGCCTCCATTTTAAGTTAACCATATGCACTGACAACGCAAACTTGCAGACAGCCCCGTCTGAAAAATCACACTGTCCTTTGGATGGGAAAAGATTAAAACCCTAAATTGTCACTGACAACAAATGATCATCACAGTATAAGTCAATGAAGCAAAACCCATAAGCATTCAAATAAAGTCTCAAAGTAGGGAAAACAAATATACAAATGGAGAATAATCCCCCCCCAAATCAAAGAGGAAACTAACCCGCAGAGTTGGGAGTGGAGGGCGAGTTAGCTTGGCTTCCATGGGCTGACACATTGGTGGCAGTGACAGCCGTTTTGGCAGCATAAATATTGGCTTCCTCTTGAAATTTACCTATGTTCTTCTTGTACCGGATTCGCTTATTTCCAAACCAGTTTGATACCTAGAGAAGTAGGAAAGAAGACGAGGGAATTAGCTCTTCAGCCATCAGAAGGCATTGTGGAGAAACAAAAGGGTCCATGAAGGGATGGGTAGGTGGGGCCAAATAGTGTGACCTCACCCTCTAGAGAGCAAAAGTTAAGATCTTAAAGAAGACCAACTACCTACTATGGGTTGGCTAAAATTCCACAAGACCACTGTGAATATGATGCCCCTGTGCAAGACTTGCCCGCCAATGCTAGGACTCTCGATTTAGAACAAGTATTTTAAATTTGCTTATTTCCTAATTAATGACATTTAAATAAAGGTATTGGGAGAACTGCTTGTTCTTTTTAAAGCAATGCTAACATTGACATTGTGCAATCAAAATGCACAGACCTTTAAAATGTCCACATAAATCTATACCAACATATGGATGCTTCCATGCATACATTAATTCAAAATTTTAGACCTTAAATGACCTTAATATGGACTTTTGAGTCTTAACTGTATTGTGCTGTACAACTTAGCAATATAGACTTACTGATTATGTTGCACAAAGCTTGATCTTATGTATGGGAAAAAAAAAAACCAAACAACTGACTCATACAACTAATTATTACTTAGAATTCCTGCTTTTAAATGTTAAAGCCAATGAACACCATAAACCTAATTTACTTTCTTTTGTTAATTTATTTCCTTCCTGTGGCTCACAGCAGATGTCTTGGCTCCAGTTGTTACTTCTTCTCCATTTATATAAACACTCTTACCAGAAAGGCATCAGGACATACATTGACATTACCCCACAAGTCTTGCTTTGGGGAGAAATGTCTATTAACACCCTACATTCTAGAGGCGATTCTGCACTACAGTGTTGTGGCTTTTATTTAATTACATGACAAGCATGAAAACAGGTAAGGGAAGAACAAATTGACCACACATATAACAAACTTGACTTATAACTCCCACTCTACCTTTCATCAACAATGGCAGATAAAGAAAATGTAAGGTAAAAAAAAAAAATCTACACTTAGTTTTTAATGCATTCAACAAAGCTAAAACTTCAAAGGCCTTGCTAACCTTCAAAGGCCTACGTGGCTGACACAATAGCAGAAATGCCAAGTCTTTGTTACAAAAAAACCATACTGTACCAGTGAAATATTAGTAAACAAGAGAGAACAAAATTCAATAATAAACTGCTTTATTTGTTGCAAATGCAGAAAAACAGAGTTAAACAGGGGGAGGAAGTGTGCTTCTGAGTACAATTCAGGATGACGCCACGTCTAACTGCACTTTGAAATTCAAATTTCTCTTGATCTAGGTTTCACCGTGCATATGAATCAATCATAATTATCACTGGTTATTGATTTATATGTGCAACAGGGAGGGAGGCAAAAGGTAGGTATGTTTTTCAAAAGTAACTGAAAAAAAAAGACAGAAAAGATGAAGGTAATTTAGGGGAATCTTTCAGGAAGAAAGGAAATGGCCCAAATGCATTTCTATTAGTGGTGTGTGGACAAACAAGAAAGGAAGATGTAGGTGGGGGAGGGGTTGCAGGAAAGATTTCCTGTTTAAATGAGAAGAGACCTGATTTGGGAAGATGTTAGATAGGTCAGAGCATTTCCTATAGTGTCTACATAGCAGTATTCTCTACCTCAGATAGAGTCCCTGTCTCATTAATTAATACTCAACTGTCATAGACTAAAGGCCTAATATGTGTCAGGCACTAGGGATGCATACGGATGAGGTAGCATGAGTAAGACAACACAGAAAGAATAATAGGTTTTCTGGGGACTGCTTGATTTACATCTCAAACACGTTATGTTTCAAGAGCCTATGGGCAGAGCCATGGCAAAATCCAGTGGGAAGTAAGATACATGAGTTTAGTGTTCCGGGACAAAAGCCCCATCTGGATATTCAAATGGAGTTACATTTGTAGCTGTGAGTGTGTAGAATGTTGCTTTTCGGAGTTAAGCATTCACAGATGGCTTGTGAAAGCAGTTTCCAGGACCTGTTCGCAAAGATTTGGATACAGGGCTGGCATAAGACTCAAAAGTCCTTATTTCTCATAGGTCCCAGGTAATGGGCTGCTGGTACGACTGATGCTGCTAATGCTGCTTTCCGAGGACCACACTCTGAGCAGCACTAATGGATGCAGGGCTCTTTGGGACCATGGGGAGAAGCTAGTTATTAGAGGCATTTCAGATGGATTCAGGCACATGAGCCTACTTTTGTTGGGGGTCATGGGAGAAACCAATGGCTTTTTAGCACATGTCAAAAAAAGTTGACTAACAAAAAGGGTAACCAAGGTCCACTGGTTGGAGCATGGATTGATGAAAGCTAAGGAAAGAAAAACAGTTGTAGGGTAGGCAGAGAGAGAGCAAGTAGACTTCAAAAGACTGAGTGGGGCTTGCCCTGGGGAAGAGAGGAAATGCAATAGTGATACCAAGAAATAGAGGATGGCTGGAAAGACCCCATGAGGTGGGTATTGAAAAGGGTGGCTATTGAACTCATACCATATAAGGGAAGTTAAGAAAAATAGTATACATCCCTAAATTTGAGAAATATAGACAGCTTTAACATGTCTCTTCCAACCAGCCATGCTTGGTAAATGGTATAATAAAGACTCTCCAAAAGTAAGAGTCCTCTAGAATGCCACAGTGACCCTTGCCAAAAACAAGCCCCCGGCCTATTAGTCTATGAATAGCATCATGCTGTTTCTCAGCAGATTTTTGCCTCACAGTGTGGAGCAGCTTAGCCTACCTGTGGTTATTGTTACTGTTGGTGGTGGTGATGGAGTATGTATGTGTGCGTGGGTGGGGGGGTGGAGAGCAAGGAGGGCACGGCCTTGAGATAGAGAGAAGAGAGAGAAAGGGGACACAGCATAGAAATAATCCTTTTGGTGAACAAAGCAGTCAGCACTTGGGCTTCCACGATGAAGGAGGTAGAGGTGGCTAGAGCTAATGCCAGTATCATTAGCTACAACCTTGACTGACTCCAGAAGGGTTCTTCCTCATTTCTAGATAAATTTCAAATCTAGAATTATGGATTCTGGATTGAGTTCATGGAGTAGTTTAGCTCTACCTTAGAAGTAGAGGACTCTACCGCGGAAGCTTACTGATCTGTGTGGTTCACGCTCTAAACTCACTCCTCGGAGCAAGGAGCATCATTTCTTCCCATGTTAGAGACAAGAAACCTAAACCTATAGACTGAAACGGTAACGGTTCTAGAAAAACACCAGGCTGGATGACTTGGGTCTGAACACTGAGGTTCTGCTTGCCTTAAGGGATGCGACTGGAAATGACCTTCAGCTAGGTCACAGAAGCCACTGAAGGCCTACATGCACGCTGCCTTACCTATGTGGATGGTTTCTAAAGACGGTCACTACTGTAAGGAAGTCTACTTCTCAAATCTACGGAAGTATGTTATTGTTCTTTATACTCTTTTTTTTTTTTTCATTCTAAGGCAGGGGCCCAATACTGCTTCCTTTTTTTTTTTTTCCTTCTGCTCATGTTAATTGAGATTCTATGTGTATGCAACTGTTGCATCATGCATCTTTCCAAGTCAGTGGAGACCTTTTCTAGTTAATGCATGCTGGAGGAAGGGACACTCAGGGCCCTTCCATATGGAACCACAGTGGCATGCTCAATTCCTTCTCCCACTTAGTTATTCCTTGTAGAACACCAAGAGAACGCATTGACCTCCCTCGCTCAAGTAGTTTGACTCACCAACTCTTATGAAAGTTCCTGGTTTTGGAGAAAAAAATGCTAGGGAGTCAGAAGCTTGGAAAGTACAGGAATTTTGTAACAGACACTACCAGCCAGGGGGAGCCTGTCCCTCTCTGCACGGTATTCTAATTTTTCTCTTCCTTTGCTTGTTTCCTTTGGCTGGGCTTTTTCACTCACCTGGAAACTGTCTCACAAGCACTAAGAGCTTACCTTCCCCTTTCAAGGCTCTCTCTGGTGGATCTTATAAGGCCTGAAGGCTCAAGGAAAACCTCCAAGACCCCCATGAGGCTCCATCAGGCAAGGCTACGAGCTGGCTCTTCAAGCGGTTTCTCACCTGGGAGACTGTGATGCCACACTTCTTGGCTAACTCCTCTTTGGCTTCCTCACTGGGGTAAGGGTTGCTGAGATGGGAATAGAAATATTCATTCAGAATTTCTGTGGCTTGCTTGTTGAAATTCCGTCTCTTCCTCCTTCAGGACAAGAAAGGGAAAGGGATAAGAAAGAAGGTCAAATCAGGCAAACAGAGCACAGGGTGGCTTCTAGAAGAAGAAACAGCTTTGAGCGATGGGTGAGTTCAAGTTAATTTGCAAAATCTCTAAGCACATCTGTAGTTCCCATGAAGTGGAGAAGAGAAACAGATACATCTGTACATGCAGGCCACCCTGGGTTTAAATCCTAGACCAGCTTGATACCAACTGGGTGACTGTATGTCACCTAAGGATCAGCTTCTTCAACAGAATGTAAAGAGTTCCAAGGTAGTGTGCTAGGACCATGTACAAGAAGAACTCAGGAGAGCATTTAGCACCAGGCAAAAGCCAAACTCAGTGGTTGCATGCCAGGTCCTTCCTACATGAGCATGAATAAGTCGTTCATCCCACCTGTGACACAGCTGGAGCTATTCCTAGCCACACATCATTTTTGTTTGTTTGTTTGTTTGTTTGTTTGCTTGCTTGCTTGTTTTGTTCTTCAAGACAGGGTTTCTCCTGTGTAGCCCTGGCTCTCCTGGAACTCAGTCTGCAGACCATGCTGGCCTCGAACTCAGAAATCCTCTGCCTCCAAAGTGTTGGGATGAAGGCATGCGCCATCACCATCACCACCTCCACCACCACCGCTGTTACCACAGCCAGGCTCTCTTCTCAGATTAAATGCTGTGCTCTATCTAAGTCACTCAGCAGGCATGCTAGTGGAGATAGTTCAGGTCTGCCTGGCATCCAACCCAGCCTCTTGCTTCTATACAGACTGCCTTCTGGCAGTGACGCAGAGGTTCTGTAAGGCCCAGAATGAAAACTAAGTCATCACTTTCTCTCTACTCTATCCCCATGCCAGTGCATCCAACATTTGAAAAAGTTGTCTGGGTAAGAGGGCAGAAAACTGACTGGAATTAACCCCTGACTGCCTGACCTCCTTCTAATGGAGAGAGAAACTGGCCTTTCCCAGCAGAAGGAACTGCTAAATGGTAAAACAAAAGGCTCACAGAATTCTTCCTCCACACACAAGTCGCCAAAAGGGAGAAGAGCATTTTTCTCTTCATGAAAGCATTTTTTTTCTGCCTTTCAAAAAAAAAAAAAAAGAAAGAAAAAAAAGGGGGGGTGTTAATTGAATAAATCTCAAGTGAGAATTACTTTATTGCTTCCTCGCTGCTAAGGCCTGTGGGTGGTGGGAAGGTCTCTTAGAGGACTCTGGGCTCTGGGTAGGCCTGGTTTCCCACCTTGAAGTGGGGGTGAAACCTTCCTTTTAAAATTCCCTCTCATAGCTCATTTACCTGCCTTGCTTCTTGTCCAAGTTATTCCTCCAGGAAAAGAATTCCAGAACATCCCTGGTTCTATCAGCGCAGAAGCTTCCAGATTTAGCCCATGGAAAGCACTGGTGGCCTTTGCTAGACTGGAAATTTTGCTAATATTGTATTTTCAGGGTCCCTCTTGCGTTAATTAACACAATAAAGTACCTGATTTTACCGGATGAACACCATCTGCCCACAGGTATCCACCACATCTGTCCAGACTATGGCAAGCTCAAGTCACTTTCCCACATCATGCTGAGTTTCTGGGTCATCCAGCATCAGAAATTGGACAGATTGGATTTAAAAGCCCAGGGGGGAAAAATAGAGGTTTGTGTGGAAAGTCCTTGCTTAACGGAAATTCAAGGAAGATAGCCTAGTGGTCAACGCGCACTCTGGGTTTGCCTTTAAAGGACCTTTGGCTGGTTTTCCCACAGATAGTTGTTTGGGGTCTGAGGGACTGGACCAGGGAATGCTCTGTCTCTGAGAGAACCCCCAGTCCTTCAGCCCATTATTTGCAATTAGCATTACAGAGTATTTTTTGGGAGTCTTCCAATTGAGCTCAAAGGAAACCTCTCTGGAATGAGCGGGTGGTGTGGGGATGGTGCAGACAGCTGTTGCTGGCTCTCTTGGCATCCATGATATGTGATCTACCCTAGGTGGCCTCATCTACTCCAACGGACTTGCTTATCGCTTCGCCCAGGAGCTGTCTTAATCTGTCTCTGAAATCCCACGATCAGGATTTTTTTTTTCAGAGCTTCGGGAAACGTAGGGAAAATAACTTGTGTCTGAGGGTAAGGCCGAGAGCTGGGACACCTGGACAACTACTTTCCTGGCTTTTAGCAATCCTGGCTTGTAGGTTAACGTTTGTGATTGCCAGCCAATCTGAGCAGTGACCACTGTTGATGTGTGTGTGTGTGTGTGTGTCTGCACGCACGTGTGCACAATTTGTATAGTGTACAGGCAGGCTGTCTGCATATGTCTGTGCACCGTGTATAATCACTGCTAGGAGAAGGTATCAGATCAGTTACAGATAGCTATGGACAATTCTGAGTCTAGAAGTGGTACTGGGACGCAATCCTATGGATGAGCACCAAGTATTTTTAATTGCCTCGCTATTTCTTCCCAACAGGATCTTGGCTTGTGATGTAAGAAAATGTGGATGTTCATGGACTATTACAGCATTTTAAAGACAGAAGCCTGTCTGGTTTGGGCCTATGGGAGACTTGATTTTTCCCTTTTCTAAAAGAGCCACGATAATGTGAAGCACAAATTTCCTCTTGCTGCCTGCTTGCCCTCATCTGACCATGGCCTCACAGCAAGTCCACACAGTGCTGATCTTTCACATCTGTCCCTTTGTTTTCCACTCCCGATGTCACTGCTATCTTTGAATGGTTCAGATGAGCCAGTGTGTTTCACAGCACTGCTGACTAATGGTATCAAGTGGTGTCTCTGGGGGTGAGGGAATGCTCTGTGTTTGTGTTACCCAATAGAGTAGCCATAGTGACTTGAGGCTACCACGCAGCTGAAATGTGGCTAGTGGAGCTAACGAACTACTTCTTAAAACATAGCAGCATTCTAACTTTACATTTGAATTTAGAGTCAAATGGCCATAAATGAGACATGTACCTTTAGACCGAGGTTCCCAGAAGCCATGCTCAAGCAACCATCATGGAAGAGAGCCCAGTTTAGAACACCCCAGAAACACTGGGTGACTATAGAACCCACTGACTGTTTCTACGAGATAGCCATGTTTGTCTTCAAACAAGAAAAATTTCCAGTGAATATTCTATAAGGTGCAGACAGTATTTCCTCAGCTGGCTATGCTGGCCTGTCTGAGGGACAGAGAGGCCAGCAGTGGGTCACTTCAGACTCTTCCAGCTGAGGGCATCCTCATCAGAATCTCTATAGAAACCTTCTTAAGCCAACATGCTCACTACTCATGCCACTAAGCCATAAAATGGATAGTATATGCTTATATAGAAATATATTATAAAGTTATATAAGTTATATTTATTTATATATTAAAGATAATAATATTTAAATGTGTTAAATATTACATACATAATGGGTGGCCTAAGAATTACTATGAGCACTATACTGGGTTACAGAATGAGCATTATGTATCAGACACTATGTTTGTTCTTTCATTATTAACCTTATACCTTCTTATGTAAGGAGCCACTCCCATTTTATAGATCTAAAAACTGAGTCTTTGGGAGGATAAACCACTTGCCTCTGGCCACAGGGGCCACTGACACTTCAGTGAGAATTTGAATTCAGTGGTATTCCGGAGTTTGTGTACTGTGTTCTCACAACCAAACACCTCTCTGAGAGTTCTGCTCCTTAAAAGTAGGGATTGCAAATCACGCTCCCCCCCAGTACACATAAGGTGCCCATTGGGTCCATCTTCCTACTGATCTCTCCAGTTCTATACACATTGTTAGACCATTCTGTCCGGAAACAACATATATGTTCTCATTAAACAAAGATCTTGGTGGCTCCCAGTTTCCTCTATCTCTTCATTTTTTTCTACCACAGTGTTTGCCACAACTGACACACGTCTGCAGCTAAATATAAAACCCCTTTAAGGGCAGGACCCATATCTTACTCATATTTGAAAATCTTGTATCTAATGCATAGCAAGCGCTTGGGTAGATGATGTTGCTAAAGTCAACCAAAGATGGTCTCCATTGCTCATAAGATGTCTTCAGCTTCCGGGGTCACTTTCCATTGGACAGCATTTGTAAGAGTATAACGTGCAGTTCTATGCTTACCTGTAAGGGTGTGCCCATGAGATCATGAGCTATGAGAAAGGAAAATTCATAACATATTATATTTCCTATTCTAGTAGCTAAAACACCATTTGGCTAATACCAGGAGACGAATTAGACACATACATAATTCTCAATATAGGGTCAGTCTGCCTGTACTATATTGATCTCTTTTCCTTTGCTTTGGTCCTGTTCTTTGGTAATTCAGAGCACAGTCCAAGAGTACACCTCTAAGCGTCTGCATTACTATTGCAAACTCCAACGAAGCACTCCAAGAAAATCTTATAAGCTTTTGCTTCAAAACCACTAGACGCTTAAGATTTTCTCCCCTTTATTCTATTTAAGAGGACACAGTTTGTAATGCTGAATAAACTAACCAAGACAGACAGCACACACTATGAGATGATAAATGGATGAATGAAATTCTTAGTTCAATGTTGCTGGCATCTTTACATCAACATAAGGCACAAAGAAAGGCTGAAACCCAAGGTGGAGAAACGTTACCTGAAACTCAGGTGAATAGCTTAGCTTAGAAGTATGAGGACCAGGATTCTAAGGTCCCTGACCCTGGCATGTATGATACCCTCTTCTTCAAGTGACTGGGATGGTGGCACAATGGGGTCTCACCTTGTGATTAGCTAAAAGTTTTAATCAGAAGAGTCTGTTTGTCTTGCAGGTCACCAGAAAGAAAGCAAGCAGTTTGATTGTGAACTGCTTCTAGAGGGGTTGCCTCCAAAATTGTAAATCCTACAGGAAACAAGAGGGTCTATTGCATCTGAAGTTTGGATGTAGTCACTAACTCTGGATAGCTTGGCTGAAGTGTTTGCTGAGGACCCAGCAGAGCTATTCCCAAACTGAAGGCGACGTACTGCAAGGGTATAAACTTGCCTGGTCTTAAGCTGCTAAATGTGTGGTAAGCCGCTACACAGCAATTGAAAGGCATTTCCCTCCACTAAGGAGTGTAACAGTCACTCCTACACACCTATTAGATCACAAAGACTAATCCCATTACTAAATCAAGTCCTCTTTGTATTTAGTTTGTCTTCCATGAAATCTTTTCTGATGAGGCCCTGCCCATCAGATGCACCGTTCAATGGTGCGGATGGGAGATGGGGTATGAATATCCACAGTGAATGTGGAATCTCTCTCTCCCTGGGGTTGGCCTAGCTCTCTCATCCTGTTACTGGTAGGAGGGGAGTTCACTAAGCAGGAAGTTTGGGCAAACTGTTATTTGTGAGCCAGCCTTTGCTTCATCCTGGGCTGACATTTAGGTTGATGTTTTGCTGGCAAGTATAGCCATACAAAGAAATCAGACAGCCAATGACAAGAGGCTGGCTGCTTCCGAGGGTCTGGTGTGATCGGAAGGTTTCTTACCCAAGTAGGGAAGAGAACCTGCCTTAGAGTGACTGCCCTTCTGCTTCCAAATGGGATCACCTAGACAGAGGCCAGAGGAACGAATGAATGTGAACAAAACATACCTAGTCTCCCATCTTTTTAGAATCTGACCTTCAGCCAGGTGCAGTGGGATTGATGCTAAGAGAGACCCATAAACACAAATGGTTCTCTTCTGTTCATTTCTCCAGTCTCTCTCTTGAGAAACAACAACAAAACCAAACCAACCAACCCAAATCACCAACCATCTGAACAACTACTACCACCACAACAAAAAAAAAGTCTAGACCCAAGGTTTCTTTTCTTTTTTTCTTCTCTTCTCTTCTCTTCTCTTCTCTTCTCTTCTCTTCTCTTCTCTTCTCTTCTCTTCTCTTCTCTTCTCTTCTCTCCTCTCCTCTCCTCTCCTCTCCTCTCCTCTCCTCTCCTCTCCTCTCCTCTTCTCTCCCTTTCCCTCCGCCCCCATCAAGGATCTGCCAATGTAAATAGCAACTCCAGCATCTTAATTAAGGGAGTTACCATGGGGACTTAAGCAACACACTCAGCACAGTGGACGCTGCAGCCTAGAAGAAGGACCAAGACAGAAGCCACCAGTCACTCACATTGTTTAGAAGGGATGCCTTAAAGAAACCAGGTTGGCTGCAGGCCATCGGGCAAGAGAGACAGAGTCCTGCTGAAGGACTGATTTTGCTAATGCCTGTATTCCTTCACCCAGATGGGCAAGCTGTTTCACTTTTATTTAAGATTTCACTTTTACTTTTCATTATGTGTATATGCTTGGGGTGTGTCTACATATGGCTACAGTGCCTGTGTACCGGTGGAGGTCAGGGAAGGGCTTCAGTTCCCCTGAAGTTCCAGGTAGTTGCAAGCTGTTCCCTATGTTTTTACTGGGAACTGAACTCAGGTCCTCTGCCAAGACAGTTTGTGATCTTAATTGCTGAGCCATATCTTCTATCTTGCCCCCCTTTGACTACAGGATTCTTTTGGCCTCCAGGTGTATCTTGCCGTCTGGCATTCTCATTTTGTATCTTGTGCAACCCAAAACCATACTGAAGAAAGGGAGGTGGGAGAAGATGCTGGGGAGTTTTAAATAGGTCCCCTGACCACTAAAGACTACCAACTGTGAAGAGAAAGAGAAGATGCCAGTAGAACTGAATAATGCATGACATCAGAGAGGAAAGCAATCCTGGAAGAGCCATGAATCTTTCAGTCTGACTCAAAAGGAACAAAACTATATATACCATGAAATGGTATACAGACCGTGACATACTAACATTTGATAATAAAAGCTTTAGGCAGGGAAGATTTTCTAGAGTTGTGCAGATACAAAAGATGACCAATTCAAGATGAACTGTGGATTACAAGGCATACCTAAACTATGGGATGTATTTGTAGATCAATTATCAAAATCTCCTTCTAGAATAAAACATAAAGTCTGATTAGTACTATTTCAGAGGCTGGTGAAGAGAAGCCAGAGGTTCTAATCCACTAGTCCACAGAGTAGAAGAATTAAGAATTGGTTCTTAGCCTTGTGCTTGAAGTTCTCTCTCTCTCTTTTTTTAAGGGGACATTCTAGACCTAAATGTTTTTGTCAAACAAATATTTCGAATTTATAAGAAAGGCCATGAGCACCACTGAAGTCAGATAGAAAACATCAAACCAAGCCACTGGGTCCCTAGCAAGCCACCTTCTTCACTCTCTGTGCTCAGGGAAGCCTGGGTTGCTCAACTCTGAACTTCTTAAGCAGCCCACAGTATTGCGCATCACCAACCATCTACTACAATCTACTACAAAATAGTTCTTGAATTTAATGGAGTACTCTATCTCTACACTATGGAAAAGATCCCGGCTTTCATGAAGTCAGAAGCCTTCTTGGAGGAAATGCCACTATGGTGTGCTAATAAAGTGACAAAGAGTACATCATTATGACATGTTCCTGTAAGACAAGGAAACAGTACTGTGTAACAACCACAACCACAACCACAAGTACAAGCAGAAGCACAGCACCCCTTCCAGGCCTCTCACTGTTACCTGTGCTGCTTACCCAGAGGAACAGCAGGAAAAAACAGTATCTCTGGCAATCATGAATTCTACCAGCACTGTATGAAACCAGTGGGCTATCCTGTCTCCCAGTCTGCATTTCTCGGACCTTAGACCTTCGCGCAAGCCAGAGAACGGCACAGCATTCAATGCAGGAGAATTGAAGCTTTGGAGAGACAACCCACAAACCCAGACTCTGCTGGATTCTCTTCAAAGGACCTGAAAACTTTTCCAGACAACACATACGACTCACCTCGCATCCAGAAACCGGGAGCGCAGGATCATGACCGCCTCGCACGTGCTCTGCTTCAGCTGCATCTGGATGGAGCTGAACTTGCGATGGATGATGCTGACCATCCGCTCGATCTCCTTCGGAGAGATGGGCCTGGTCCGGCTTTGTTCTCGAAGGAGGTTCATCACGTGGGTGGTGAATTCATTGCATGCCTGCAGTGGTAACATGGTGGACATGGGTGAACTGAAATATCTGGCATGGCAAACAGAGTCCACAATATGGGGCTGGGGGCTTTATGACATTTTGTCAAATGTGATAGCTTTAATAAATGATCTTGTAGAGAAAGAACCCTTTTCTCCTCAGTGGCTCTAGCTCTATGGTTTGGTACTGGCTTCAAGTTCTTAATGGAAAATAAAATTCTGAATCATTTTAACATCATTTTTTCCTTGAGATTTTATGACACTGAAAGGGGAGATACTTAACACCCATCCCTGCCTTTTGCCCCTATGTTAAGAGCAGAGTGACTTGAGGTCAAATACATTATAAGCTTTCTCTGTCTTTCTCATTATTCTTGATATGGTAGGACTTTCAAATATTCAATTCTGGGATACATAAACAGCCAAAGGAGTTTAAGTGGAATCAAAAAATAAAAAGCAGTGTAACTCTTCCCGGAGATCTCTCATTACTTGGCTTTGAGTTTTATCTAAAGAAGCCCCTTTGTGCCTTATCTATAACACAGAGGGTGTACCTTCATGAACCTTATAAAAAGAGTATCCAGTGTGATTTGGAAGTCCCACAAAGCACCCTTGGAGGAGTGTACTATCAGCCAGCCATGGAAGTCAAAGTAGAAATCTACCTTCTCTACTTCTTGTTTTTCCCAGTTAGGATAGCCATGGTCCAAAGGGAAAGAGGGATTTTCCCAGAGGTATACAGGAGGCATGAAAGGGCTAAAGAAAGACCCAAAGGCTTCCTATTATTATGGGTCTGGAAATTCAGAGCCTGAACTCACTCATTGGGAAACCACTACCCTCTCTTTCAGTTACTAATACTTAACATCTATAGTCTAATTTCATGAGGTGAACACTCAATACAATACCTACTCACAGATGAATTCACAACACTGCTATAAAACTCGATTAGATTTGTAATGAAAAGAGCAAGATGGCACTTTGAGAACTTCAAACTTAGGACTCAAAGGACTCTGAATTTAATACAAAGCGCAGAAACTTGCTTATTATTGACAATATTGCATCTTTGAGTTTTTTTTTTTTAAATAACACAAAGCTCTTCATATGTGTCCATAGTGAAGTAGTGATAACAGGAGCCCACAATCACAGACTATTTATTGAAGAATCCTTTGAGTTTGGATGACCAAAAGAACATAGGCGGAGGCATCCACAGGGTGGCATCCGAACGCCACAGTGGAAGCCTACTTTGAACCCTGCTCCTGTGAACACTGATGCGAATTCTTGCATTACCAAAAGGCACATTTTATTCATCTGAGAGGTTTAATTACTCTTCAACCCTCTAACACACTAAATGGTACTCATGTTCTTGTGCAGAGGGACCTAGATATAAAGGAGATCTCTTGTATGGACCAAGAAGTGGGAAGAGAGACGGGCTGCCTGGGTCCCTGCCTGCAGACTTTGGCAGTAGTGGCATTTGGGGGAAAGTTCTTTAATGTATCTGTGTTTCTTTTCCCTTTGTAAACTGGGAATGATATCATGCTACCTAAGAAGGCACAACAGAGATCTGCAGAGTTACTATGTGTGCGATGCTTATACATATGCATGTCTTCATTAGGGCTCCATAGTATAGAAGATACCCTCGGGCCTGGAGAGATACGGCTTAAAAGTTAACCACATTTCCTGCTTGCAGGATTTCTTGCAGAGGACATGGGTTTTGTTCTCAGCACCCATGTGGCAAATCACAACCATCTGTAGCTCCTGCTCCAGGGGATCTGATGTACTTTTCTGGACTCCTTGGGCAGTGCCCACATGTGGTGTACTTAGAAACATTCAGGTAAGACATTTATATATAAAATAAAGTAAGCAAATACAGACGTGACTTAGAAATCCACCATACTATCCCAACATGAGTAAACATCTGCAGACTTCATTTCAGTCTTGGTAAAATAAGTATGACAATAAATGTCCCCCTTTCTACTCTACAGGAATATGCTGAAGAAAGAGCCACAGATGGGTCTACGCAGCACTCTCCACTCAGAAAAGTGTTAATAGGACATGGGTCTATTACAGTCTTATTCCCAAGCCAAACCTAGGCTCTGGAACTGTAACACAAAGAAGTGGAAGTGAAATGTGGCAGTGAGCTAGCAGGGATACCGAGGCCCCCATGACATAGAGTAGAGGGCTAGGCTAATAGCAAGCCCACAGCCATCTTTGGGAAGTGTACTGGCTGGTTTTATGTGTCAACTTGACACAGGCTGGAGTTATCACAGAGAAGGGAGCTTCAGTTGGGGAAGTGCTTCCATGAGATCCAGCTTTGAGGCATTTTTCTCAATTAGTGATCAAGGGGGTAGGGCCCCTTGTGGGTGATGCCATCCCTGGGCTGGAAGTCTTGGGTTCTATAAGAGAGCAGGCTGAGCAAGCCAGGGGAAGAAGCCAGTAAGGAACATCACTCCATGGCCTCTGCATCAGCTCCTGCTTTCTGACCTGCTTGAGTTCCAGTCCTGACTTCCTTTGTGATAACAGCAATGTGGATGTAAGCCAAATAAACCCTTTCCTCCCCAACTTGCTTCTTGGTCATGATGTTTGTGCAGGAATAGAAACCCTGACTAAGGCAGGAGGGAACAAAGCAATCTGCTGGGCTACAGCATCCCTACCTCTAGGGGACTATCAGGGAGCAGGAGCTGCAGGCTAAGAGGGGCTGTCAAATTTACCAGCTCTCGGCTGGAAAGCCACAGTGCTTGGCTAGTAATAATGTGTTCCGTTACTGTGAATCAAAATACTCACAATATCTGGTGTTTAGTCAGGGCATTTTATTCTGGGGCCTTTTATGCTCTGCAATGAGCAGACAGTGGAGTCCTTCCACCCACTGCGGAGGTGGAGCAAAGCAGCTGCTAAGCAGCCGGGAGAATACACAACCGAGGTTCAAGATTTCTAAGCCTGTCTTAGATGGACAGGGCAAAAGGATACAGATCCTTCTAAGACCTGAACTGCCTAGAGCAACCCCTCACTCAGCTCCCCACCATTACAGTGTTAGAAGCTGGGCTGCTTCTGTTCGATCAAGGGCTCACCCTGTACCAGTAAGGTACGCATTTGAGGTTAAAACACCATAGACTACTCAAGGTCCAATGGTCCTTACTGTGGACAACTAAGGGAACCATGGCGAAGAGCTCAAGCTGCCTTGTGGAGCAGAGCTTCTACAAAGAAGCTTCCCAGGGGTAGCTGGAGACACAGTAAACTAAAGAGAAGCCCATGCAGGGAACCTCACAAGGTTCTAGATTTTGGTCAACATCTTACATGTCAACCCATCTTCTTCCTGACTTCCTCTGGACTGAAAATCTGGCACCAGTCTCATTCACAGAGATAAGTGGAATCTAAGAGCTTCCTTTGCTGTGAACTGAGTTATCCTACCCCAGGTTAGCACTGGAGATTTAGCTCAGTCAACACTCCAACGGCATCACTTTCAAAAGCTGATGGACTCCTCAAAGGAACAAGAGTACAAGTATGTTAACTCCTCACTACCTTAGCCACCAACACCATCTGCCACAGAAGTGTTTTATTAATGTCATTTAATAGTGATGACGGTTTCTAGAAGTTTTCTTTATTTAATAACCTTGGGATAAAATAGTAGCTTGCTCAGGTGGGTCTATTTGGAGGGCTGGGGGTGAGGGATGAGTTAGAAGTTAATTATCGTGTGGTTATCTGTTATTGGTGCACAAAGAACGAAACGAAGATAGAATTGACAGTGACAACTACTAACATGGAGAATGACATTTTACTTGACTGAGGTTCCCTATTTTTAACAAAGCCCCCATGAGGATCTGCTGCAGAAGAATGAAGAAGATGGATCTCTCACACACACACCAGCTAAAAGGTTAACAGCGCCATCGCTGCGCAAGCTGCTATTTATTATAATTAACAAACTAATTTTAATAAATTATTAAGCATCCAGAATGTGTTAAACAGAATTCACTTCTTACCCCAAAAACTGTCCACATAAATAAGGAGACATGACGCTTTACTTCCCAAATCTAATAAATACACAAGACAAGTCGGCCACTGCTACATTTGCATAATCAGCTGTGTACTCGTGGGGCTTTTTCCTAAGTTCTTCATTTCCAACATCTTTATGATTTAGAATAGGCAGGAATCCATGAAACATTTCTAGAGAGAACATTTTTTATCACTAGCTTGATGTCAGCAGCCCAACCCAAAGAGATAACAGGACACACACTTCTGATTCGGCATTGACCAGTGTCCCCACCTTATGTTTACTAAATGGAGCCAGATCTTGTTTTAACAAGAATGCTTGGCCTAAGGGTCACCACAGGACTCTAGGTCCATCTCTATTCCTCACTGGAATCTCTGACCTCAGCATCATGTTTACAGTCTTTCACCTCACCTTCCTCATGTGCCTTCAACAGTCCTAGGCATCCAACCTCAAAATGGCTTGAAGATGAAGCGCAATTGCACTGCCCCAGGTATTCTCCAACAGTGAGTATGTTATTGAAATGGGCTACTGCTGCCCAAGCAGTTGGATTTTCCATGGAGATGGGAGAGGGAGCGAAAGAAGGGAGTTTCAATGAAGAAATCTGTTCTGTGCTATCTCCACCCCAAGCTAACCGAGAAGCCGTCTTCCGACACCTCCGAGCCTAACACGCATTGTGGCTGCACGATTGGAGGAAGCTGCATTTATTCTAAGGTTTCTTCATGTTTTGTTTAACTGGCATGAGATGTCAGGTCTAGGCAGGTCACTGAGAAGAAGCCATGCTTCTTGAAGAAGGTAAAATAAGAGTGGTGCAGAGGAGATAAACCAAGAGGCCATCCAGAGATCTTTATAAGAAAGATGGTGTGGCTCTGGTGTGGCCCTAGAATATCCCCTGAGATGACCTGCTATCTTTGTGGAGAACTGGATGTACATCACACCACATATCACACATAAAGAAGAGGGCATGTTTGTTTTGGCTGATCCCAGCACTGAAAGGTCAGGTTAAAGTGTCCCTACATGCATCTTCTAAAGTCACCCCACTGACTTAGAGCTGAGTGCGGGTTTGGATTTTCTAGGTGGGGGAAAAGCACCATTGGTAGGCAGGCTAACTTATCCCAGATTCTCATGGGACCTGAGACAAGTCTCCAGAAGCCAAAAGTATGTCAAGGACGCGTGTTCTTTTCCAAGAACGTACAGGGTAATGTTCTCATAGTTCTTAACATGTTGACTTCCCCCCCCTTTCTTCAGCTCTCACTACACCTTGTCTGACGGTTGGATTTCACTGTGCCTATCTTCAGGAGGCACAGCACTTCCTCCTGCATAAGAGAGTGGATTCTGTGGGTATCCATTCCAGAGGTGGACAGGAGGACAATCACGAAACTTTCTCCACTTTAAATTTTAAAATGCCCATTTCTACTTTAAAATTTAAATTTTCTATTACATTCACATTTGCTGGCTACCTCAGCAGTCATAAGTAGAGTGCTCCCCCCCCCTTTTTTCTGGCCCACAAAAATAGTAAAAGAAAATCTAATTCAAGGAAAAGACATTCATAGACTGCCCAAGTTCATCATCGAATCCAATGTTGACAATGAATGCATTTGTCAGTTAAATAAATGGAGGAGAGCTGGGTGTTAAAGGACTCCTGATAGAGCACTGCTGTCCAATCAATATGGCCAGAGAAATGGCACTGATATAGAAGTCTGAGTGTATGGGGGACAGGTGGAGCTTTCCCCAACAGGGGTAGCTCTGTCATCATGTGGCACCTCATGTCTTTATGCTACTTTGTGTCTTAAAGCAATCCTATTCTTTCCAGAGGACTTCTATGACACTTCATAAATCTACTCCTTTGGGGTATAGTAAGCAGGTCCATGACATTGTCAGAAGAATGCTAGTACTGGACTTGAGGATGGTGTGGCTCTGGTGTGGTCCTAGAATATCCCCTGAGATGACCTACTATCTTTGTGGAGAACTGGATATACATCACACCACGTATCACACATAAAAAGGAGGGCATGTTTGTCTCAGCTGATCCCAGCACTGAAAGGTCAGATTCAAGTGTCCCTACCCATGGAATTCTCTGAGCATTCAGAAGAGTAACACATTTTAACTGAACAGTAAGCAGCGGCCGAAGGAAGCCGGCAATCCCTGCAACTCTGACGATGTTCTGTCTGCTCTAGGGAGAGCCCAAGCCCGGTCTACATTCTTCCAATGTTCTAGAATTCCCAGCCCAGCATATTCCTTACATTGGCCATTCATATTTCTTACAGTCATCATTTACAATGTCATGTTTTTAGTATCTTGCTCTATGTAAGGCCTAGGCTTTCAATAGTTGAGACCAGGGTCTGGAAGAGACTCAAGACTCGAAGCCCTGAAGCCCTGACCTATGGGAAAGGCCCGACCAAGGCACGTTTGCAGGCTGTGAGGCTGTGGTTTGCTTTGCCCTTCCCCGACCACCACAATGCCCAGGCCTTAGGGGTGTGCTTACCTGCTCATACTTCTCCAGCTCTGTGTGGTAGATTTGTCTGATCTGGGAGAGTTTGGCTCTGTAATCGGAATGCTCCACTGAGTTGTCTGAACCTGCACCCCCAGAAGCTGCCGCCGCCGCCGCTGCCGCTGCCGAACCTCCGCCCTTCTCAGGCCCTGCCACCCCTTCTGCTAGCAGCATGTTGTCCAGTCGCATGAGCTGAGGGTCTGTGGGCTCCTCTTCTTGGGCTCCTCGAATACTCAAAACTACAGAAAAAGACAAAGGGGGAAAAAAAAAGGGTTAACACCAGCAACTCAGGAGAATCATTTACCAAACACAAAATACAAGAACCCAACTGCGACCCTCAGATCAAGACGGCTTCCAGATCAAGTGTCATATGGCATTTGGAGAACAGAGGATGGGAGTGTGGAAGGAGACACCTGCTTTGCTCCAAAGAAACTACTCATATGAGGTACCCGGAATAGAAGAACAGGGGGGTTAGGACCAGGAGAAGGGACATGGGGAGTTAGTATGTTATAATGTGTGGGGTTCCTCTTGGGGAAGATGTAAGGAGTGGGCCTATAATTTCAGGATGTAGTGAATCTAGGAGGGTCAGGAGTTCAGGGTCATCATTGTGTCCATGTGTTGGTGCATGTGTGTGAGTGTGTGTGTATATTTGCTCACGAGCATGTGTGTTATATGCCAGCCTGGGCCATCTGAGGCATTGTCTCTACCCACCTCCTAAAGAGATGGATGATGGTAGCGGTCACACAACCACGTGAATTTAGCTAATGCCACTAACCTGCACACTGCAAAATCAACAACATTCTCATTATATGTGTTTTACTACAATCAATGTTAGACTACAAACACTAATTATTAGAGAATGTGATTTGTTTGTTTGTTTTTTTTTTTTTTACTTTAATCTTCAAACTGCCAGGTTTCAAGCAAAAAAGGCATTTCTTTATTTCTTACTTTAGATTTCTGTTTGTGGCTTTTACTCTGTTTAACTTTCTTTGTAATATTGAATTAACTTGTATTGTCAATTCCAAAAAAAAAACTTCAGCAAGATATATCCAGTCCATAGAATTAAATCTTGAGAGTTTTTCCCTGAACTAGCTGAAAGAAAAGAGAGTAGTCTAGAAAAATACAAAGACAAATAGACCCCAGCATAGGGACATGCTGCTTTTAAAACCAAGCTCCATTTACGGTTGGGTGGTAAGCTCTCTGTTTTGTGCAAAGTAAGGGTCTTTGTAAGAAGATATTTTCATAGATTCACCAAACCCTGGGTTCTGGTAGAACAGTTTCCTATCAAAACCGGCGTACTTTTCAGGGAAGCACCACATCTTTGTGGCTGGGGGTAACTTGAACGGAAAGAGAGGGAGTGATTACGCAGGCCAGCTTCCAAGAGAGATGCTTCTGTACCTCTTGCATACAACCTGCCTTATGGTAAACAAACCACTCAACTAAATCCAGTTGTGTCATCAGCCGCCAAGTCTTGTTGACAGAGAACAAGAAGAACATTTTCAATGTTGGAAAAAAAACAACCAACCAACCAACAATAACAAAAAAGGAGAGAATTCTGACAACAGAAGAGGAGGGAAGGGCACTAATAGAGAAGATGGGATCTAGGTCCTAGTGGATGGACAAGAACTCTGAGAGTCAAGACCTTTTTAGGGTACCAAGAGAACAAACCAGCGATAGCTATCTCCCAGTTTAGAGCGCTAAGAAAACAGACCAGAGCTAGCTTCTCCTAGGCAGCCCTCTCTCCTCCAGGGGCTGTAGTGGGGAAAGGTAGGGATGAGCCCAACATAAGAGGATACAGAGATGAGGCCAAACCCTCTTGGGTAATGCCCGTATCACTGCTGGCTGTGCCCACATGCTCCTGGCTCCCAATAGATGATATCCTTGTCACTTCATTCTGAAGGAAATCCCAGTTCCTGGCCCCAAAGAAAAACTACAGTGTGGCTTTCTTCTAACATAGGAGGGATGTCAAAAGTTGGTAGTAAAGGTTATCGAGGGTTCTGTTTGATGAAGACAGATAGGAAAGAAGGATGGAAGGGAAGGCGTAGAGAAGAAAAGAAAGCTATCTACATGCACACCCTAACACTTAGGTATCCATTAGTTTTTCCCTTTCACATCTAAAGTTCTTCCATGTACAAATCGAGTTGATACAGTGGCGATAACTGTACAGTGAAATGATTTTACTGGTATACTTGAAGGGTCCCCCCTCAATGACATCTTATTCTGGTAGGCTCAAAACTGTCTATAGAAACAGCCCTTTGAGTGACTATGGACAGCAGAGCCATGTTCTTCTGTATGTTGAACATTTTTACTCAGATCTACAAAACCCTCTGACGAACTCAACACCAACAAAGGCTCCTTAAGATAGGGACTAGATGGGAACACTACTTCCTGCATGCCAGGCTGTGAAGCACTGAGCGTCTAACCTTCCACACACTGGGCCTCAAAGGTCCGGCTGTCACCACATCCAAAGCAGGTATGAAGGCACCACTTGTAGGGTTTAAAGGTGTGTCTCTTTGCTTGGTGAATTTTAATCACTTTATCAAAAAAGGTATCTATGAGCCCTTCACAAATTTTAAGAAAGAAAATACCTCTGAGCTATTAAAAATGAATACATTGTTTTAGATTGATTACTTAAGATAATTAATCTAATACTGTTCGGAGGCAATATCTGAATCCTCATTCATTCATTCATTCATTCATTCATCTATTACTTCATTCAACAAAGTCTTACTATGCATACCCATGCTAGCCTCAAGCTTGTAAGGCCCCTGTTTGGCCTCTACTGTATGCTAGGATTATAAATATGTCCTACTGTAACCAATCTCTAAATCCAGTCTTCTTAATCAGAGATCCAATATACCTTCTTCAGAAGAAACCATATCAAACTCCCTGGGACTCTGCAGTCTATGGCCTGGCACGCGGCCCATCACTAAGGCATGATGATAGGTATCCCTCATCCTTTCTGATCCATGGCACACAGTCAAAAAGAACATGTTACCCATCAGTCGGTACCTGCCTTCCCAGGCTCTGTGTACTCAAAGCAATGTTAGGTACTACTCTCCTCCAATAGAGCAGGTGCCAAAGATGGCCCCCTAAACTCCTAGCTCTAGGAAAACCAATTGTGAGGAAGAAGAAAGGTAGACCAATTGGTACTCAGAGAGTACGGATCAGGCAAGTGACCGTGAACAGGTTCATACTGCTGGCTCCCATATGCCTGATATTTCCTGAGAATATTCTCTCTTCCTACCCCTCTGGGTTTCAGTGATGCCTGTGCCTTGGTGCTTTTTAACAACCAAGTTCCTCCTTATAGACTCTCCTCAACCTAATGAAGATCTTGCTTGTCCTTGATATTTTTGCTATTTTCAATAAGGCAGGGAACTCCCTCAGGGTGCTGCAGGGGGGGAATGCAGAGGACAATAGTGGCCTATTGTATAATAGGCCTTGCCTACTCAGACTGCAAGTTTCCATGGACAGTGCATTGGGATGCATTTATTCCTTGGTGGGGAAAGATTTACCTAGGTAGAAGTGGGGCGGGCAACAATAAAGGTGCTTAATTTTTACATGGTAAATGCTTTAACTGAA
This sequence comes from Mastomys coucha, assembly GCF_008632895.1. Classification (NCBI taxonomy): domain Eukaryota; kingdom Metazoa; phylum Chordata; class Mammalia; order Rodentia; family Muridae; genus Mastomys; species Mastomys coucha. The sequence continues at coordinate 65,539,955 of NW_022196891.1, forward strand.
TACTCGTTCAAAAGGAAATTGGGTTTGCCTAGACTTATTACAATTGTTTTACAGAAATGTATAGAAAGGTTCTACCAGAGATTTGAAAATAATAGAGTGAAAAGATGCAGAAAGAAGAAGCCCAGAAGGACCCCACCCCCTACACACACACACACACACACACACACACACACACACACACGCACACTGCACCACTTCAATTATACTCTACCCATGAAAGTAAACTACACTGGAAAATGTGCAAGGACCAGATGCAAATAGGGCAACACTTCGTTGTGCTATATATAACACAGGTGATTGTTCTGATGGTCTGGGGGTGCATATGCGTGCTTGGAGAAGGCAGGGAATCTTGCACGTCCTAAGACAAGATTTCAAGGTACTAGTAAAACAACAACAACAACAACAACCACCAGACAAACAAACGAATCCAGGCATTTGGATTCACTGACCCGGAAACTGTTCAGCTAGTCAGTTAAAAAAAAAAAATCACTAGCTTTAAAGAAATAAGCGATATGGCTAACAGAAGTGACGCCTCCTATTTATGGCTTGAAGTCTCCGGGACTCTGGTGAGTTGGAGACAAAATGCGTATTTAAAAGCTCCTTTTTATCTCTCCAGCACCATGCAAGACTCAAATGAACCTTTCACTGGGACACCAGAGATGTTAACACTCATCCTCCAAGATCCAATTTCGACCAGCCGAGCTGTTACCTAATCCAGCAGCCATCACATATGATCAGGTTCCCGCCTCCCTGATGGGTGCCCGGCACCCCCTCCCTCCCTCCCTTCCTTTCCCTCTCCTGCTCAGCAGTTTTCCCTGAAACTGGGCTTTAAAGGTTCCCTATGCCTGTGCATGTTGGTAATACAGGGTCCTAACAGCCCCATTGAACACCAAGCTATTTATCTCTGTTAGGTAATAATTCTTAAAGAAGGAGTTTCCCACCCACAAATCACCCCCCTCCCATTCCAATCAAGACAGAGACCAGTCACGACAGGTAAGTGATTTATCCAGAGGTTGTCACACAGCCTTTAGAAAACACCTGAAGTCACATTGCTGCTATCGCTTGCCCTAGGGTTAATCCCGTGCTAAAACTCCAGAGATAAGGAGACTGTCACAGCCCGGCTGGAGCAGCCCTCACAACTGGCCTCCTGCTGGTCAATCTTTATTTATTTTCTTCACACAAGGAGAAAAACAAACTAAACCCAAAGGCACATTCAAGAGAGCCAGTGGGAGGGCCGTGCAAAGGATTGTTTTGTCCTTGGCCGAGCAACCCTGCTCCAGAGCCGCTCCCAGCTGGTGCCCACTAGAGGGCACTCTCTCCCCACTGAGGACTTGTTTAAAGAAGGGTCCCACCGTCACCAACATCTCCATGGAGCTGGGGAATTGGGATCCGCTTCGATTTGAGCTCCCAAACGTGGGCAGGCAGGGAGGAGGGTGTATTAGCAGAAGGTATTGTTTCAGGCTAGGGAGTGAAACTTGAAACTCGCTCAGCTAGGCAAGATAAAGAGACAGTCGGAGAAGGGACAAGAGGCTTAGGGAAGGCTTGAAGAAGCCTCTTCCTCGTTTCAAGGCACCAAGGCAGAAGCTGAATTTCAGTCTCTGGGACTTGAAAGTAGTTCTATTTTTCCAAGACAAGCTGCCAACCCCAAGGCAGGCAGGCCTTTGAAGCCAGTGGAGAAAGGCGTAATCTGCCCTTGTACTTCTAGAAACTGAAAATGTTCATCCCTTGGGACCCTTTGTGCACACTGAATTGCATCACCGGGTAATAGAAAACATGAGCTCTGCTAGCACACTTACAGATTATAAAGGTAAAGTAACTTAGCTCAGGCTTCTGCCACCAAGACGGGGAGAGCTCCCGGAAGCCAGTGGTGACATGGTGATCTCGCATGGTCTCACGGCTCAGGTATAATGCATCTATCCAGGTCTTTTCAGAGCTCTTGTGTACAGTAGCTAAGTAGGATGTAGGACTATGGCATCTCAGGCATCTGTGCCCCACCCTCCAGTTCTAAGTTGTACAGAGATAACGCGTTTTCTCTCCCATCTCTTCCCATACCCATTTCCAAAACTCAGATCTGGCCTTTCAAATGTGACCATTCTAAACAAGCAATACAATGCTGACATTAAGGCAACGGCTCTCTGTGTGAGGGTGAGCCAACCAAGCACAGGACTGATACCTGTGAAGGGTTCCTCTAAGGCCTGAGAATACACCAACTGTTTTTAGATTTGTAGACTCCCCTAAGCCCCTACTCTACGACCCCGACATTTCAGGCTCTGTTATTTCCTATAGGCACAGTCATTATCCGCAAACTGGTGGACACTTCTCCAGCTGGAAAAGTGACTGTGCTATGAACTGATCCTTCTAAACCGTGTCAGGACCCACATCTTAACATTCCTTAGTAGTCTGAAGCTTGGGGGTTGTACTTCTGGGCGCTCTTCCCTCCCAGTTCTCAAGCCTCTTCCATCTTTGATGGAAAAGCTGTCTTGGCGAGTTATTTTAAAGTGTCGTCTATCAAGTAAATGGAAATGATTAACCATTTGATTTCCCCAGTTTCCCAATCCAGCATTCCAGGCAGCTGCCAGACAACAGTTGACGGATAGGCTCCAGAGAGCCCAGTACTGATGGAACTCAGACCTTAGAGGACTAAGCGGGAATCTTCCTGGCTGCTGGTATAGAGCGGCCTCTTCAGAGGGTTCTAGGGCACAGAATGTGTAGGTCTGGCAATCACTCGGATGCTCAGTATTGTCCCCTTAGAATCACACAGGGCTTTGTTCGGGTCAAAAGTCTCCTAAAAGTGCCACCATTCGGTGTGAAGGCAAGATACCTTGCAATCCTTGCCATATTTTTTTCTTGGCTCGTTCATAAGCAGGTACACATAAGCAGCGTGTGATACCAGAAAAGGACTTGTAAACTTCCTTCCAACAACGAGACAGTAAGATCTTCAAGTGTTTCAGTTCAAGCGTATTTTACAGGCTGTTTCATACGGTATCATGGCTGTGCTGATTTTCAAAGGGTGCTCTAGCCAGGAACTGGAAAATGCACTCATTTCTTCCCACTTGGCTCAGAGCCACAGCACGTGAAGCTGTGGGTGAAGTTTTAAGGCAGGAGATGAAAACAAAAATACAGAACACTCTTGGGATGGTTTTCCTATTTTGAGCGTTTATGTTTACGGGTTTATTCCTCTAGAGACATACCAAGTTTTTCTTGTCTTTTCTCTGGGCTAGCTTTCAGCCCTTACTGGTCACAGGACTTGTACTTCTCAGGGGATGTACGGGCATGGATCCCATTCACACGTTCCTTGCTTGGCACACTGAGTCTCCCTGGGCCAGCTGGCAGGGAGAAAGCTAATGCACTGGGCAACAGGCGCCTGCATTTCTGGATGGGTGCCGGCTGCCTGAGTGACGGACTTATAGATCTTAATAGCTAAAGCTTATATCGTGGCTCAGGAAACCCCCCTTTGTCCCAAGAAAAGCTGTAGAGGTTGGGGGTTGGGGCATGACTTCATACTGCCTCTGCCCTCAGATCTATGTACTTGAAACATCTGAGGAGAGGGAATGAGGCACGGGAGAGGGTCAGGGTAGGGTGTGTAAGGCCTGGACTGCACATGGGAACTCATGATGCGGGAAACCATTTCCTACTTAGTTGTACACAAGAAGCATGGGAAATGTGGAGCCGGCGGCTGGAGGGTACTGCGGCACTCCACAGAGAGGAAGCCATCTTTCTACATCAGCATCTCCTACACCGAGTCACTACTGAAGGCAGGAGGAGTTCCTGAATGCTTTCTTGCCTTCAGCTGAAAATGTGTTTGCGGTTTAAAGTCTTCATAAGATGCCCAGAACATTGCCTGGCTCTTGCTAGGGCACGATACACTCCCCAATCTCACCACCAAGTTCTAAGAGCCATGGGTATAGAAGTGTACATGCAGGTTTCTCTTCCCTCAGGTCTCTAACATGGCATAAGGATCCATGAGGAAAAGTACACTGAGATAGAAGGGGGCTATCTCCATGCTAACCCACATTCCAGACTCTCACCGTGTGACTTTGCCTCTTAGTTTTAGTTTCCTCATCAACAAATAAGTAGTAATAATACTAATTGGCCACCATTCTGATTATGAATAAAATAAGGTTATTATTGTTTTTGTTTATGATTTTTTTTTTTGAGACAGAGTCCCTCTACATAGCCCTGGCTATCCTGGAACTCACTATGTAGTTCAGGAGGACCTTGAATTCACCTCTGTCTGGGATTAAAGACATATTATCACCTCACCCAATGCATGATTATGATTTACTAAAGCATAATCCAGTGTTTGGTACAAGGAGGGATCTTTTGAGGCGCAGACCTGTTATTACATCAGTCCCGAGGAGCAGCCTGGAGGCTCAGAGGGTCAGTATCACCCTCAGCTACAAAGCAAGGAGGAGGCTCCCCTGCACTGCGTGAGACGCTGTGGGCTGATGCGCTGGTAAAGAACCAGAAGAGACAGACTTCGAGTCTGGTGTCTGGTTCCTGCATAAGCCAGTGAGCTCGCCCACATACACGGGCACAGGCAAATACATTCACATACGACTCGTGTGCTCCTGAACAACACCTGGTTGGTGACAACTTCATGTCCCACAAACCAATCATTCTTCATTGCATGAGACAGATTCCAATACGGTATCTGCATTTTCTCCCCCTTCCCTGTTGCTTAGGCTCCATGTTACTATTTTCCTACACACTGTAAGGTCCCCATAGCCTTAAAAATCTTGTGTTTTACTTATTTGAGGAGGAGGAGGAGGAGAAGTGGACCACCTTGGGTGCCGTCCACCAGTTTTTCTTTTCTCTGTTGCCTTCAGACTTGCCGATTGGTCTAAACTGAGCGCGGGAGATGCCATGGGCCTCTATCCACCTAGCTCCTCCTCCTCAGTAGGCCTAGGTTTTGTGTGTCTGCTTTTCATATAAACTCTCCAGACTGAATTCTCCTTGAGCCAGGAAGCAGTTGAGCCCTCCCAGGCTGCCAGGGCTCACACTGGATGCCTCCGCCACTCTGAAAGGCTAGGAGACCCTCGGGAACTGTTCAACTCGGAAGTAACCTCACCTTATGTCAGACAAGCTAGCCTGGAAGTCTCTCCTTTAGTGGTTGCTTTCGAAGTTCCATTAAAAATACATAAATTCTAGTTAGAAGCGAGCAAAGACTCTATTCATATCCCGAAGTTTAGGAAAGCAGGCTTCAGTTTGAAATTTGGATAGGATTCAGCGCTCACAGTCACGCTCCTCAGCTAGGGCATGGAGAAACTCCATATTTAAAACATTAAAACCAGTTACCAGTTGCTGGGCGTGTAACATGTACGGTCTCACCTTATGGATGTCAATGCTTAGGATAACAAATATCTGCCTCAAGCCAACAAAACTTTCAATATTCACAAACTAAATAGTGCAGAGATAGTTTTCACTCTAACTTTCCTTTGTTTTCTTTCTTTTGTTTTTGTTTTTCGAGGCAGGATTTCTCTGGGTAGCCCTGGCTGTCCTGGAACTCTGTAGAACAGGCTGGCCTCGAACTCAGAAATCCGCCTGCCTCTGCCTCCCAAGTGCTGAGATTAAAGGTGTGCGCCACCACTGCCCGGCTCACTCTAACTCGTGTCGTCAGCACTAAGTTGCTTAGTTGCTTTTTGTTTTTGTGGGACTAGGGGTTGTACCTAGAGCCCCCTGCATGCTACTAAGCAAGGACTCTACACGTTATGTATTACCCAGCTTTGAAGTAAGTTTAACATAAAAGTCATCATGTTCTCAAATGAATCTTTCCAAGTTTTTTTTCCCATCGATAACCCGAGGCCAGCTTCCTTTACAATAGAGTTGGCTGACATGGAGAGAGGTTCACAGACCCCATTTGCCAACTTCTCTGGCAACCTAGTCCTAATACAATCTGCGTATCAATTGCCTAGGTGGTAGAAGACAAGACACACACTGTGGTACTTCCTCACTTGCTGGAGGATGTTGCTTCCCCTTTCAGCAAGATGGAAATGCAAACCTCTGCAGGTGACAGCCAAGAAGAGGTGGGAAGACCAAGGACAGAGAAGGGGTTGGTGTCAGGATCTGGAGACAGGTGCTGCACTCTAGCTGCTTCCATCCCTTCTGCTCATTGGCCTGTATCCTATCACCTGTCTCTTCCTGTCCATCAGACCTGTGACCTCACGGAAGAAGAGAACAGAAGCCAAAGTGCAGGAGAGAAACGAAGAGCCCATTTTTGCTCGTAGAAAGCAAAGAGAAGGGACTTCTTCGGGCTTATGACAACCATCATCACCTCAACCCCCACCGAGGGCCACAGAGCATCCTTTGTAAATATGCCTGAGGAGGCGTGACTGTTAGGATAGGACCTGGACAAGAGACCACCTTGAAACGGACCAGACTGGAAGGTTGGCACAGAGGTGAGAATAAGGCCTGATCTGCCTGGCACAAAGATGCGGGGAAGGCCTGCTCTGCTTGTTTCAACTTTGACAACTTGATTTTTAACCCAGCGAGTACAGCAGCCTGGAAGAAGGTAACTTTGTAGCTTTCCGACCAGCTCATACACCACGTGATGAGTCCCAACCAATGAGTGGTAAAAGGAAGGAGGGGTGGGACTCTTTGGGAACTTCTTGAAAAGGGAAAACCCTCTTCTTGGGGCTTTCTCCTTTTTCTTCTAGTGATGACACCCTAGCCGTCTCCTTCCACCATGAGGTAGTCCCGGCACTGGAAGTTGCACCCAGGAGGCTGCATAGAAGAGACAGACGTGCTTGGACTCGGGAGGTCAGCTTGGGCTCTCTCGCCTCTGGAGAGTAAGAGAATAATAAAGCTACGTTTTGTTTGAGCCACGTTTTGGAATTTTCCAGAGTTTTGTTTACTTTCGGCAGCTTAATTAATTCAAGCTGATACGAACTGTTAAGAGGATAGGAATCTAGAGAAGCAGAGGGATTTCACGTTGGTTAGAGGGTTACAGGAAATTAGAAAGAGGCAGATTTAGGGGCAGCTCACAGCAAAAGGCAAGCGGTGACAGGAAAACTGTCTCCTACACAGACTTTAGAAAGGGGCTGGGCCACTAGGGGGCCTCTCCTGGATTCCATCAGGGTGGAGGGAAGGTTGGAGAAGCCAGAAGTCTTGGTGAGTGGACCTGGGAGGTAGAAGTTTCCTGGCTAGGGTAAAGTAGTCTAAGAGTCGTGGCCTTGACCAGGAATGCAGGGCAGGGAGAGGAGGCTCTACCCAGAAACCTGCTAAGGGGGCTTTGCTCCCTCCAACATGAAGACATGATTCTACCATGCACAATGGAAAGTGAAACTCAACTGACCATACAGCTGGAGGCAAACAGAAGAGATATAGCAACAGAAGGAGACGTCCTAACGTTATTTTAGACCAAGAGCTGGAAACCTACCTACAAGTATACAGCTGATGCTTCACAACACAACAGTCAAATGAGGGTTGGAGCCAAAGCTGCCTACAGAACAGGTCAGGTGCAGAGGACTGGGAGGGAGGTCCCAGGCTGTTCTCCTTACAGAAGGAGCTGCTGCCATTCGTTATGACACCCACATCGCTGCAGCTAGGCACCCTGGGTTTGTGCACATACACATTAACTTTCTATTTTCTAAATCAGCATACACCTGTCATCTCAAGACACTCATCTCAAGGAGACGGTGGGTACAGTCCTTAACCCATCTCGAAAAGCCACCCACTCCCCAACGTTCATTGCTAACAAGTCACCAATGCTATGCCATCCTCCATACAGGGGAGACGGAACACAAGCACAGAGACAGGAGCCTTTTTTCCTGCTCCTCAGAACTCCAGCATTCTCCAGAAGCCCCCAGTCACTGAGGATCAAAGATCAGCTAGGAAGACAGAAAGTGACAGACATACAGACACACACACACATGAGCTGAGGAGCCCTGGTGGTGGTGGTGGTGGGTGGGATATGAGCGTGGCATTAGGGAACTGGAGCTCTTGGTTGCAAAGCACACCTGTCACTTGTTTATTCTCTGCGTAAAAGAGACAAACATCTCATAGAGACCAAGGAAGCTGGCTTACTGCCTTTAGGAGAGAGCGATGATTCTGTCTCAGTAGGTTATCCATCAGCTGTCTTTCTTATTCCAGAACCTGGGGACTCAGCCCACCTGGGTCTTCCTGGGCTCTCCTCCATGGTGCCTCTCCCTCTCCTCCCAACCCAACTAAGTGTCTGAATCATGAACCCAAGGACACCTGCTGGCCAAGTGGGTGGCATTTATCCTGAAGATGCGCAGGCATTTATGTTCTATCCTGAGCAGGCCTCCTCAAACGCCCGAATCTGGTTTCCAGGGGACATTTTAAAGGAGAAGTAGATTTCAAGCAAATGATTGCAACTTATCGAAAATAATGTGCTACTTAGCGTCTGCAGCAGACATCCTGGCAGGCAGCGAGGGGAAGCAGCGCCGGAGCAGATGGGCGTGATTAGGCTCAGATTTTCAGATGGGTTTTCTGTTGTTGCTGCCTCTGCTGGTTTCTGCACACTTGTGACATCCATCGGAAACTCAGGGAAAGCGCCCACTCCCCCCCTCTGTGCCCTGAGATACAGTTCCCTACCTTCACACGGTCCCTAGAAGCACCCACCCTGAGGATACAGTGGACATCATGATCGTCATCAAAGTATGGTCGTCTCACAAGGCTCAGGCCAAAATACAGGCAAGAGCTAGCGGAGAGATGGGCAAGGCACTGGCTTTGTTTCCATTAAAGATTGACCTTGCTGGGGCTGGGCCTTAACTTACTTTCGTTCCTACCATATTTCCCCCAAAGAAGTGTCTTGTGTTCTCATTCACCTAGTGAGCCGACATCTCCCTAAACATATAACAGTGGCTTCAAAAGTTCAAGAACATTTCAATCAGACTCCACCCCCAGACTGGCTTACGAAGCACCTTGGGGTGGCGGGCACTTCATGAGCCTCTCTGGACTCAAGGAGAGCCAAGCCAATAGCAATCTGTCCCTGTTACACACACACACACACACACACACACACACACACACACACACACTTTTTTGATAGGTGTATGTGTGTGTTTGGGTGTGGGTGTGGGTGTGCGCGCGCAGTGTTCATATGTGTAGTGTATGTGCATGTGTGTACCTGCATGGAAAAACGCAGACAACTGGCTCTATCCCTCTCTGCCTTATTCATTTAGAACCTGGAACCGGCCTCACAGCCAGCAGGGCACAGCTGTCCTCCGGATGCCATCTGTACACTCTTGTGGGTACAGGGATGTGCCGTTACACTCGAGTTCTCATGTCCACACTGGGAACGTGAACTCAAGCTCTCGAGCTTATGCAGGAAGTTCCCAATAGCACTGAGAGAAGACATCACTGTAGCCAGGAAACTTGGGCAAGGGCTGGAATTTTTGGGCAGATAGCCATTTCAGAAGGCAAATTCGCTTCTCCTTTTTCTACGTTGCTGCTTAGTGATGTAGCTAGCCCTGCACTTGACCACAGGCAGGCCATGCCCCTTCTGTCTAGAGTCATCCTCCCGGATCAGTTAAAATAAAGTTGTTTTTTGGGACAAGGTCTGATGTAAAGCAGGCTGGCATCAAACTCACTATGCAGAGGAAGATGATAAACTCTTCATTCTCCTGTCTCTGTCTCCCATTCTGCAAGGGCCGAGATGACAGGGGCACATCACCAGACCCACCTCAAGATAGAACTTTCTTGGCTTTAGCAGAATGCTCGGCATGATTTCACAGACAGAGCTACTCCTCCAAACACCTGGGTGATCACGCCAGCAGACACCTCACTAAGGATCTAGTCTCACATGACCCATGCCTCAGAGAGAGAGACTGGAAGAGAAGAAATCTTGGGGGGAGGAGCGAGAGGACAGTGACAGAACCGAAGCATCCCTGATGACGCTTGTGTGGGAATTAAACTTTTCCTATCAGCTTGTCAACATTTAGCACATGTGCTGGAATGCTCTGTAGATGCTATGGGAGACTAGCCCCGTTATCCTGAGACGGGACCTGAAATGCACAGGAGTCAGAATGGTGGAAGCACGCAGGGCTGTCTCTGTAAGTAACTTGCATTGGGGCTCCTCTCCCCTCGCCTCGTGGCACAGCTGCCTTCAGTGGTGCCCAGTGGTGGAGTAGGCAATCAGACATTAAGTGGTAGCCTGCAATTTTCACAGGACAGGGGTCAATGTTGGCTTCTCTGCTGCCTTTTACAGAAGTTCTGCCAGTTCTTCCTAAAGGAGCCTACACACCAGTAAAGCGGCTAACATTTGCACGGCTTCAAAAATGCCCCCTTTTCTGTCCCGAGAGAAGCAGAAAACTCACAGAATACTTTGCCTACACCACACCCCCAAAGGTTTTGGCAAGGTTCTTTGGAAAGGTGAATTTGCCTTTGCTTTCAATGTGCCAGGTGACAGAGAGGTGGATGCTACTGATAAAGGACGGTGGTGACCAGCTGGTACTGCCCCTTGGATTTCGGATCAGCATCACCCACTGGGATGATCTTCCAGTTCCTGGCTCTCTTTCCACTTTACAAACCAGAACTTCATCACCACCTTTCTGCCAAGATGACCCATGAGCCCTCAGAAACAGTACAGAGAACGGCACCTTGAAGGCTCTAAGGAAAGAAAGGCCTAGCCATTGTGTCAAGATCTTACAATGTTTGTAGAAAAAAAAAAAATAATCCTACCTACAGAAAAGTTAAAATGATACCAACCACCTCATCTTTGACAGTGACCTCTAAATGGGCACCCGAGCCATGGCAACATTAGAAAATAAACCAGCTAGCTTGAGATTCATGGAAGAATTCATAAAGGGTAAAAGTGACTCTTCCTCCTGTTCCAGCCAGAATCCCAAGAGACAGAGACCTAAAGAAAGACCTAGAGATGTCTATGTTAGGCAAATGAATAATAAGTTTTGGCTTTAAAATGGGATCACCATGACAAGAGGCAGAGCAGAGAGTTGTCCTGAAGTTAAGAGGCAGGAAGGCAAGAAAAAGCAGAGATAGACAGTGATGCCTAGAGAACAAGAAACAGGTATTTCTTTAATTCTTCCCTCTCTGCAGGCCGCCTCCATGGTCCTGTGTTTGGCCGACCTCTAGGTTCCAGAAACCTGAGGTAGGTGCCCGTGTCCTGGGACTAGCTACTCAGTTTAGCTCCATGAAATGAAGCCCTGTCGTTCATCTCATGAATTCTTACAGGGATTCCTGGGACTATTTCAAAGATGCTAAAGGAAATGTCAAGGAACAGTTTCCCCACTTATTTTTCTGACTGCTAAGCATTTTCTCAATTGATGTGGAGAATAAAAGATGCCTACTACCTGAGGTTGGCGGCCCACCTTCTCCTCTCTCCTTTCCTGCCTCCCTCTATCCCTCCCTTCTCTCCCTCTCTGAATATACACAATGCACTCAGAGTGCACACAAATGCAAGACCACGGATCCCACACAGCCGTCCAGTCAAGTCTTAAACAATAGCCCAGATGTCAAAGTTATAGCTCCCATCCATAAGGACAGACACACTGAACTCATGGATTCATTAATTCTTCACAATGAAAGAAGAGAAGCTTAATCTTTAATACGTTAAAGACCGTCCAGTGCTAAAATTAGGTTTAAAACTTTGTAGTCACTTTTATGGCTTTGTTTTGTTGTATTAAATTCAGTGTGGTTCCTTTCGGGTTCTTCTTCCAACTACAAATTAGTTTAAGTTTACAAGGAGAAGAAACCCCTGTGGGTAGAATTCATCCATTTGAAGAATATGCTGATCTGGAAGGAGCTATGATTTCCCTAGAAATCAAAGATCAAAGTTACAGAGAGGAAAACATTTAAGGAGGTAAAGAGGACTTGGGGGGGGGGGAGGGCTTCTTAGGGGAGGGAGACACAATAATTCACAGACTGTTTTTGGATCGAGAAGCATGACGGGGACACATGTCCCCGTGTTGGGAGCAGAGCATTGTACCATGTCCCTTCTGCACCATGCCTTAGCACCTGCTTCTGCAGAGGTGACCATGTGCCCTTTATGCCCAAGCCACAGCCAGGCTCTTGGGGACTGGCATTCTCTGCCTTGCAGAAAGGAAGGTGGGAAAGGAAGATGAGAGGGAACCCCGCTTGGGTGAACTGTGCCTAATGCCTAGTAATTTATAGCAATTCACTCCTGGGCCCCTTCCTTTATGAAATATACTTAATTTGTTTACCAATTAAACTAAAAAAAAAAAATCACCTTTGGGGGTAGGCTGCTTGCTAAGTTGGTAAAGTGCTTGAAAGTGCTTGCTTTATGACCAAGAAGACCCTACCTAGTTCAATCCTTAAGGATCCACATTAGGAGGAGCGGGTGGGGCAGGGGAACAGGAGGAGGAAGAATCAGGCATGGTGGCACACTCTCGTAATCTCAGCCCTGGAAAGGTAAGTAGAGGCAGGTGAGTCCCTAGAGGCGTTCTGGCTGGTGAGCCTAGCCTAACTGATAGTTATAGACCCTGACTTAAAAACAACAACAACAATGCCCGGTGGTGGTGGCGCTCGCCTTTAATCCCAGCACTTGGGAGGCAGAGGCAGGTGGATTTCTGAGTTTGACGCCAGCCAGGTCTACAGAGTGAGTTCCAGGACAGCCAAGGCCACACAGAGAAACCCTGTCTTGAAAAACCACCCCCCCCAAAAAAACCCAACCAACCAAACAAACAAACAAAAAACCCCAAAATAACAACAGCAGCAACAACAAAGGTGAAGACAGTAGAGGAAGGGAATGTTCGTGAGAAATGACATCGAATAACATCCAAGATGGTGCTTTGGCCTCCACATGCATATGTGTGCTACATAAACACGCACACAAATCATTCCCTTGAGTGAGAACCTTTTCCTAGACAGATACTGAGGGTCCACAAATGCAAAGACTAAAGAAAGGTATTCCTAGGAGCTAGAGAGATGGCTCGGTGGTTAAGCACACTGACTGTTCTTCCAGGTCCCAAATTCAATTTCCAGCAACCACATGGTGGCTCACAACCATCTGTAATGAGATCTGATGCCCTCTTCTGGTGTGTCTGAGGATAGCAACAGTGTACTCATATACATGAAGTAAATAAATAAATCTTAAAAAGAAAAGAAAAGAAGAGAAAAAGAATTTTAAAAAAAAGGTATTCCTGAGAGGGATAAATGATGACCTGGGAAAGGCAGATCAATCCAATTATTGTTAGAATGCAGCTCATAGAATGTAGTGCAGTGGGTGAAGTTGCCTCATCCAATCATCTCACAGCTAAGAAAGGCACCATTCATCACAATGCCATACTCCAGAACAGGCTGCCACAAGTCCAGAGAAGCCAACAGAACCCAGCACACGATGATGCAGAGCTTGACAGAGGCCAGCTGCTGGAGATCCCTGGCAACAACTCGCCATCCACTTATCCTTGCATCCCTTAACCTAGCATTTCAATAGCAAAGAGCCACAAGTGAGCAGAATCTTGGGGTTGCATCTGGGGATGAGGTACCCCACGTAGAGATGAGAATCCTGGGTACAGTAGGCAGGACTCAGATCAAACTCGCTTCTCAGACAGGTATCCCCAACGCACTTCCTCTTCATGGACAAGCGAGGGCTAGAGAGTGTTGCACACAAGCGGCGAGCCACCCACCAGACCAGTGGTGGGCTGGCAAAGTGGTTTCCAGGCTTCTGAGGCCTCAGAGCAGACTTCTTTGCATGTGAGAAAACATTCACTCAGTCTAGGCAGACATTTTCCCCCTGTGGTTGGGCTGGCTGGAGTCTGTGGCTGACAAGTTCACCACACACTCAACTTGACCCACCATAGGCCTTGCTAATTCGGCTCTCAAAGTGCCTTGCAAACCTCATCAGGGGCTGCCAAGTGTGGGGCAGTGGTCTTTGCAAAAGGCTCCGGAGGTAGAATCTCAGCCTTTGAATAGCTGGCTCCTTTGATTCATAGGGAAGCAAATATTTAAGCTTCTGGCAGACAGACAGAAAAAAAAAAAAGAGTAGTTGCCACAAACACTCCATTCCTTAACCATCCCAAGCCACGTTGAAGCCACACGCCCTGACCCCAAAGGGAGCTTCCTCAGCATGGTGATGCCCAGATCCCAACCAGCAATAATTCTACATATAAACAACTCTTGCTAGGCATGAAGCACACACCAGACAGTAATCAGCTTATCTAATAGAACAGGCCTCTTTTCCTACCACGGAGGAGGATTAGAAGGCTTGAATTACAACCGTGAAGTGTAATCAAGCCCGGATCGACACTGGCAAAGGATACTGTATATTCCTGCTGGGCCGAGAGTTGTTGGCGCAACATGGTGTACCTACAGGGGATGAACAGGAAATGCTTGCCATGGTAATTATGCCGGGAGGTAGCAATTGAGAAGTGAGGAAAAGCAAGTGTTATGGGAGTAAAACGAGGTGGCAGCTGATGCCCACTCCCTAGACTCCTTCCAGACTTTGGAAGGTCTTGCAGTTACTGTGTTCGAGCAGATTTTTCTTGCCCATTATAAACAGAATATTCCCCTAAGCCATAGCAAAGGAGGGACAGATACTCCTCCCTCACTCAATCATGGAAACATCTGCAGTGTGGTCTGTAGAGTGGAACCCACAGCCAACCGTGGTGATGTCTACAGTATGATGACGACTGACTCACAAGGAGTTACAAAGGAATGGGGACCGGGGTTCCGAGATCAGAAAATAAAACTGGTAAATCTCTTCTTCGCCAATCCCCCAAACCAAAGCACATGGCACATGCCTTTTCTATCTCCCAGATGGAAGCATCCCATCTCACTTGAGATTCTGGGCTCTCACACTATGTTTGGGGTAGGAGTTCTTTACTCAGCAAATTCCCTGACAGCACTCAGTATGGCTTCTGAAGTGGTTCTAAATGGCCTCCCGGATGCTTAAGAAAGGAAACGTTATCATATCCCTGTTATTTGCTTATACATTTTTAAACCAACCTCTTCAGAACAGCTGCCCATCCTCTAAAACAAAGAAGATCTTGTCTTGCTCTCCTAATGATAAAGCAGTCATCCCCTTTCAGACATTCCACATCTCTCGTCATCTATTCTGTTCTCCTATTTATATCTAAAGATCACAGAATCCTCCCAAGGAAGTGGATGGGACAACGTGGGTGTCTTAGCGCTCCCTAAGTGTGACTCTTTGAGTGGAAATTTGGTGCTCATGTTCCCATGCGGTCCCCACCACACCTGCACATCTTAAGTCAAATCTTTCTTTAACCATTTTTTTTTTCTCCAACACCTGCTCTTTAGGACCCTTCCAATATATGACATTTATTTATTTATGAGACAAGGTCTCTTCAATATACCAGGCTGGCCTCGAACTTTCTATGCAGCCCAATATGACCTTGAACTTCTGATCTACCTGCTTCCCCTTGAATGCTGGGATTACAAGTGAGTTCTACCAAGCCTAGTGGTGCTAAGGACAGAATCCAGAGCTGCATGCATGTCAGGTAAGTACTCTACCAAGAGCTCCAGGCCAGTCCCCAACAGGTAGCTCCTTCCCATACACTCAAAAGGGCAAGTGACTAGAGTGGCTGTGTACCACTCCACTAGAGATAGTCCACGATCAAAAAAAAGAGCCATGACTACCAAGGCATCCCTTCTGATGATATGCCACAGCCGTTTGCCCTGCTAGTGACAAGCTACCTCTCAAGAGCTCATTCCCATAGCTCCAACTCCCCACAGAGTACTCTCCATACTTAAACAGCATGGACGTACCACACTGTGAGTGTGAACTCCAGGGCCTTTAGTGGGGATACAGAAGTTCAAGCTATCACATCCAAACAGTTGATATTAAACTTTTAAACAACTGAGTCAAGTCTAGTCTTCTTGAGGGCACAGATGAAGATGTATCCTGAGACTGTTATAGCCACGAGAAGGAAGTTGAGGAGAGCACGTCAGGGTGCAACCTCCAGGTAGCAGAAGACAAAAACAAACAAACAACTATACAGGATCAAGAAGCCCTGTGTGCGTAGTTGACTGCAGGTGACACAGGATGCTCAACTGAAGAAGAAGAGTTTATTCCAGGAGTGTCATAGTACAGCAGGAACCTCAAAACTCATTTTAAACTGCAACTCAATAACTCCAGCGTCAAAATTACATCATCATCATCATAGGCTTGGTGGGTATGAGAGCTCTTAAAAAGCCACAGAACGTGAAAAGGAGCCAAGAGCAACCAAGAACTGCCTTCATAATAAGTTAAACTAATCTGGCCATGCAATGGCTTTGAGATGGAGAGTGGGCTAAGGCTGGTGCTCAGAACTAGATGGGATCATGTCTGAGAAATCAGATCCTGCCTGGGAGACACTTCCTGGTCCTGAGCCAGCAAGCAGCTCCTTCTTCTGATGGGCTTAACCTCTTATCATCATCCTGGCACTCTGTGTGTGTGTGTGTGTGTGTGTGTGTGTGTGTGTGTGTGTGTGTCTGTCTGTCTGTCTGTCTGTCTGTCTGTCTGTCTGTCTGTCTGTCTTTGTGTCTGTGTGTGTGCTTGCTCAGACCACTAACCAGCCATGGTGGGCATCACAGAGCCTTGCGTTTCAGGCTTTAGTCAATTATGTCTACACAAAAGCATTTGGGCAAGGCTACAAAACTCCCCCACCATGCCATCTCTTCTGAAACTTTAGCTATGTGGTCCAGGGAGTGAACTCAACTGCTCAGGGTTTGGTGCCAAACCCTAGTCGTAGTTTTGCACATTGATCTGTAATGTCAGCAGCAGGGGTCACTCTGCAATGGAGTAAGCAAGTGGAGTTTGTAAAGTTGGACATAGCCCTTGTCTTCAAGGCATCTAGTGAGCTTTATAGCCACAGTCTAGAACAGTTCTCAACCTATGGGACCTCTTAGGGGTGTCAAATGACCCTTTCATGGGGGTTACCTAATACCATCAAAAAACAAAAAAACAAACATGGAAAAAAAATCACAGAGATTTACATTATGATTCAGAATAGTAGCAAAATTACAGTTATGAGGTAGCAACAAAAATAATTTTATGGTTGGGGGGGTCACATGAGGTATTAAAGGACTGCAGCATTGGGAAGGTTGAGAACCATTGCTCTTAGAAGTCCTCTCAAATTTATCCTCCTAGCTGACATTTTACGAGGTCACATCAAACAAGCGTACAGAGTGACTAGTTAAAGTGGGTAACTGACATCACCTCTTTGACTAGGACTTAAGGTGTCCAAAGGGCTTTAAACCATGTGTGTGTGTGTGTGTGTGTGTGTGTGTGTGTTCAATACAGATTAAAAAGAAATGTGTTGTTTAACCCTGAGGCTCATGGTGGCAAAGAACTAGGCAGGGAAAATTCTGTTTCAGGTATCTACGGCGGTGGGAGCCTTGCTGAGAAAGAATGTTGCTGTTGAGTTTCCTACCTGTGGATAAAATGGATTTCACAGATTTTTGGATGAGAGGGATCAGGTGATTTCCTGGGAACGCATTAAATGGCCTTTTGAATTCTGGTGAGGAGATCCTGCGCCCCACACTCTTGGGATACGATCCAGACAGGAATCCAGCTCTATCTTCTCTTACCAAGAGCTCTGATTTCTGCATTCCATTCTTCTTTCCTCATGGTCTCCCAGCCCCCCTTCCGGCCTGGAGGCCCAATCCCCATCTCAAGCAGACAGGGCTGGCGGGGGCAGATGGGTAATTTTTCCTTTCAGCTTTAATGGCTGCTATTAACAATAAGTTGCCCTGCCCTACTAATGGCTCAACTTTCAGCTTTTCCTCTGATTGCCTGTGAGTAACACTGTGTCACATGAGCTGTGTTTAACGGAGGTGTAATAAATGCCAAAGAAGAAATACTACCCAAAATAAAAAATAGTTTGTCCCAGTGTGGCCAGGAGCTCAAGGCTCCCAATGACTCTCATTTCAGCTTCCAAAGCATTTCCATTTGCATTCCTTTTTTTTAAAGGGTCTCTGGGGGCTTTAAGAAAGCTGTTTTAAGAGAAAATACAGAAAGACTGTAGTGAATGTCAAGTGCAAGGAGTTCTGTGTTCAAGACAAAACAGACTGACAACAAGTGAAGCTTTGAGCCAAGAGGAGAGAGGCAAGTATGAAAGAAAGGTCATTTATTATTATAAACAAGGCAGTCTTCCCTCCTTTCTGAGTTCAGAGCATCAGTCCAGGCTACCAGAGAACAGATTCAGAGATATGAGGCTGAAGAATCTTCCATTACACACAGACACACACACACACACACACACACACACACACACACACACAAGCACACCTACCTAGTAGTGCAGAAAGACTCAAATTCTCCTTTTACTGCAAGCAAACTCTGCTCTCGGTTTGGTAATAAGCAAAAACCATACTGTTGCCTGTCTCTCAAATAGTAGCTGGTTGGAG
Source organism: Mastomys coucha (assembly GCF_008632895.1). Taxonomy (NCBI): domain Eukaryota; kingdom Metazoa; phylum Chordata; class Mammalia; order Rodentia; family Muridae; genus Mastomys; species Mastomys coucha. Next base: position 65,558,243 of record NW_022196891.1, read on the forward strand.
CTGTTCCATTCCCAGAGAAGAAAGCAATAAACATTGAAATCCCTTGGCAATCCCTTGGTTGAAAATGTGGGCAGGAAGTACTTCAAATCCTTAAGGTGTCCAGGGAGAAGGAGGAAAATGACAGAGGAAGGAAGAGGTCTCCCAGGAGGCCTGAGAATGAAGTGTGGCCATCCTGTGGAAGGGTGGGGCCTCTTAGAGCAACAGAGTAGGAGAGGGCAATTTTCTCAATCACTTTGCTGACAAGGACTGGCCAAAGAGCCCAAGTAGCGGTATTCAGAACAAATGAAGGTACAGATGCTGCATGTGTACCATGTACCAGCCTGTGGTTCTCCTTTCAGAGTTCACTGCCCTCTTCTTCTTCCCATCTCTCTCAAGCTCACAGCACAGACAGCAAAACATTTACTGTGTATCTAACGGAAGACAGCAAGGGATGCGAAGACACAGGGATGCTGGGTCTTGGCTTTAGAATCACACTCGTTCAAGAAAAAAAAAAAATCCTCTGAACCGCCAGTGTAAATAGAGAGGGTGATAAGTTTCCATTGTGACAGTAGACAATGCATCTACATCAAAACATTATGGGGTATATGATGGATACGTACAATTGTGTCTGTCAGTTAGAATGGGAGTCGCAGCAGAGAGGGGTGGGGTGTAAAGCAGGATAACCGCATAACCACGATCTATGGGAGAAGATCCATCAAGAGAGTGTGGTAGCCCAGACAGGTGTAGTGAGACACTCCAGAGGACAGCCCAGCAAGGAAACATGGTGGGGAAAATAGCTTTGGCTTGGCATGTCTGAGTATAAGGAGCAAGGAGACCAAGGTACACAGAGAACAGGAAGGGACCACTTGTGGTGGAACTCCACGTAAGCCCTGGTCATGTGCACATAACAATGGTTCTGATAGGGGTTCACGCCCTTGGTCTGCTACTCTTGACCTCTGGTCCTAGGCAAATCACTCTAAAATATCCATTAAATAGCAAACGTGGGACACACAGGGTCCCGTGGGTCAACTGCTCTATGGTTATTAAAACATATAACTGAAGAGCCAGCATTCTCTGAAAAGGCATCGAGAGCTGGGCAGCCTTCTAAAGGCGAGCCATGAGGCTTTTTCTTTTCCTTGAACCAAAAGATCTCACATGATCTCATCCACATTGTGCAACCTGAGCCACACCCACAGCAGGCTTCAGAGGCAGGGTTTCAATTCTCATAGTTTAGGCAAGTCACTCAGAAAAGCTGAAACCAGCTCAAAGTGATAGAACGCTCCAAGTTGAATTCTCCACGATCCATGTGCTCAGCATCGCCCTGGCTTATCTGCTCCAATTCAGAGCTGTTGTGGACAGCCTGGCAGTGTCCAGAAGTCAACTTCCATTTTGTGAGCTGAGATGGGAGAGTCAAGTGGCATGGGAGCAGGGAAGTGCGAGCATGCAGAGACAAAGTGCAGGGTTGGGCATGGCCTTGACTGTTTCAGAGAGCAGGTGGACAGAGGCAGGAACTGGACTCCAGTCCCCGGTAGCAGTATCATAAAACCTTTTCCTGTCACTCACAGACCAGTCATTCCTACACATTTTGTGATACAATCATGGTCACAGATCCAAGGTTCCCCACTTGGTACACAGGCCTTGGGTTCTCACAGTCAGGTTTCCTGCTTCTGATGTCACTTCCATTGGCAAGGCACACACAGTAACCTAATCCGATCTTAGAGGGGTTTGTGACAAAAGAACTTGTTCTGCTAGCTCCATTAAGTTAATAACCCAGAAGAGAAAGGGAATGGAGTACCACCCAGGTTTCTCAAGCAGGTGGAAGGCCTCCTCCGCCTCCTCTCCTGTACATAGTATCTCTCTCGCTCCCTAATTCTTCCCTGCCTCACACTTTTTTCCTGCAGGGTCAGAGTCAAATAAGAAGTTATCTCTAACATCGCAGGTCTGCTCAGCTGTATGGAGACCAGAAAGTGACATGAAATCAGAGAACAGAATCTGAGGCCCACACATCTTCCATGAGGTTCTTCAGGATCCCCTTAAAATCCTTTGGGTAAGGAAGCCAGACACGCACAAGTCTAGGCAAACAAGTCCACTCCTACAGATATGAGCGGATTTGTCTGTGAATGGATTCTGAGCCTGAGGTGGGAGCAGAAGGGGCGGGTAAGGCAGAGCAAGCTGGCTGGAAGCAGCAAGAGAGCTGTTCCCTTTGTGAAAAGTGGTGAGCGGCTTTTCTATTGGCGCCAGTCTTTCCTTCGGGCACAAACAATGGTTCTTGGGGGCTGGGGCCATCTGCCGGGTCATTGTTGGGTTTTCCACGACAGGAAATGGGAGAGAGAAAATGCAAACACATGAAGCAGTAACTGGCTTCTCTTCAGACCATGTTCATAGCAGGGACCTCCGAAGAGTCCTTGAAAGGGTGAGGGGGCTGGGTGGCTTTGCAAGCAGTGTTAGCAATGTATGCCCTTTTTCTCAGTGCTGGAAATGAGACAGAGTGAGTGTTCTCTCTGTGGGTGTCGCCAGGGTTGTGAACTCAGATTTCCAGTTCCATCTCTACCACTCTCGGCTCAGGAAGTTCCGGACAACATCACAAAGCTAGTGCCCTACACTGTATACCAAAACTGGCATTAACTACAGAGCCCTGCTTATATCCCAAAGTACCTGAATGACACAAACAAAATGTTAACACATTGCTGCCTTTTCAGGTGACCTTGGACAGGGCTCAGAAATGGGTGGTTCAGTGCTAAACACACGTGCTACGCTCAGAACCGAGTCTGTTTCCAGCACCCAGGTGAGGGAGCTCACAAGTGCCTATAACTTCAGTTAGGATAGCTGATGCCATCTGCCCTCCGAGGGTGATTTCACACATATTCTCATTCGCGCGCGTGCGCGCGCACACACAACACACACTTTTAAAAATAATAAATAAGAATAATATAGTAAATATAAAAATAATCAAGAGCAAGCTCAAAATGTACCACAGTTTAGCTTAACTGCCCCTTCTTGAATGAACGTCACTCTCATAGGCAGGTGTAGTTGCTGAGGTGTTATCTGTAGGAGCTCTAATACAGGAATACCAAACACTAGCACTCCCCTTCAGAAGATGGGGAGTTAAACCTCATCTTGGTCCAACAGCAGGCTTTCTTCGCGCGCGTGCGAAATCTCATTCTATTTCAATACCCTGTGGGTTTTTTTTTTTTTTTTTTTTTTTTTTTTTTTTTTTTTTTTTTTTTTTTTTTTGCTGCAATTTCATGTTTTGCTTAATTGTCCAGAGTGGCAGATGTGATTTTCATGTAACTTTCTATCCATCTGTTTTTCTGTACTGGAAAGACAAGCAGAAGGTGCTGGGGCTTCTCCACAGGCTGGCCTTCTCTAGACTTACTGTCAGAAACACATAGACTGCACAAGGAGCTGAGCTGAGCACGTGGTGAGCTCAGAAGGCCCATGTCTTACCGCCTGTACCGCCTCCCACTTCTCCGTGCTCTCCTTTGCTCCAAATCAGAATTCTTTGGGAATGACTAATAAAGAGATAACTTTCATAAGCCACGGAGAATCACCATGTTCTTAGCAATCCTGAGCGTCCATCAGAGATGCTCACGTGCCAAGAGCCTCACCCCAGCTGGCATGCTGTGCCTTTCCAGAGCCATCCTGCTCCATTGCCTATGTCTCCTTCTGACTCTCCACTCCTGGAGACACTGATAAGCATGTGGCTTGTAAAGCTACTCTCTCTATTCCAGACCCCAGCCTCTAGCCAGGGCAGGCTTTGTGTATGTGAGACGTGTACAGTGTCTCAAGCCCTACTCACAACCAATGTGTACTCAACATTAAATCTACGTGACCACGCTGAAGAAATACTTGCTATTTAGAAATAAATGCATGTACTCATGTACTTGTATGTGTGTACACGCATGTGAGTACATTAAGTGCATGCGCACATGCACATGTATGTGCACATTAAACACAACCCTGGTGTGAAAATCAGGGGGTGACTTGAAGGCATCAGTCCATTTCTTTCATCATATAATCTGGGGATCAAACCCTGGTCAGACTTGGCAGCAAGTTTTTTTGTTTGTTTTTAAATTTATTTGCTGAGCCATCTCATTGGTCAGTGTGTTTTGAACAAAGGTGTCTACATTTGACCTTTTTCCTGGGACCCATAACTTCTCTGGGCAGCCTGGCTTCAGGATATATTGCAGCCATTAAGAACTATTTTGTGTTTAGTTTAAACACATCACAATGAAACAAATTTCTATCCTACAACAGGCATCTATCTATGCTTGGAACTTAGAATATAGCTTTATGACTCTTACAGAAAACTGGTTACACTTGGGAGTTGGGGGTTAAAGAAAAGAAATTGAAAGAAAATTTTCTGGCATTCAACCTATTTATGAACTGGAACGCACTGATGTGGGAAGACCAAGTTCTGAAAACTCTTAAATTATTGGTGTAGAAACTTGGAACTTGGAAGGTGGGGGTTTCTCACTAGCTGTGTGACCTTGAAGGACGCTCTGCTCCGTTACACTTAGCCCTAGTGTCTTATTTTCTCAATAGCCCCTCGTGGGCAGCAGGATATGCCAGGAATGGTACCATTATAATAGTCCCTATCTGTGAAAAGGGGATGGACAATGATAATGGCTGTACCTCCATAAGAGAGAAAGGGGGGACATGCAGGCACTTGGGACTATGGGTGGCTGCCTCTCAGTCCAGCCGCCCTACTGAGCTCCTGCTTTCAGCCATCCCCTTAGCCACAACAGAGGTTCTTCTCACCTCCCCATTCTGTTTCTAGACAGCTTGTTTGAATGATAATAATATTGGTCCCTGCTTTCTGTTGACACTTGACAATGGCCAACCGTTCTTGCTCACATCGTTTTGTCACTGCTTGTGGACAGTCACACGTCCCAAGGCCAGGACCATAGTTTACTGTCTTCTGTCCCTCCAAGTGCATTCAGAACTTTGCTAAGGGCACAGGATATACCTAGAAATGTCTTTTGATTCATTCACACAAGGTAGAAGCATCCAAGAGGACAGGAGGCAGCCACCAGCTCTGTTATCACATGGTGACATTTCTAGAAGCATTTCCCAGCTTGACAGAGTGAGAGTTCCCAGGGTACCCTGGAGACACTTGATGGTTTTATCATTACACAGACCTGAGTTACATCCTGGTGCCTCTGCCCTGTCAGCCACCTGACTGTAGGTGAATCATTTCCCCTTTCAGAGCCCCGTCTGTTTCCTGGGCTGCAAACGTGGGTGCACCTCATCTGTCTTCCAGGATTGCCATCTTGAGCTGACATGTGCCAAGTCATGGGAAGAGATCTGGACACACAGGGCATCCCAAGTGCCCACTGCCTGCCTTTACTCTGCTAGGTGACTGGTGCTGAACAACTACCTGCCATTTCCTCCCTTGTATCTGGCACCAGAGAAGAGCTATGTAGCTGAGCCAATCAGCTGCATCGATGAAGCAGAGTCGTAGTTTCCTGGTCCAAGCTTCCAAAACAAACTGGAACAATACTCATTTTTCTTAATAGGGAAACAAGTGATGCTTGCTTTAATGCTTGAGTGATCAATACATGCACCTACACACATAGGAACACACACACACACACACACACACACACACACACACAAGCAAATTAAAAAAAAAATAAGAATAACATTTAATGTTGCCAGGCTAGAATTAATAGTGGGCCTGTATGTTCAACTTTTATTCCGTTTCCATCTTTTGTAAAGGAATCATGTGACATTCCTCTGACACTGAGAGTGGAGCCGTATGTTCCTGTATGGCTGGTGGTCACATATGCAATGCTAGTTGAAGTTACTGGGCTGGTAAAGCTGTGGGGATGAAAGAGGATTTTAATCTGGAACTGTACAAGGAACCTGCCCTCCAGCACTAGAAAATCCATCCCCAAAGGAAGAAGACTAATTTAGGACAGAATTGCAGTAACAACAATTTCCAAGATTGAAAGGAAACCCTTGAATGAGAAGAATAGCTTCAGATCTCACTGTTAATGTTTCTATAATAAACATAGGAGTTTCAGAAATCATAAAAACAAAACAAAACACAAAACAAAAACAACAACCAAAAACAAAACAAAACAAAAACAAAAACAAACCCACTCACCTAAGTGTCTCCTGTAAATACGGAAAGTACTTCCTATCCAATAATTTTTCACTATGCCTCTGAATACCATACACAGACTTGGGCTAAAGTTTCCACAACCAATAGTCTCTTTCATGTAGGAGGACTAGAGCTATTTAGACATATTCCAATCAAACTGTAAAGGCAAGGAAAGCAGGGGAAGAAAGAATCATGTTGTAACAAAGACAACTAAATTATAAGGACAAAAACATCTGTGGTCTAGATAAAATATGTGGTTGCATAGGCAGCACCATAAAGCCGCTCCTGACATTCCGGAGACAACAGCCGGGCTCACCTATGAGTAATGCAGCCATCCTCACAATCCTGCAACACAAGTGTCAGGGCACACTATGCTGTCAAACATTCTGTATGGATTTGTGACCTAGGAAAATCACATTATGAAGCTAAACTAATATATAATGTGAAGCACCACACACACACACACACACACACACACACACACAAACACTGCTTCCTGTCATGAGCAGATAAGCACTCTCTCTTCACTTCATTTAATATACACACACAAACACACTCAAGTAAAGACCCCTGTGAGGTGATATGGGTGTGGCCCATGTCTTCCTAAGCTGCTGGGGCAGCCGATGCAGTAACAGGGTAGTGAGGGTTCCCTGACAAAGATTTATGGCATCTCTGGGCTACAGTGCATAAATACATGCCCAAGTTCTTAGAAGCTTGGGTTTTCTTTCTCCATAAATAGAATGAATAATAAGAGAAGTTCTCTGCTGAGATCACAGGGGGTGTGCGGGTCCCCTGACCTCTAACTATAGAATAAATAAGAAGTTGACTCCAAGAGTCTTCAAAATCGTATACCCTACTCTGACTTAGGTGGGAAGTAACAGGAAGGAAGAATATGGATTTACCAAGTCACCAAGGAACAAGCTATGTTGGGGGCAGGCAATCTAATGATTACAGCAGGCCCTGAAGGTCATCTGCTTGTCTCCACGACTGGCTACCAGGAATGACCCTGCCAGCGCTGTTGTGCTGTGGGAAGCCCGCCTGCTTCCTGCATGCTGGTGTAACCTTCCATATGGATGTCTAGTCACGGCTTCTTCGCCCGCATTTATTGTGACTAGATCTGTGCTTGCCATGGGCACGTTCTACATGGTGACATCACAGCTCTAATTCACATCGGATCTCAACAACAAGAGTAACTACCTAGCCTGGCTAAACTGTTCAGGGGAACTTGGGGTTTAAGGCTAAGACCATGTATATAACCTCATTTAAGGAACTTGCTTCGCTTCTAAAAGACGGTTCCACATAACAGCATGTCTCAGGTTCCCTTAGAACTAAGAGTGGACACGTCAGGATGGCCAGTGTGGTACCAGCAGAAGTGTGAGCAGTTTACAGGGAAGTCTTCTTTAAAAGAGTTAAGTCTACCCGTCTATTCTGATGTCTGGGTAGCACATTCAATGTCTGGGACTCTAGGAGCAACTTTAGATCCTGAGGACAATGAGGGAGCACAGGTCCTGGATGACAGAGGAGGAAAGAGAGGTCGGAGGCTTATGTTTTTGTCAGTGGTAGCACCACTTTGAAAAGCCCATGTCTTGTTTTATACATATTGCAAGGCTCTGGACATAATGCCTGTTACTTACCATTAAACCTAATCCTAATACATTTAAACTAGATTTCAGTAATAAGTTGTTTTGCTTCCCCAAGCTTGTTTTCTGATGTGCATTTTAAGAAGAAAATGAAATCTTTTTTTTCCCCTTCAAAATAACTGTGAAAGTCAAAACTGAGACAAAATCTTTCAAAAAGCGCTTTACGTGTTGAAAATTATTACCCCAATATTAATACTCTTGTGATTATTTTTCATTGTATTCCCCATTTACAGAGAAAAGTAGGTCAGTGATTGACAAATTGAAACTAGCTGAGACTAGGAACTCCAGTTTCATTACTCTGGCAGGATTTTATATCAGCAGAAAATGAGTCCAAGGTAATTAGTTGGGAGAAGGTGACCAGGGGTTATTAACCATTTCTCTCTCTCTCTCTCTCTCTCTCTCTCTCTCTCTCTCTCTCTCTCTCTCTCTCTCTCTCTCTGGTTTTTCGAGACAGAGTTTCTGTATAGCAGCCCTGGCCGTCCTGGAACTCACTCTGTAGACCAGGCTGGCCTCCAACTCAAAATCTGCTGGCCTCTGCCTCCCAAGTGCTGGGATTAAAGGCATGTGCCAGCACTGCCCGGCTTATCAACCATTTCTTCTTGTTGTGTTCCCAGAAACTTCCGCTACAGAGATGTTAGTGTAGCTGTCTGAGAAGTCTGTGTGGAGATGCTTTTAGTTCTTCTCAGGTTCTGAATGCTTACCCATTGTCTGGGTACCATCTCTTGAATGAGGGAAGATGAGCCAAGTGTCTGTGTGGACTGGAGGACAGGAGGGACTGATCTACATAGCACACTGCAGAAACAAATCCCCAGCAATCAGGATACTGTGAAGAGGTGGGATATCACAAACCACTGTTGAAAAGAACATTCTCTCTCTCTCTCTCTCTCTCTCTCTCTCTCTCTCTCTCTCTCTCTCTCTCTCTCTCGTGTGTGTGTGTGTGTGTGTGTGTGTGTGTGTGTGTGTGTGTGTGCGTGCGCATGTGCACTCGCCTATCAGCTCACCCAAATGTGTGTGCTCGCATGTAGAGCTCAAAAGTTGACGTTGGGTGTCTTCATCCATCATTCTCCACTTTATGTTTTGAGACGTCACTCACTAAACTGAAACTCACCGATTCTCTAGACACGCTGGCCAGCAATCCCAAAGCTGCTTCTCTTTCTCTCCACACTCACTTCCAGGGCTGGGGTTATAGATGGAGGCCACTGTATCCAGATTCTACGTGCGTGATGGGGATCCTAGGTCCTCGAGCACATATAAACAATAACTCTACCCACTGAGCCACCTCCCTAACCCTAAACAATCTTCTGGTTTGTTGGTTCTACGGTTGAAGTCAGCGTCTCATACATAGTAGTCAAGTGTCCCATCCCCGAATCACATTCCCCAGCTCTGGCATTGTCTGTTACATCAGCCATTGCTCTATAGGTCCCATGATCCTTCACCTTGATCACATAAATTTATAAATATGGGTGGCTAGAAGACATTAAAAATCTACAGCCCTGTTTAACTTTACAAAGATTTTAACAAACACAGAAACAAAACAAAACCCAGAAGTGGGGTGTTGCAAATCAATTTAGAGAAAAAAAGCTAAGTAAATTTAGTACTTGTCATGGATTACCTCTATAACCTACTACCATGCCAGTTGTTAATCTAAGAGAAGCATAGCCAGCGATCTCTGAATTCTTTGAAGTTACTGGCAGATATGAGAGTTAACTTTTCATTTGAGAACATTTATAACACCCCATGGTTATGACTTGGAGGTTTAGAGGACAAACAAAAAACAAAAACAAAACAAAACAAAACAAAAACAAAAACAAAAAAACCTCTCATCTTGAATTCCACAAAATAAAGCCTCAGATAAGCACCAGGTCTTAGTGGTCACTAAACTGCCCATAAAATAATGTCCCAATATAAGAATACAGATTGGGTGTGATTAGAATATCCCTTAAATACATCAAACTACCAAGCCCTTGGGCATGTGGGGGCTGGAGAGATGGCTCAGAGGTTAAGAGCACTGACTGCTCTTCCGAAGGTTCTGAGTTCAGATCCCAGCAATCACATGGTGGCTCACAACCATCTGTGATGAGATCTGATGCCCTCTTCTGGTGTGTCTGAAGACAGCTACAGTGTACTTTGATATAATAAATAAATAAATCTTTAAAAAAAATACATGAGTTTCTAATGAGTTACGTGCATGCAAAATTAAATTAACAAGTTTGTGTAATCTGTCATATATGTGTGTCCTATTTTTGCCGACTGATATGGAAAGCTGAGTGTCTGTAGGACATTGAGGAGAGATACTTTTCTCTGGCCACCAGGGTGTCCCTAAGTGAGGGGCTTAGGACTCTGAAAATCTTACTTCAGACACCTTCTATACTAAAGAAATCATGCAGTCATCCTGACTAGCTCCGATAAAGAAACAGAAGGGGACTGGTGGAAGAAAGAAGCGGGCGGTTAGCATGGGAAGCCTTGCTCATACGTTAGGGATCCTGCCTTAGTTCAAGGGAGAGGGAAAAGAATATACAAGAAACAGTGACGGCTCTATGTGCTGCCCCCAGGAACTGAGGAGAGATATAACCAGGAAGCATCCGTAGTCATTTGAGGCATTCCTACCCAGCAAGCTTTATTGTATTATTCCAAGTACACAGAGACTGAAAAACACAAATCTCAGCTCCCTACTTTCATTTATAATTGAACTGAGTCCAGAAGGATGAAGCCCGTGCCATCTGCAACACAGGCTGCATTAGCAGCCGGGAGAATGAAATATTCAAATTACTCTAGGCTACCTCACATGGTGACAGGGCTCCAACACTGACTTGCAACCAGCAAGGAGAGAGCAAGAAAAGAAAATTCTCTGATTTTGGTTTGCTTTAAAAAAAAATATTGGGAAACATTACAAACAAATTAGTGTTATCAAGAACCGGGAGAATGCATTAAAACATGTTAGAGAGAAAAGATCATGGAACATAGTTCATATCTGAAGAGCACAAGGAAAGGGGGAGGGCAGAAGGGGGGATGAAAGGAGACAAGAAAGGGGGGAGGGAAGAAAGGGGAGGAAGAGGGAGGGAGAGAAAGAGAAGGAAAGAGAGGAAAGGAGAAAAAGAGAAGATGATGTCACCTCAAACTTCACTCATTTGGAAGCCCTCCAACTTCGAATCTGGGATGCTGTTGCTCGGGTGTTTTGCTTCATGTAAATAAGGGGTACTAGTTTTTGGGGAGGGCGAAGTTGGAGAGCTGCTCGCTCTGATACCGTTAATCAGGGCTGCTGAAACGGTGACACGGTAAGTGGCTCTAGCCCCTAGCAGCAGTCAAGATGGAGTGACAGGCTCCATTTAAGATGTCACTGCACATAATAAAGTGTAAAACTATACTTAAAATAAACGAGATAGAAACAATAAACTTGACTCAGTATTTGAACTTTCACAGACACACGGAGGAGCCTGCAGGAGGAAGCCCATGTGGTGGGACTCTCCAGGAGCTGTTTCTGCAGGGATTCTCAGGTTGCTGCTTAAGACAGCGGATCTGGTCAGGCCCACATGGAGGGGAAAAGGTCCTATCTATTGTGTAAACTGGGCATCAGACGCTGTTCTTTATTTTTTTTGGCCAAAATGCCCTAAGGCATCAGCGTGTACACAAAGGGTCAAGCCTGGGTGTCATCTTCCCAGATAGCCCTCTCCCCCCACCCCCAAAGCAGTTTATTACCCTACTATCTCCTGCGCATGCTCTGTGCCCTCTCCCCGTCCACCTGATCCAGGGCCGCCCTGTTGTAGCGTGGCTTTTACCTCATTCAATGCTGTTGGCCCCAAATTGGAACGATAGGGTTTTTTTCCCCCCTCTTCTGGGCCCTGCAATTACTGTGACTTGTGGGGGTGGATTCAACGTCAAAGCAAATGTTTTCCTTATGTTTCTTTCTTTTAAAAAGGAGAAAGAAAGAAAGAAAAAAAAAGTCCTAAATGGGAGCCAGCAGACGAAGCGCCTGCACCAGCCACCCAGGATTCCACATTATCCAGCAAGGCACCTGGTATTGAGTTTCTCGTGCATTAGACTTGGTGACATCAAGTGGAGAACGTAGCTCCTTTCCTTCCCCCTTCAAAAACAAAGCAAAATAAACAGACAAACCCTGTCTCAATGTCCCATATCAAGGCAGGGCTTGGCATGTACCATCTTAGCTGTGGTTTTTGTTAGATGGTCCCGGGATTCGGGCTCATCCTATTCATGCTATAATTGGTGGCCTGCGTAATGGTTTCCACTGCCACCATCCCCTCCCCTGTGACGTTACACTGCAAGTTTACACTGAACTGATGCTATCTATGAAAATTAATGTATTGTGGTATGAAAAACATTAAACAAAAGCCTATAAACCACATTTTTTTTTAAAAAAAAAATGCATACAGTCAATTACTCAGAACAGAGAGACTGGGGCTGTGTCGCTTTCATACCCAGTGTCCATTACCCTAGCTGCTGCTGAGCAGATGTTTTAGCTGTCCTGCTTTAACACTTTGGTTTCTCTTCACTTGCATTAGGCCTGGCCCTGATTGAGCACCTACTGTATGCTAGGTACAGTGCCCAGAGAACACAATAGGTACTTAATATATCCTTATAGGATTGACTGCCTGAAAAAAGATTTTAGTTTCAAGCTTCCTGGTCACTGGTATTAAGGGGCAGGGACATAATCGACTATCACACTTTAGAAGGCATTGTCTAATTATATATTAGAATTCCCTGGCCTGTCAGGCATCTGGTCATGTATAGAAGTCCAAGCAAGGACATAGTATATCTATAGAGAAAAAAGGCAGGCAGTTTGAGCAGGCAGGCTTCCATGTAATCATGAACACCAGAAACCACCTTCCTCCCAGCCCCTGGCAGGGACAATTTAGGCAGGGACCCTTGCGTCATCTCTCCTATGCCCTCCTCTCTGCAGAGCCAGGATCAATGCCTCGCATCAGGTCACATACGAAAGCTGCCTTTTCAGAGCCCGCCCGCAGCTCAGGATGTCAGTTCCCACGAAGCCACACTGCAGTCACTCAGAGTGGGAGTTTTATTAGCCATAAGCTGTGACACCATGCATTGATATATTTAAGCAATAATGAACAAGAAAACGGCAGTTGTCTGAGGCAGCCACTCAAGTGGTAAAAATAACCAACAGCGTTTTGTGAGTGCAAAGCTCCACTCACTGATCAGAGACTCTGTGAGGAAGGAACATGACGAAGGTTTGAGATGGTAAAGTCAGAGGACCCAAGAAAAGCTGTTGGAAAGTCATACAGTGTGGCACAAACAGGAGCTGGAGATGGTCAAGGATGCTCACGGACCGCTAGAAGTGAAAATTCGGATCCTTTCCACTGTTCAGCCTCCCCTGAACTCTAATTATCTCCAAAGCCATGGCACACAGCTTTAAAATCACAACAGTAAAAATGTTTTAGTGAGAAATGCTAAAAAAAAAAAAAAAAAAAAAAAAAAAAAAAAAAAAAAAAAAAAAAAAAAAAAAAAAACTCAGGAATATTTACTGGGTCTCATCAGATCCAAAGGTTTATGATGAGCAGCCCACCAAAGAAGCTAGGGGCCATGGCCTTGGGCTGCAGCCTGAATCAGCCTGGTGCTTGACAAAGCCCAGTGAGTCTTCCTGGGTCAACGCAACCTAGTGTGGTCGCCCTAATGGAAACACGCTGGGCTACAAAATAGTAACAGCATGATTTAGAGGTTAAAAAAACAGTCTTCAATGGGTTTGGCAAACGCCTCTCAGAAACCTCTCACTCCTCCTCAATACTCAATCGACAACAGGTGTGACGCACTGACTTCACTGGCCAAACATGTTCAACAGTAATATAATTTCTATGATTAAAAGGGCCGGTAAGATATCAGCGGATTTTCAAAGTTCAAAGGTGACTTCGGGGTGGCTAGCTGCTATTTATCTTCTTTTAATCAGCCCTTGAGTATTCCTTATTTGGTCAAACTTCAGTCAGTAATTGAAAATATGAATGAAAAAATGAGTACGTTCAGACGTCGATGTTGGGCTCAAACATTATCTTACGAAAGGCTTTTTACTTCAGGACCTTCCCATCGTGAACCTGTGTGAAAATTACAGTACTTCCTGGCTTTTTTTTTTTTAATCTATCCTTTGTGAACTTGACCTTTCAAAGTCTTAGCCGTCCGGTCAACAGTATCTATCATGGTACACACTCTCTACCATGATCTGTGTTCCTGAACCAATGTATTTTATATACGTTCCTCTACAAAAATCTTACTTTGGGAGACAGTGGAATCTACCAAAGGATCCTAGAAAGAATTGTTAGCCTCGGCTGCTAAGCAATCCTCTACATCCTGAGCTCCAAACTACCTACACCTTGCATTGTGTAGCAGAGCTAAGATAGTTGAACTCATCAATAAGTTCTGGCACATAATATCAAATCTTAATTCTCACCTAGACGTTCTTTACCTGGATTTAAATGATGGCATTTGGATCTTATGATTTCTCAGGATCCTGTGGATTGTATTAGGAACTCTCTCAATCCCATGGTGCATCCGTTTGGTTTGCATATCAACAGCCAAAACGCAGGCATGTTTCTTTGTACACAGAACCATAAGGCATGTTTCCCACAATTCCTTCCTCCATTTCCCCTTAAGCCCTGAACTTAGTGAGCCAAGAAATATACCAGGAATTATCCAATCCATTTCCTTCTCGTGAGTCAAATCTACAGTGGTGTGGTTTTCCCACCACATAAGCTTCTATCTTGAATTAGACGATTTATGTCATGCACCGCCACCACCTCCATAACCCTGCAGGTGACATTAGGGTTCCTTGAGATCTTGCAGCCAAGTGCATCTTTTAAAAATCACAGCAGAGAGCAAGAAACTGCAAGTAAGATTGTGAGCATATGTGCACAGCCTCTCTAGACACCAACCTGTAAATTATCTCAGGAAAAAAAAAAAAAAACAACTTACAGTCTTTAAGATGTTTTGTGGTGCTCAAATTAAAATGAGCTTTTCCTTAACAGAAAAATTAAGCTTCTATCTTAGGCCACTATTTTCCATAGGATTACAAAGGGGTAAAAAAAAAAAATCTAGAAAAGCCTTTTGTAGGAAAGACTTGGGGTTCATAGGACAATGTGAGGAGGGACAGTAGTCTAAGCTTTGTGCTCAGCCGTCCCTGTGCACTGTCATTCATACAATATGACAATGATGGCTTACATCAAAAGCCATGGTGCAAATAATCCCCTTCTCCATGCCATCCACAGCAAAAGCCAGCCCTAAAACTAGGGGCAGTGTGCCAGCATACACGCTCCTTGGATGCCAGCTCGCTCTGTAGCAGTGGATGAAGCAAGGGAGCCTTTTCCCCTCTGAATTGGGTTTTTCAATGAATGCTGACTGGCACCAGGAGGCTACCTTGGGCCCCCAGAGCCTTCTTAAAACCCTGGCAGCCTGCCAGAGGAGCTCCAACTCTTCAGCCCAGAGAAAGCCATGTTGGCAGCTTGTCAGGAGCCGGGGAGTTACATGGCGCCCTGGGGGTAATAATATTTTCCAGAACGCTCAAGCTAATAGTCCCATGATGGGCGATTGAAAGGACTGTAGGTATGCTCTTTCCTGGCCTCAGCCTTAGAGTTCTCATCCATCTCTGCAAAGTGCTGAAGCACGGCCTGCGACCTCTGTGGTAGAGTTAGGGACAGCGCCCTTTGTTTTGTTTCATTTACTGTGTTATATCCAAGCCCAGGCTGGTTTCTACTTATTACCATGCTTTGAATCCATTTTGTTGAGGAAAAAAAAATAATAAATGTTAATATATTTTGAAATGGAATGCACCTTTTCCTCTTTAAAGGAATAGAATTGTGTATCCATAAAATGTATTGTTTAAATTCATCCAAGTTCAGTAGGATCTCTGATTCACATACACTGGAGTCTCCCTACAATGGATGACAAGGACTCTTCAGTAAGTTATGGTTCTTACGATAGCTGAGAGAAGGAGGGTAGATGGACAAGCTGTAAGTTTGTGTTCCCAAAGCCACCCTTAGTCTCTTAAATTCTGATCTCTAAAAATCTTAGCCTCATTGAGATGACTTTGACATTTTAGCATCACATTAGCTGGACAGTGATATAACGTAAGGCTCTGTGTATTTTATTTGTTAGAAAGGCAAAGGCAGAATATCCAAGTTCAGTCTTTTAAGCTTGAGAGAGAGAGAGAAAGAGAGAAAGAGAGAGAGAGAGAGAGAGAGAGAGAGAGAGAGCCCACTCCCTAATATGTCACCATCCAGGTGTGTTGAGCTATTTCAGAGGTTGTGACATATGAGCAACAACAGGCTGAAATGATGATGATGATGATGATGATGACGACGACAATGATAACAATAATAACGATAGTCCATGAACTCACATGCTCATTTGTAATCTCTCCTTCTTTCCCTATCTCTTTCCCACAGGGCCCTCTCTTTATTTTAGAACAATAAACTGAATTTTAGCCACTCTAGCAAAAAGTGGGTAGCCATGCCATGTGAGTAGACAATAATAACTCTTCCAGTCCCTGCAATGCAACTGAACTGAAAGCCACATACAGGTTGATGCCAGTTTTACGTGTTGAAACAAACCAGTCACTCTTTCTCCCGCTAAGCAGTTAAATTAGAGAGTATTCAATTAATAACAGCTGAATATTCTGTCACATTTAGGAAGATGTATGGTAAGACAAGCGAGTTGTGATGTATCTGACAGAAATGATAAAGGCTCTCCCGACACAGTCTGGCAGATACTTGGCTCCTGCCGCGGCTCTTTCTCATGTTCTAAAACGTCAGCAGCACAGACCCAAGATCCGGCACTGGCTTCAAGGAAAGAAACACTGTAAAGTGAACAGGGAGGCCTTTGCCAAGTTCCCGAAAGGTGTCTTCTCTGCCTGCTTGCTAGGACCCATGTTCCTGACCACAGGCCAGCAGGGCATTAGGCTTGACAGCCACAGGCACCAATGTCCTCCACTCCCAGCACTTGCTAAGACTCCTCTGGCAGAGGGCAATGTGTCCAGAGGCCTGGCCACCCAGTAACCAAGGGACTTACTTTTTCCATTTGCACACCAAACAAGACAAAGAGCAATGACCTGGTCCCCAGAGTGTTCATGGCAATCCCTCCTGTCTTGGGCTCTTGCAGGCTGCCTGGGGGCCACCTTCTGAGAGCCAGGAAACTGCTTTCAGTACATTCCTGGCAGCTCCTGACCCTGAGCCTCTATTCACATTCCTTCAGAAAACTGCCCAGGCTCAAATTGAAAAGGAAATAAAAGAGACCACAGTAAAATTGCTAACATACGGAGTAACAGAGTGATCTGTGACACAATTCTGTTCCATGTTTCCCTTTCCCTTCAAGGACAGCTGGATAGCCACTGAGGCCTGTGGACAAGGATCCATGCTCATTTCCAACATTCAGAGAGATCAGCACCAAGGAGGCAAGGGCTGTTGGCGCTTAGGAATGGGTCTGGCTACACGTCAAGGAACCCATGTGCTCCCACAAAATGCATTTCTATTGAAATGTCACCTCCTGAACTTGGGAAATAATGCACTAGAAACAATGACCAAGGGGTCTCAGGAAAGAAGAGGAGCCATTCACCAACAGTCCCTCTAAAAGCAACCGCAACAACAAACAGAAGAAGCAGACCCAGGCGGACCTATTCTTATGAAGCATTATACTGAACATGCTTAAATTGATCTGCACCACCTGAAACAAATAATCTCAAATTGTGGATCCCCAGCACCCACAAATATATTGCTGATGTGACAGTATGCACCCATAATCCTTGCACTGAAGGTGGGGTTAAGGAGGTGGGGCATCGAGATGCATGGATCCATCCATGTTCACTGGCCAGCCAGTTTAGTCAATCAGCGAACTCTTTGTACACCAAGAGATTCTGTCTCATAAAACAAGGTGGAAAGTGACAGAAGAAAGGGCACTCAATGTCATTCTGGCTCACCTGTACACAGATACACACACACACACACACACACACACACACACACACACACACACACACACACGTGTATGCACGTGCACACACATGTATCTGATCAAATGTGCTAGCACAGACGCCTGGAATTGAAGAAGAAATCTCAGACCCATCTTTTGCACTTTTTAAAAATTACCTAGACAATCTTGAAGAAAATGAAATGGAGACACTATACTGAGGGCCGTTTTTGTTTTATCTTCTGAGAAGAGCATTTTGAAAGCAGAGATAAAACTGACATAGATGGTTGCATTTCCTGAAGAGTTAGGGTCATTTGGGCTCTTCTTTCATCACGTGCACCAGCAACACATTGCCGAACACAAACTTGGATGTGTTGGCAATGCCCCCACATTCATTTCCCTTGTCTATTTTACAGAAGGTTTCTTTGAAACTTCCAGGGCAAAATATGCATATGGATAAGTCTTCTCCTCCCCTCTTGAAGAGTAACTTATAAAACTAAAATTTATATTTCAATTTATAGAATTGCTTCTAGGGGACTGAACACACATTTTCTCCCTCTCTCCTACCTCCCCCCACCCGTGAGTGTATATGTGCATATATTATGCATGTGTATTGGCATGTGTACATATGCAGCCATGTGTATATCTGTAGGCAGGCCAGAGGAGAACAGGGTGCATCAGTCTCTGCTCTATTTCCTTGAGACAGGGTCTCTCAATGAACCAGCAACCAGACTGCAAACCCTGAGCACTCTGTCTCCTTAGAGCACTGAGGTTACACAAACACATATAACCATATTTGTTGGGGACTTGATCTTAGGTCCTCATGCCTGTACATATAGAACCTTACCCCAGTGAGCCATTTCTCCCAGGCCCATATATTCTCTTAGCAGAAATTACCCACAGAAATATGTATGGGTGGGGAAGGATCTCATCTCTTCAACCCTACAACATGGGAAACACCATTCACTGGACCATGGCCATTCACCAAATCTCCACTGTGTCATCAATGACACTCAAGGTCTTCAATGTTCCATAAAACCTTGATTATTGTCAACTTCCCCATCCACTTTACTCGAAAATACCTTGGCTTAATAAAGTCCTCATGGTGCTTATGAGCAGAAAATCACTGCATTCCCTAATCCACAGAGTGACACCGTGGGGCAACAGGCCCTAGCACTTAATTAGATTGTATAACTGTCATGAATTGGTGAGGTTTGGAATTTATATTTCAATTAATATTTAATAGAGCTTAATTAGCAATTCCCCCCTCTCTTCCACCCACATTCTGCATTCTCCCCTAATGTCTTATTTCTCCCATCTTGCTCTGGAATGGCAGTCTCAATCTCAGACTTTACAGAGAGAGGCACTAGGTGGCAGAGGCCACTCACTTGCTGCTCTCAGGGATGCTATGAAAATCATGGGGAGAGATGGGTCATGTCATGTCTTTTTTGTGGCAGGTGGGGAAGGTGAGAGTCTCTTAGAATAATCTAGTGTGGACACAGCACAGAAAGTTCTGGAAGAATCCAAACAGACAAACTCCCTGCCAGCTCCTGGCACGCCTGACTTTGGAGAGTCACTTTGAAAGTTCCCACAGATCCGAATGGCCTAAAACATCCCTGAGGCATGCACAGGTATGGGCATCCAGGTTTTAGATGGTATTCTAAATGTTTTGGCCTGGGGATCAATTTACAGTATTAAAAATCAACACTTAGGGGCTGGAGGTTTGCCTCAGCATTTAGGAGCACTTGTGGCTTTTGCAGAAGACCTAAGGTCAGTCCCTTATGATGGCTCACAACTATTTGTTACTCTAAGTTCCAGGGATCCAACAGTTACTGCTGAATTCCTCAGGCACCAGCATTCATGTGGCACACATATATATGTGCAGGCAGAACACTTGTAAACAACAAAAAAAAAACAAAAAACAAAACAAAAACACCTAAAACAAGAAATTTAAAAATTGATACTTAAATATTAAGAAGAGGAGACTTCAATATTGAGAGAATGTTTAAGTAGACTAGACCTATTAATAATTGCTTTGTTAAAATTAGAGTAAGAAAATTTTTAATATGTATTAATTCATCCAAAATAAAATAACAACATACATAATACATTTTTATAAAAATGGTATTTGGGGGGGAAAAAGCCAGCGATAATGGTGGAATTGTTTTACAGTTTTGCAAGTCTCTGCTGTCTGACTTAATAGAAGACAGGTGTCTCTTTAACCAATCCCTGGTCCCTGGAAAAGTCTCTGTCATATGTCTTTGTCCCTCTGTCTGTCTCATCTCTCTCTTTTTCCTCTCTCTCTTTCTCTCTCTCCCTCTTTGTCTCTATCACTCTGCCTCTTCTCTCTCTCTCCCCTAAGACCCCCCTGTCTCTGTACACACACACACACACACACACACACACACACACACACTCACACACATGAGAAAAGTCAATACTCTTATTAACATTATTATCAATACAGTGTTGACCTTGTGGTCTCTCCAGGAAGGGCTCAGGAGATCCTGAGACTATATTTTGAGGACTGTTTTATTAGAGCTTTAAATAATGACACAACACAATAGGCATGATGCAGGTAAGTCTCCCTCCCCCACAATCCCTTGTTTCCTAGGGCTTTATCCCTCCCATTTTAAAAACAGGGGCTATACAAGACACTAGCTAGCAGTCACAGTGGAAATCAGTGTGAATGTAGGCTTTCCATTCCTTATATATTAGTAACTTTCTAGCCTGAAAAACAAGAAACAATAACTTAATAAAAAAGACATTTAAAAGAAGGAAAGAAAAAGAAAGATAATGATAGTCTTTCCTTAAATCTTCTGCAAGCCACATCTTGTTTTAGCATCCAGGCACTCTAAGAAGCAGCTGCCTCCACTGAGGATGCTATCCAAGGGCAGAGGACCAGCAGGGGGATACCCTACTGCTTCAGATCAATTTCATCTCATTCCCACGCAACAAGAAAAGCTTGCCCAGGCATCGGCGATGGAGATTGGTATTTATTTTTTCCTCTTTTATGGTTTTTTTTTTTAAATGCTTCTGTTTGAGACTATATTTTAGTTGCTAAGAAACTAGTTTCTTATTGTAGACTCAGTGAGAGCAAAGATAAAGCAACTGTCAAAATAGCATGTTATTTTGACAGTAGCCATATCATAACCATAAATGATATAGTTTATCTGTAGATTTTTACCCTCACTAATGTGGTCTAAATACTGCATTCTCTGATATTTCATATATATACAAAGATACATACACATGCATTTTAATATGCATGTGGCCACCACATGGTTAGGTGTGAGTATTCAGGAAATCACACACACCATGTACACACACACACACACACACACACACACACACACAGAGTGGGGGATGGAGAGAGATTCACACACTTCCACCACTACCACTTCTGGCCCTCAACGAAAATTCTCCATAAAGGAAATTTAGGAGCCCAACCACTGGCTCTATCGTAAATGTTTATTACATTTGAAGTATTTTTTTTTTTTTAAGGAAGGGGTGAAACACCATGAAAGGCAATATACATTTTCCTTCTTCAATTTTGTTTAAATTCTAGCATTTTATTTAGAGTAAGAATGGTTTGCATCTATTCATTCAAGGTCATTCCCATATACCAACCAACTCTTTATCCATCAAATGATGGGATCCATCACCAGACAGCTGACCTGTCTGGTTATGGCATGCCTGCACGCTCTATCAATGACAGGCTTCCTGTTCCTCTTTCCCACATGCACCTTCATAGCTGTTCCCAGCTACCCTCCTCCTGTAAAGTCCCAGTATGGAAGAACTTGGCTAAAAAACAGGAAGTTACTCGAATCTGCTGAAAACCTCCAGCAATTAAAAACCTAGTACTTGAACGTGTGAGTCAACTGTTGTTCTGTTGACAAGGGTTTGAATGAAATGGGGGGAAAAGAGCCACAAATGCATCATTTCCTCCCTGTGTCTCCCCAACAGCAGCTATAGGAATAAATGCTACCCATCAATAAGTGCCTAGTCTTAGGGCAATGGCCCTTCTAACTGAGGAACATTGAAAGTAACAGCAGCATACAAAAATCTTATCCTGTTTTAAAGAGTTTGCTGTGTCCGTTTCCATTAAAAGCATGTAATATCTACTAACTACCTTAATATCGAACTATCTAAGTATGTGCGAAGGGATAAAAACATAAGGGGATATTTAAAAGTTTCATGGGGGGGGGCAGCATTAACACTACTTTTCTCATGTGTGACATGCTCTTTTGTAGTGTTTTTAGCACTGGGTGGGTCTGGATGAGATGCGAGCACACGAGTAGGTGAGTCTGGCACTGTTTAGGGAGGCTGCTGCACCTCTGAAACAGCCTAGTTGGTAGACAGCACACGGCGGGAGGACCTTGAGGAAGATAGCCGTTTCTCTGCTTCCTGATCCACCAAAACACAGAAGCTGCCTCCTCATGCTCCTGCCACCACGGAAGACGCTCTGTCACACCTTCCCCATCATGACGGACTGCTCCTCTGAAACTGGGAGCCAAGATAAATCTCTCTCCCTGCAACATGAGCTATTGTATCTCAGTGATGGGAAAGTAACGAACGCGGCATCCTTCAAAGGGCTTTGGATGGACTTTCATTTTCCTGCTTTGGGGGATATTTGTGAAGGATTCTATTGAGTATAAAGCTTATTCAGCGTTGTAGAGCAAAAGGGGCACTGATGACAAATCTCCCGAAGGACTGTGAAGGTTTTTTGTTTGATATATTTGTTTATAGATTCTTCCTCACTTTTATGATCACTTCTTGAAACAAAAGAGGATTCCTTGCAGTCATCCCTCCAGCCCACCATGGCCCAAACCTTACACCATCCTGTTGAAGTCCCTGAATGGGTGGCTGGGCAGATGATAGACAATCCAGTGCAGTATGTAAGCCCTTTGCACCTGATGAGGAGAGGGAGAATCATGCCATGGGTGTTTGATCCCCATGACAATTCTCATTCTTACCAGGGAACAAGGAAAACTCCCTCAATATGTAGCCGGCCTGCCACATGTTTCCGTCATGGAAGTCAAACTTTGTGAGAGGGATTCTAAGAAGCAAGCTGCTTCTGTCAGGGAAACTGCCTTTCTCTGATCTTTTCAACAGCTTATTATTTAACCTTAGCTGATAGAGATCCTGGAGCTTGGGGCAACCTCTTCTAATGACTGAAGCTGACCTTAGGCAACCAAGCCAGCAGAAGCAGAATTGATTAGGAGGATTGGCTCCCTCTTGCCAAATAGGCTAGATAGAGAGTTCTTATTTCTACTTAATTATCTCTTGACCTGCTCTCTGATCCACATCATCACTTCTAGTAGCCAGCAGAAAATGGGAAGCTACAGAAGCCTCAAGAAGCTGGCTTACCTTGGAGACATGAAGAAACATGGCAGGCAGGCGCTCACCCATACGGGTACATGTGCATGTGTGCACACACACAAATCTCTTTGCATTCTAAATAAATTTTTATGAAGGGATATGATCTGTCAATAATTTGTATTTTAATAGAGGATTTAATGTTCTGAATTCTTAACGTATACCTCAAACTGAAAACTAGTCAGTTTGTCTAATTAGCAGAATATCTTTATTATATTTTGCTTGACAAAAGATTTTAAAAAGAGATTAAATTGTGCCTGTGCTGTTGATCACAGTGGCTAAATGTCTTCATTTTGGAGTTAGGTCCTGCTTCATGGGCAGCTTGATGTGCATCATTTTAATACCATATACACATTTCTTTATCAGGAGATGGAAGAAGAAATATTGCTATTCTGATTTGAAAAAGTCATATTTCTAAGATCTCACTCTCTAATATAAAAGGAAAAAAAAAGAATTCTAAGGCAGTCTACTCTTGGGCATAGCAAACACACAGTAGGCACACTAACGGCCATGTCATTGCACCTCCAGTCAAATCTAAGACATCTGAGTACCAGCAGCCCTAGTGAATGAATGTTCCTATTAAAAGGTTTGATTAATTAACTTAAAGCTGCTTTAATCACAGATCCCAGAATGTCACAAACAAACTGCTGCTTTGGTCTTTATTCAGGGGGCAACTGCCAAATGCCTTTGCTCCCAACATGAAGATGTGACAAGCACAGAGACTTTAAGGCCACACTAAATCATGGCTGCTCTATGCTGAGGTGTGGCTGGGAGACCAAAAAATAGACAAACAATGCTCTGCCATATTACTCTGCAGTAGACCAAGAATATAAATATAAGCAAACATATCTGTAGCCAATAGTCCTTCTTATCTATGCTTTGAAATAGGAATCACATACAAACATATACCGCTCCTACATGTATCAATGCTGAACGTACCTTAGGAGACGAGGTACAGAGGAAAAAAAAAAAAAGGAAGCCTAGACTTTACATCTGGAATAAGGTGTCTGTCGTATTTGGTGGGACGGGAAGAAAATTTCAAATTAGAGAGTTAGAAGCAGTACTCTTTACTCAGTACCTTGGAGTTTGTTGCTCTCTAGGAGTGCCCTCCATTTGTTTCAGCTTTCCCATCTGTCTTAGTCAGGGTTTCTATTCCACAAAACATGAAGAAGCAAGTTGGAGAGGAAAGGGTTTATTCAGCTTACACCTCCACATTGCTGTTCATCACCAAAGGAAGTCAGGACTGGAACTCACACAGGATAGACGCTTGGAGACAGAAGTGGATACAGAAGCCATGAAGGAATGCTACTTACTGGCTTGCTTAGATTGCTTGAACCCAAGACTACCAGCCTAGGGATGACACTGCCCAAAATGTAGCCCCCTCTTGATCACTAATTGAGAAAATGCCTTACAGCTGGATCTCATGGAGGTATTTCCTCAAGGGAGGCTCCTTTCTCTGTGATAACTCCAGCTTGTGTCAAGTTGACAAAGAAAACCAACCAGTACACCATCTGACTATCTGGAGCATGAGTTTTCCATCAAGCACTTGAGCAAAGAAAGAGAGAGAATAGGAAGGAAGGAAGGAAGGGAGGAAGGAAGGAAGGAAGGAAGAAAGAAAGAAAGGGAGGGAGAGAGGAGAGAGAGAGAGAGAGAGAGAGAGAGAGAGAGAGAGAGAGAGAATACACACAATGGGTTGTTTTTTAGAGAATTTTTTAAAAACAGGAATCTTTTAAGATGACCGCAAAGGTCAAAAGCTAGAATAGTAGGAAATGACACTACTCAGGGAAAAAAGTGGGATCACAGCTGGTGACGGCCAATTCCCACCTCACACAATCCCATAGAACTGAAACATTTAAAACACTCCTGCGGTGATTCACACGTGTGCACCATAAAGCTGCTGCTGTCAGAGGAGGCTGGTAAAGGTCTAGGTTAGAAAGGTCTAGGCTTAGAAAGGCATTGCTGTGCCATCCCATCCTCACATCACTCTGCCTGCCATCCGTTTTACTTTACTTACAGATACCGTACGCCACAGCAAAGACGTGGAGGCCAGCTGGCCTAGCACCACACTTCTGCTCGGAGTCTCTCATGCGTCTAAGTACCAGACAGGAAAAGGAGTTCTGCATATTTTTGATACCTACAAGCTGACTTTGCTTTCCTCTTAGCTAACAAGAAATAGGAAAGAGGGTCTTGGTGGGTACCCAGTGGTTAAAGGCTGATGACCTGAATTCAACTCCTAGAACCCGCACAGAAAGAAAGAACAAACTCCTGGACATAATCCTATATGTACACCTCTGCTATAGGGCTCTCAAGTACACATACATACATGCATACATGCATACATACATGTGTACACACATATATACATTCACATGTACATATACACATTCACATGTACATATACATACATGCGTACAAGTTGAGTTTTAAAAAAAATAGAAAACTTAACACATAGTTTCAAGGTACTTAAAGTGACTGCTTAAAAACACCTGTGTTATATTGCTCTTTTATTACAAAATAATCAAGTGTTTCCTGGTAATTTAAGAGCCACTGGATCAGTGTGAATCACAGACAGGTGACTGACTCATTCTGATTTCTTTTTTTTTTTTTTTTAAATCAATGCATGAGGGAGGTCATTAGAGGACCCTGGTAAGCACATGACCCACAGATGTATG
Organism: Mastomys coucha; assembly: GCF_008632895.1. Classification (NCBI taxonomy): domain Eukaryota; kingdom Metazoa; phylum Chordata; class Mammalia; order Rodentia; family Muridae; genus Mastomys; species Mastomys coucha. Next base: position 65,583,940 of record NW_022196891.1, read on the forward strand.
TTGGGAAATCAACACACTTGGAGGAGCCTAGATCTCTGGAACAGGGCATTGTTTATTCTCAGTCACATGTATAAAAATAAAGCAAGGGAAGGAATTCAGGATTTCTCTGATGGTACCTGGAGAGGTCTGTCCTCCTACGTATGGGCTTCCACTCTGTTAATGTCCCCATCAGACGTCATAGTGGGAGTAAATTCTGTTAGAAACTGATTATAAGCTTTGACCTTCACTTTCACTGCCTGGACCATTTATTGATGATTACTGTTGAACTTCTATTGTTACCACTACCACTACCTTCTCTGGGCTCTTTACAATTTGATGATGATGCTCAATTAGAAGATACGAAAATCACGTTTCCAAGTGACCATGTTGGCAAGCCGTGCTGCTCAAGAGGCACTGTATTTGTGGTTCCCTCGGCCTTTTCCAACCTAGCAATGATTAGAGAGCACATGGGTGAAGAAACAGTCTGACCAACCTGATTTTCTAAGGGCAGAAGCAGGGATGGGGCTCTCACTGTGAAGATGAAATGTCATTTCTATTGAGCTCCATCCTTTATACAGCACTTTGAACTCCCTGCCTGCAATGATAAAGCAAAGTTGCGAGGCAGCGTCGGAAAGAGATGGAATTCAGTAATTCTAATTTCCAGCCCATTGCTCAATCTGTGGCCCATGGGTTCCTTCTATTTTTCACTATAAAGTTCAAATTTCCTGCTTTGCTATTTTTTTTTCCTCTTGGAGAGGCAAAGTGGTAGCATGGAAAAGAAATATGAATTTCATTAACAGCTTTGCAACTGGTTGTGCAACTCCTAGACTCAGTTTCCCCATCTTCTAAATGAGCATTGAAATACTGCCATGCAAGTTTGATGCCAGAAACATTTGTACACTTGGGACAGCGTGTCAGATGACAGGTACTCAGTCAAAACGTAATCTTCTGCCTGTCTCTGTCCCATTTCCCCTTGTGTTGTTAAGACGTGAAGAGACATAGCTCGGCTAATATTTTGGGCCTATGTCCAATAAAATGCCCTCAGATTAGCTTCCCATCTCCTACCTTCTGATCATTCTTCCTGAGAGGAGAGACCATGGCTATGACATTCTGTATAGATAACTCACAGTTCTCTAAACACATGAGGTCATAGGGTAACAACTATAAGCCAGGTACCGTCTAGCCATAGAGGGTGGATATGGGTTGGAGCTAAGTGCATAGTCATCTCCATTGGAATACACTACCTGCTTATAGGCAGGTTTTTTTTAGTTCTAACAAGGCAATGGACCTGAGGATATTGGGTACCCAACAGAGGCTCTGAAATGCCAGTGTTACCCTGAGTAGTGATGTTCATGTAAGAGGAACTTTGTTCATGAGGCATTTGCTTAATAGACATATGCAAGGAATTATAGTTGGGAATTTGTTCATACTTTAATAATTATGGAAAAATTTCAATATCTTAATCAGAATATGACACAGTAAGGAACTATGGGAAGAAAAAGAGCTGCTTGTGAAGGTGTAAAGATTAGACTAGAATTAAGCCCAGGACCCATCTGCTGCTGAGCCAGACACGGGCTTTTTAGTGTCTAAGCAACTCCTCCCAGCATCAAGCACATGGGATGCGGCCATGGTTGGTTTGTGTCCCCGGGCATTCCTGAAGTCTGCCTTCATTTTCTGATGCTTTCTTTGGGGTGGCGCAAATAAAGAAGTGGAGTAATTAAGATGGAGTAAATGCAGCCATCAGATCCCATCCGACTTCCAGTTTCTTAGCCAGTAGCCATTCTGCCTTTTCCTTCCTAGCAACGGGAATCCAATTTGCTCAAAGAATATGTCAAATGCACGGTGACATTTCTCAGTCCCCATTGTAGCAAGGGGTGTATAATTATACACAAATAGATCTGTTGTATAGGAGTTTTATGAAAATTCTTTTAAAGGGGTCAGTTCACACAAGTATGCTCACTTTAGCTCCATCCTCCTTTTGCTTGTCTAGAACACTGATATGAAGTCTGTACATTGAAGAACATTGCTAACTGGGGGGTGGGTTTCCTGGTGAACCTTAAGGACATCCTAATGCCTTAGTAAGGTCCCAGTTTTGCTGTTGGTTCATTTAATCCCATCCCACAAGGCATAGCTGGATTCAACTTTACAAACATTTTATGGTACTAGCAAACAGACCTAAGCCTCAGTTAAGTCCTAACCCACTGTCTGACAAAAATCCTAGATTTCCTTGGAATCAATTCTGGAAACATACATGACAAGAGAAATGAAAGATGACACGCACTCTCTTACCCAGTACCTCATAAATTGTAAGGAACAGAGCATATGGGTCTATACATAGGCAAAGGCTGGACATGCATCACCTCCAACAGTAGCAGAGGCAAGTAGGAGTGGATGAAAAATATCAGAAGAGTGGACGGCTAGGAGAGTTGTCTCCTGGGGTCCCAAGGATTTCTTGAAGCGGGGTTGGGGTGGGGAGCAGCAACTCCATGTGTCAGAATCCACCAACTCTAAGAATTGGATGCAAAGAAGCCCATGCAGGGAACAGTTGAACAGGACAATAAATAACACTGTTAGCATAGCCATCCTGGCATGCTGCCTGTGATGGCCACTTGTGTAGAAGGCCTGTGACAGCAAGTGGACTTCCCTCTGCCCCCTGACTCCTGACCTGGCACCAACCTTGAGCTCCAGGTGATGCCCTGGAGTAGGGGGCTTCCTCACTGCCTTCCATTGCTGTTTGTCAGAGAGCCTACGGGAGTCAAAGCTTTGTGCCAGTCCTTAGCTCACTGACTAGTATGCAAGCCGAGCCTTCCCAGCTCCCATTATAAAGTCACTCATTACCATTGCACATTCGTCACTGTCATTCGCTCCAAGTCACTTTCAGAAGCCATGCCTCTGGTCTTTTCAAGCAGCACGCTGGCCTGGAACCATTAACTGCTGTTCTGTAGATAGCTAAACAAAAGCTCAACTTTAGTTAAATTGATCTCCATGGGGTCCTTTTGGGATGAAGTTGTAACTACCTGATTTTTTTTATCCCCCTTTCCTTTTTTGAAGTCAGAGCTTAGGACAAAGTTGGTTAAGAGGAGACTCTTATCTAGCAGTTTCCTTAGATAGATACACAAACACCGATGTAAATACTACTGTCCTCAATGTGTTCATCCTGTTGTCTGTCTGTCTGTCTGTCTGTCTGTCTGTCATCTATCTATCTGCATCACAGATCCAGAATGGGCCTGCTATGGTACTGTCAATCTGGCTGTGTGCCTCTGACCTTTGAAACAGGAGAAGTCCTCCAATCCAGAAGCAGTGCAGAGAACCTAAAGTTGAATGCCTTGAAGTCTTCTCTTCACCTGAGACAGAACAAGAGTAGCCCTGGGTTTCCTGGCTTAGGTTTTTCCAGAACTCTCGCTTCAGCGTGCAGACCAAAGGAACCCTTCTGTTTAGGAACCACCAGAAGACAGACTATTTTTTTTTTTTTAATTTGGCACTTAGATAAGAACTACAACTCTTAGCTTTTCCTCTTGCCTATACATCTGTGTATCTCCAGATGAGATACAACTTCACCTAAAAAGGTTAAGGAAATTTCTACAGTAAAAGAATTAAACTATAGGCTTTTAGCTTCAAGTTTACAGTTCCTACTGGAATTGATGGTGACTTCTTTCTTTCTTTCTTTTTTCTGTTAATGTAGGTGATTTCAATCATGCCACTCCATTGTAGGCTCAGCAGTTCATAAATCTCTCTCTCTCTCTCTCTCTCTCTCTCTCTCTCTCTCTCTCTCTCTCTCTCTCTTTCTCACACACACACACACACACACACACACACACTACCCTCCTAGGATAACATACTCACATACTTGTCTTCATCTAGACACAGTAACTACAATGGAGGCCAAGGGACTTATTAAAATACTCTCACCATTTATTAGAGTGGCATTGTCAGAAATGAAAGAAACAAAAGATTGGCTTCTACCCCACCAGCCCAACCTGCAGGGACCACAGGCCTTTCTGCAACTCGTTCCTTATGTACAGTTCCTTGTATGTAAATGATGGTGGGGGGGTGGGAATGTGCTCCAGTACCCCAGTATTCTAGCACGGATGGAGCTAGAGGGCATCTCATGCACAAGCCTCTTTATGACTGCTCAGAGATGGCGGCTTCGTAATAGAAATTGTAATTTATAATCTTGAAAAATCTGTCCCAGCCTGTTTTGAGTAATAAAGAATACTGAATAATACATCTAAATCATATGAGTTCTGAGTCACTCAAAAGAATTTTACCCAAAAAGTCATCCTGGCCAACAGATCTCAGAGATCTTTTTCACACCCCATGGACGCTGTCACCAACCCCTCAGCCTCAGAGAAGGATGTGGAAAACTGGGCCAATATCTCTGTCTTAGAAATCAAAACTCAGGCTGGAGAGATGGCTTAGTCAGTCAAGGGCTTGGCCATGCCAGCATAGGGGCTGGGAGTTTGATCTCTAAGACCACCCCCAACAGTAACAAAATGCTGAGTATGGTGACTTGTGCTTGCAATCTCAGTGCCTGGGAGGCAGATATGTGGATCCCTAGGGCTCATTGGCCAACCTAGGCTACTCTGTAAAATAAAGGAAGAAAGGATACGAAAGAGAGAAAAAGAAATTAACCCTTCCTTAACTTAAATTGCAGCAGCTTGAAAAGAACAACCAAGTCTTTGATAAATTTTCAGAGATAACTTTTAATTTAAAATGATTTTGTTTCATCGGATAGTCATCACATACGAAGCATGTGGCATCAAGTCATGGCTTCATATGTTCTGTTGCCATGATCATAGGTCACAATAAAAATAACTGTGGTCCAGGGGCACTGGGCCTGTTGTGATGGATCCAGGAGCAGTAAGTTCTGAGGGTCTAGTCCACCTGGCCACAGGCTTTTCTCACTGTCTTGCTGTTTCCTAAACTCTAGTCTCTTTTCCTCTGATGTCGCTTTTTATTTCCTTTCCCCACATCTATATCAAATTCCCGTAACCTGTCTTGCCTCCTCCTCAGTCCCCAAGGCTAGCTGCCATCACGTAAGTCTTCTTTCGCATACTTTATATTCAGATCATTCGAATTTTATTTATTATTTATATATTTATTTACCAAGAATAGCTATTACTTGGGCCTAGTGAGTAAATGGACCCTGGAGTTAAAATATAAGATGGTAAGAGCTTAATGTATCATATTTTGTCTTTCAGATCTTTGCTAATATGTAAGTGCGTGTGCGCGTGCACACGCACACACACACACATCGCAGTCATTGTGCAAACACCATATCCAGGGGGACTCTGCCCAATCCCAGAAGGAGGAAACACACTGAACTGGCTGCTTTTATGAGAAGAAAGATAAACAAACAAAACAAACAAACAAACAAACAAAACCCCTGGGGGGGGGAGTGGGAGTGGGAGAACCATCTAAACTTTTAAAGACAGCAAGCTTAAGCAAATCAAGGTATCTGCTTTTAGAAGTGATAAGGTAGGAAAATGCTCATGTGTTTTGAAGTAAAACAGACTAGGTCAATTCCTGGCTCAATGCTCTCAATAACCACTAAGAACAGACTACTTTAGTGGTTAGGGGAGCACTCATCAGCAGGTGTTCTCTAGATCTCAGAATAAGCTAGGAGAAGGAACAGAGCCTCATCGAATGCAGCCTGCTCAGAAACACCTCAGCAGCCGACATCAGAAAAATAAAACCCATAACCAAAGGCTTCTCTGACTTTATCATGGTGCTATTTACTCCGAGGCAGACAGGTGAATGTGGGGCTCTTTCAGGCCAGAGCAGCAGACGGGTGAGAGGTTCTTGACAGAGGATGTGTAGCCTGCCTGTGTGTGTCAGTGTATGCAGAACCAGCCTGCAGCAGCATCTTTGTGACATTTAAGGCATTCTCTACCTGGTGCAGGAAAGACAGCTCAGCGGTTAAAAGCAGGCACTGCTCATACGGAGGGCCTGAGTTCAGTTCCCACTGGAGGCCACTATAAGTGAACTCAGTGGGCCACACCCACAAAGGAGACAGGAAAATAGGATGGGGTCTTGCTGGGAAGAAGGTTTTCAGTGAGAGGAATGGGAGAGGAGAAAATGACCGAAGTCCGCTGTATACACATATGAAAGTGAAAGAATAATAGCAACAAACATCTAGGGGTTAAGACATTTTGGAAAATAGTGCAGCGGGTTCATATGCAATTAAATAAATGGCTACCATAAAACCTGGGTATTTATCTAAGAGAAGTAAAAGCAAACAGTCGTGTAAACTTCTATATAGGTGTGCACGAAACAACCTTAAGCCGCAGATATCCAAATGTCTATCAAAAGGTGAGCAGTTCTGAAATACGACTACAATAAAATAATACTCACCAAGAAAAGGCAACAAATTGCTAAGCCAGACAACAAGGAAAAACATCTCAAAATACTATTTTGATGATAAGATATACACAAACAAAGACACATCAGAGTACTCAGTACCAGAAACTCGCATTCTACATAATTTCACTCACAGAGTAAAATGCTAGAAAAGCTCATCTGCATCAACAAAGGAGACTTAGCTTTTCCAACATTTTACTCAGCAACTAATGGGCCCAGAAGAGTTTGGGGCTAATTAAGTGAGTCAGGAGAGAACGTTGTGGTGTTCAAGGAAATGCCTTGTTGTGATCAGTGTGGCTGGTAAGGATTGAGAGACGAGATGTATTTGTTAAAACTCATCAAATGGTAAACATCAATTTTTCTGCATTAGTCAGCTTTGCGTTACTATAATGGACCACTTGGGCTCCCGTGTCTGGCTGGTCCAGGCCATGATCTGTTGACTCTGAGAGACAGCATACTGTGATAGGTATTGTTTGTAAGCAGGCAAACTCTCACTGTATAGCAGTCTAGAAGACAAAAAGGATATGAGTCCAGCCCCCTCCCCCATCATTTGCTTCAGGAAAGAGCATCCCCAAAGACCTCCCATAGAATCTACCTCATCATCTCTAAAAACACCAGCTAAGAACAAAGACTTTGAGGGCCATTTGAGATCTAAGATGGAGATGAGGATGGTGGGAGAGAAGAGGAAAATAGATACTTGTTAAGACTCATCAAATCATGTGCCTAAAATTGGGACGCTTACCTATGCAAATGACATCTTAAGCTGATCAAAAAAATGGAAAGTTGCTACTTCTACTCCCCCTCCTTTCCCCGCCCTTCCCCTCCCCTCCCCCTCACCCCCCAAAAGGAAAGTTTTTAAGAGATAAGCAGATAAGAGATAACCTGATACACTTTCATCGTTTCATCCTGATTTACTGTTTTTTAAAAAAAAGTCTAGATTTATTTTATGTATATGAATGTTTTGCCTGTGTGTGTGTGTGTGTGTGTGTGTATGTGTGTGTGTGTATACCATGTACAGGCTTGATACCCAAGGAGATCAGGAGGCACTAAATACCCTGGAACTGAAGTTATGGATGGTCGTGAGCCACCATGTGGGTGGTGGGAACTAAACCTGGGACTTCTTCAAGAAAGCGTGCTCTTAACGGCAGAGACACCTCTCCAGTTCCCTGAATCAGGAATTGATCCAACTCATTATAAAATTATGCAAAGGTCCTATGTAATGCTACTCAATCTTACTCTAATAAATGACCATTGAGAAGTTATCAAACAATCCTCAGAGACGCAGCTTTCCCCGTGGGCTTCATGGGCTCAGAACAGTGCGGGCAGATTTCTCAGGACTGCTCAAGTCAAGGTGGGAGTGCCCAGGCACCTAGTGGGTACATTTACTTAGACACAGCCTTCTTTTCCCTGTCTCCTCAGATCTCTGTCAGTGGCAGCACAGATACACCTCCCATTAACCTGGAAGCGCCCTCCCAGAACACCTGCAGAAAATGCTTCTCAGTCGCAGAAAGCCATTCTTCTACCTCCTGGCTCTTCCCTACTCCAGGATTTTTTCTTTCAAGCGAACAGAACTCTAGGCTTCGTTTAGGCATTTAAACAGAGCTCAGAACGGGCTAAATCTTTACCATTCCTTAACGGCCTCATTTGCCAGCTGATTTTTAGACAAGTTTTTCTCTCTTCCCACCTCTCTTAGCATCCTCCTTTGCTGTCCTTTCTCTCCACATAGCGGCTCCTCCGTCTGTCCATTTTATCTGCCTCGTGCTTGGCTGACAATTATTTTTCTGACTTTTGGTGCAATTGCTGATGGGCGTCTTTGTTCCGATCTCTGTACTTTCTAATGTATATATCATTGTTCCCCATGTGGCTTTTTCCCTTTGCTGTATCCAAGTAACAGAGGGTTAGGGTCCCCCCCCCAGAGAAAAAAAAGAAAGATGAAAGGAAGAATTAGGTTGAGATGGGAGAGCGTGGAATGAGAGGGGAAGGTGTCAATTAAAAAAATGAACCCCACTGCATCCCCCTCTTGACAGGTGGGGTGAGTGGACCTGACAGCCATCGCATTCACTGGCTTTGGTAGTACCCTCATGCCTTGTGGTCCCCTGAGCTCCAAAGGAGTAATTCTAGGGACAGTGGGCACACTCATATATTTTCCCTTGGTGTCCCAATGCCTCCCCCACAGCTATTTCTAATAATGGTAATTATAATGATTTGAGGCTTAAGCAGGGCAATTCCGGCCTGGAGGCAGACTGTAATGAAGTAGTCAGGACCAAGGAAAGGATAGGGGCCTTGGTGGGAAGAGGCCCGCTGGAGCTTTTTGAGGCCTTAAATAGCTTTGTGGAGTCTTGTACAGCTGAGGCAGCTTCCCCTTGGAATCCAAAGTTTGATTCTGCAGGAGACTCAAAACCCCACTTCCAATGGAGACAGGGAGGTGGACGGACCCTCTTTGAACCAGAGGCAGGCAAGACTGACTTCTAGTCAGGCTCTGTACAGCCAGAGCCTCATCCAGCCTGTGGCCTGTAGTGGCTGCTGCTCTCTTGGCTGAGGCATGAATGGCATTCCCTTTGGCTCTGTCCAGCCCCTCCCTATTCCCTCACCATAGATAATACTGTCCTAAAAGCCTTGGCCAGAATCCAATTACTGCTGATATACATCTTCCCTTGACTCCAAATGACTCTTTCTGCCATTGAAGGATATCCAGGAATGTTGAAAACTTGTCCTGATTGCGAGAGCTAATGGTCATGTGGTCCTCGGCACTGAAGGAATGGCCTTAGGGGGAGCCTTGATGGGTCTCTCTAGTCATCAGTGCTACCCCACCTCTCCGCTCTGCCCTTATTAAAGCCATTCTTTCTGAAAGCTAAATGAATATGTTTCATCTTCAAATGCTGAAAAACAATTGCAGGCAGCCGGTGATCAGTACTGAACAATACTGGCTTAATCACTGCCATTGCCTTCCTCTCGCTTTTGCTCTCTCTCTCTCTCTCTCTCCTCAGCCATGTTCCCACTCACACCAATGATGCCTGAGGCACGAACTACTCCATGCATAATTCCTTAAGTGTGTGTAGACAGAAGCATACACATGAGCACATCCCTGAAGATGTGAGCTTCAGAAACGTATAGTTGTCTATGCTGATCTATCCATATTTGTTTTCAGGCTCTTTAAGGAGTCAAAACATTTGAATGGCACCAAAAGTTGAAAGAAAAATCATGTCTAAATACTACATTTTCCCCGATAATTATGGGAATGGAATATGGAAAACATTTGGATCGTAATTGAAATATAGGTGAGCTGAACTAGTGTGTATGTATGTATGTGTGTGTGTATATATATATATGTATATATATATTTATATATGTGTGTGTATAAATATGTATAGCTTATGCAATTTATAATGTGAATACTTCAACATAACAAACAAGCATTTCTAGTAACACTTAGCAGAGATACGTATTTGGGTAATGAATTACAAAAAGACATGAAATGTCCTCTGTTCCACCTTTTGATTCACAGCTGCCCCTGTTATCCAGCTCCTCAAAACACTAGCATGACATTATCTCTTCGTTCCATTCCTTCAGAGACAGGCCCATCAATGTTGACTTTATTGGCCAAAGGAGAGTATCTTATGAAAATCTGTCTTTCAGTTCTTTCCTTTCACACATGGTTCAAGACCTTAAGAAAATATGAGCCAAAAGGGAGGGAAACGTCTAATATGTGTTACTTATGGTGATGGTGTTCTATTGATATTATCACTCTGTCTATTGCTACAAACAACTTAATGTGTTGCTATCTTTCTGGTCGTTTACTGTGTGTGGTATACAACAGGCATTCAGTAAACGCTTGTTCAGTGAACTGCTGATATTCATTCCAAATAACATATCTGTGGACTCAGCAAGAAAGAAACCCAGGAAGGGCTTGTGCACAAAACAGATCTACAAAAGATACTTTCCTTTAGTTGGTCAATAAAGTTATCATCAAGATTTAATAAAGGTCTCTTTACTAAAAGGTCATTTATTAAAGGTTAATTTTGTTGATTTGTCGATTTTATTACATGAGATATTGTGGCACTCCTTTCGACCTAAATTAAGGTTCCCTCTCCACTTGAGTGGTTTCATCCCGTCAATGTGAAGAGAGCATCCATGATGTGCACATGGTTCTTTTGGTAAACGGCCGTATCATACAAGGACACACTTCACACTATTCCTATCGCTCCTTCTCTGTATCTACAATGTTTGGGATTACTGTCAAAAGGCATCTTTCTTAGGCCTTTTTTTTTCTTTTTCAACAGTCTAAATACTAGTTCTCCTTAAACGACAAAGATCTGCTTTACCCCAACAGACAAAAATGCCCTAGGGAAGGACAAAAGCGGTACACAAAGCATACACGGTCACTTAAACCTCCCTTGGTGGATACCCAAAGGCACACACAACCCTGGGTGGTATGGCCCTGTGTCCAGAAGAAATCCATTCTGCTGTTGGTAGCATTTGGTCCCTACCAGATGCAACAAAGAATGAGGGCCTAAGGTCTCACCTCAAGAAGTTCTCAATCTGGGGTTAAGTGAGACATCATGAGAGCAAAAGAGGAGATGAATGAAATATCCAGGCACAGCTGACCTGAGATGCAAATTCTTCATAAACACCAGCATCTCAGAACCTGAGGGCACAGGTACCTGCCTGCTCAGGGAACAAAAGTACCCAGGGTTGCAGAGGCTAAGAAGGCAAAACTTGGGAAAAGTTAAATGTAGAACTGTAGAAAACAGTTAAGAAAGTGGTCCAGTAAGGTGAGGACAGAAAGAAAGCATACTTTATTAAGCTATTGTGAGGCCATAGAAGCCCCAGAAAACATCAAAACAGAAAAACATCGAAGGAGTCAAAGGAAGACTTCGGTGGGTTGAGAAGGGAAAGCTTGCCTTTGAGAATTTCAATGACTGCAGGAAGGTTACAACTGGATGCAGCGAAGGAGGAGGAAGTCTACGAAAGGTTTCTACCGGAGGATGGAATGACAGATAAAGCAAAGGGCAAGAAGACAGAAGAAGCTAGTGTGGCGCACAGGTAGAAGAGTCTCAAAAAAGTATCTCTCAGTGAGAGGAAGAGAGGATGCCGAGAAAGTAGGAGGCAGTGGAGGGGATGAGGGAGGGAATCTGACACAGAAGTTTCCAGTATCCCGAGAACTATAGCACAGTGTCTTCTGCTGGAAGCAGGTAGAATTCAAGATCTGCAGACACATGGACAAACTCAAGCAGAGCTGGTTCGCACAGGGGCTAGGGAAAGGTGCTCTTGGACCACTTGATTATATGTTTAGGGGTATTTGGCAGGCAAGGCCTTTAAAACAAAACAAAACAACAACAGCAGCAGCAGCAGCAGCAGCAGCAGCAAGACCTGCCTCTAACTTCAAACCTAAGAGCATTCTTGAAGAACGGAAGTCAGCAGTCAGGGAGAGATAGACAAGGGCACTTTCCATTCCGTTTTATCTTTGTTCCCATTGCCTACGGTGGACATCTCCTGTGCCTTAACACCTACACAGGCTTCTGGCGTCTTACCAGCTCACAGGGCCTGCAGAGTAATCACAGGAAGAGAGCACAGGCTGCCTCTCAGGCTTGCTGGGAGAGGCTGGTGTCTATGCAGATCATCCAGGCCTTCCCCCCAACATGGCCCTATCCTCCAGGTTGCCCACTGTGCACATAAGTGCCCGCTCCCCGGCACACTGTGAGGGCCTGAGCACTGACCCTGTGTGTACCTTTGGCCTCCGATCCCACTGGTGATATAGGAAGGGCAGACAGCTTCCAGGCAGTGGGGGTTCGGGCAACACATAGAGACCTGCAGAGCTCACATAGGCCCTGGAACCGAGCTCACTTCTGTGGCAGACTTCATAAGGCTCCGCTCTTTGACTGGCGTTGAGTTTATGTGAAAGTAATTAACAGTAATTAATCCTTAATTACAGTAATTAGCCAAGTCGCAGTAAATTAAACCACATCTGGAGCAGATGAGGGCTTCCGAATGGGAGGCAAAGAGAGGCGACAATCGGGGAGATGCTGAATTCATCTGACAGCATCTGATTAAGTCTACCTGTTGCTGGCAGCCTCATTTGCATGTTGTTTTTGTTTGCATTTCCCAGTAACCCTTTCATTGGCATTCACAGTGTGGACCTCTTGGTCCTCTCTTAAATACCAGTTAGGCAGTCCTGCTGTCTCTGGGGTGAGGGAGTCCCTTCACATCCAGCCGAGCTGCTGCCTCCCTGGGCTTTGTTTATCTGCTTCCCCCCTCCCTCCTGACAAACAAAAATATAAATAGCAGGGACCTCATCAAGTGACAGGCTGAAATCAAAGAAGCCAAGAGAGTTAGGCAATTTTTTTTTTTTTTTTTTTTTTTGGCTGATGAAAAGAGAAGATGCAATGAACGATCATCAACGTCTGATGAGGAAGGGAAGCAGAAAGCTTGCAGAAGTAGGTCACGTGGGCCATCCTGTAGCGGAGCCCCAGACCACACCAAAAGAAGCCCAGACTCCAGAAGACCCATTGTTCATACCGTAGGCACACACTCAAACACACACATGAGCAACACACACACACACACACACACACACACACACTAGCAAAAATTAAATAGACCCAGACCTCTTTGTTTCTCTGATCTCCTTTGGATAGACAAAGGCTCAAGAAATATATGGAAATTAAAGGAAACTTCAAACACGCAATGAACTATGGGGATAAAAATGAAAGTCACCCAGACTCCACTAGCTGGTCCTCAGAGGAGAGAAACTATGTCTTCATGGGCCACCTGGGGCCCTTTGAGTTGCTTCTTTAGCACTGTGGGGATGAAGCCAGTTAAGTCCACTTCATTTTGTGTGTCCCGTCTCTCTTGTGGCCTTGGTCCACCTGACAGAAAGCAGTCCTCTCCCAGGGCTATGCAACTTGGAGCCTCACCTGCCTGCTCAATCCGAATTCTACTTGGCTGGGATAACTAAAGATTGAGTTCACAGAGCCATATGGTACTTTGCCCCCCCCAAAAGTCTTTTATTGTGGATAATGGTATCAGAGTGATGGGAGAGGCCCTGGAAATAGGTGAGAGCAAAGAACTTCCATCTCTTCAAAACCTTTCGCCTAGCTGTCACAGACCTAGTCCAGGAAAAAGACCATTAACTATGTCATCCTCATCAGACACAGCACAGTCCCTAGACCTACACCTTAACTCTAAGCTGTGCACGGAGCAGGTCAGGACAGTCTTTTGGGCTACTGGGCAACAGCAGGCACTGCAAGTCTCAGCACAAAATGAAGTTTGAGTCACTGAGTTAGCCTGCCCATTGCTTCCTCTTTCCCATAATGCCATGTACCTAGGGACGTCAGGAAGTGGATTCTTAGACTCCCCGTTCTCATCAACCAGTCCATTTGGGGCTATTGCCAGTTTCCAATTCTGTCTCCTGCTGTCCTCATATTGATTTACTTTGGAGGATGTCCTAAAGCGTCCCGTCCCAGGATTTACCCCAATGCTAACTACCTTATGTAGCACGCAAAACTAGGGCCACTTTTAAACATTTGATGTGTGACAGATATTTGCATCCTTGGGTTATCAAGAGTATTAGATGAGACAGTGGATGTTGGATGCTTGCTTCAGGGACTCATACAGAGGAAGCACTTGGTAATAATTACTTATTACAATTACAATAACCAATTATTAGCATTGGTTCTTTTATCTACCAGTTAGTTATTATACTTATATTAGGAAGGTAGCACAGTGTATTGATGTCAGGCACAGACTCATGAGCCGGAATGCCTGTGTCAGTTGACTAAATATACCATTTACAAGCCGTGTGACCTTGGGCAAGTTAGTTAACCTCTCTAGGCCCTTGGGTTCCTTAACTGTAAAAGAAAGGTAATAATTGTACCTGGCTCATCTACTTCTTTTAAAAGGTTAAATGAGTTGCCTGAAAGTGCTGAGACAGACCCAGACACAGGAAATGTTGAATAAGTGTTTTCCATTATTATTAAACTATATGCACACCCATATAAAAACCTGAGCATTTGACACAATGCTGATGTGTTTATGAGCACATGAACAGTATGTGTAATAAGTGGTGTGTCCCTAGAGAGCAGGTCCAGCCTATTGCTACCCTCACAGGTGAGTTCTTAATAAATACTTTCTATGATAAAGATGAGGAAAAGAAGGGAAAAAAAAATGAAGGCATAAATAAAATCACATAGACAAATGACAAAAGATGGCTCAGTAGGTCAAAACTGAGCATTTTGTGGTGCATGAATCCATCAATACGATATCATTTAGGGAAGATTCCCTTTTTAATCAATAGCTGCATTCCAGTGACTTGACACAGATTATTTAAGATTTATTTCTTGTTCATTGTGAGAATTCAGCTACATACGCTCTTTAACTCTCTTAAGATTGGTTCCCATGTGTTCCTGGATGTTATCTGAAAATTTAACTGTAAAATTTATGTCAGTCACTGTTATGCAGTTGTCTTATAAAATGAATGGAAAGAAGTAGCCACTGTAAGCTGAACACTAAAGAACACCAATGGCTCACACAAGGCCAAGACGCCTATCAGCAGCAACCCTACAATTATCTTGTGGTTTCCTCGAAGTTCTAAAGAGTTGACCAACTTGGCTTATCCAATTGCTCTGACTGGTTTGACAGTTCTCACCCCTGCATAGACAAGGGTATGGTGTGGTAGGTGGGGAGGCCTATCGGGACAGAGACATGCCCCACAGTTAAAAATTTCTCAATGGTCTTGACCAGCATGAGAATGTGTGACCATGGAGCCATGGGAAACCAATAACAAAAACAAAAAGTGCGCTTTGAGGGGAATGAACAGTTCTTGGTTGAGAATGCTCCCCTCCCCCGTATGTTGAATGAAATATGTTCGGTTAGCATGAATACTCGACATTTGCTGCACTTCTTTCAATTTCATTATTCTGTCCTTGTCTAAATCAAAATGTGTTATAATTCTGAATAATGTGTTATCTGCTGCCTGTGGTGAAATGGTTATAATGATAATAAATAATTTCTGAAAGCTAGGAATTAATTCCAGCCTTTTGGAAAGCATGTAAATTGTTGATTTGTAAGGAAGGGAAAGTGCATTTGAAACAAAACCTCTTCAGCCCTGTGGGTTTCTGGTTTGTGTTCCTGAGAAGCACGATCGGCAAGTTGGCCTGGTCTGGCCACAGCCATGCCAATTCCTACCAGGATGAAGAGGAAGGAGTAGCCTCCATTTTTGTTATTGCCGTTGTCCATCTGTCCCTCTCCTTTTATCCTTAGAAGAAGAACACAAGAAGGAATCGAATGATGAGTCACACTGGAAATAGTGGGGAGGAGTGGGCCTCTGAGTCAGACCAGAAACCGACCCTCATCACAAGTACTCCGTAAAGGTTGGGAGAAGCCAGTGCCCATTACTTCCATGGATGATGGCATGAAGACCTTGGCATTCAAACAAAAAATCTACCTGCTAGGAACCATATCCCAATTCTAGGAGATGACAAAGACAAGGGCAGAAGCTGGAACCTCTGATTCCAAAGAGGCCAGGAGTCATCTCCAGTTCATGAGAAGCCTTTGTTTCACTGCACCCCAAGCTCCCTTACTACTATGTGTATGTGTGCATGCATGCACATGCATGCGTGTGCGCATAAGTATAACACTCTAAGTGATCTCTAACACTTAAGAACAGAAGGAAACTGTAACTGTGCTAGTATATGTTTTAAGACACAGACCACTCAATAAAGGTTATTTCCCTCTTTACTTCCTAAAGTACATGACTGTAGAAACTATTTTATTTAAATGCCCAATATAAAAATTGTACTGCTCTGAATGTTAATCAAATGTCACTTTATTAATAGAACACAATGCATAGTAAATAAAACTATACAGGCAGAATACTAGGCTTTCAAGATAGCTCAGGCCACCAAGCCTAATCATCTGAATTGGATTCCCCACGAGCCACATAATGGAAGCAGAGAGTCTACTTGGACAACTGTCCTCTGAACTTTCACATACATATGCGGCATTCACACTAGCATACATATGTGTGTACACAATACAATACATAAATAAATACAGTTTAAAAGTTTTAAAGATAAAAATGTGACAGACTGTACAGATTTTCTTGAGACCATAAGATAAACATTAAGGGTACACATTAAACAAATATGTAAATTAAGTCTGTTAATTACTAGATTTCATTACATGCTCCTTATGTGCATGCCCAGAGGTGAGTGTTGTATAACTCATTCAGGAGCTGCTTAAGGGTCCAGCCCTCCTCCCTGGGGTCTGGACTTTACCTAAGCCTAACCTTGATGTTGAGTTCTTACAAAGCAAGCATAGCATTTTGCATTGCTGAAGTGAGCCAAGTACACATGTGAGTGTGTAAGCGTGTGATCAAAAGAAGTGACCCAAAGCTGAGGCCATGAACTGGAGTATAGCTTTGCTCAGTGTTGTAGAAGTATAAATGGTTCCTAGAATAAGGAGTTCTACTCAACTTCTAGTACAGAGAGTTTTGAGAAGGCGATGGCCTCAGAAGAGCCTCTCTGACAATCTCCAGTTCCCCTGACAACTGTAGACCTGTTTCATGACTGTAAGTTTCTATCAACACTATTTTATCTGGTCCTTACAGATTATACTTCTCCACACAAAACATTCTAAAGACCATTTGATATCTAATATCTTCTAATTTGAGTATAATAATGTTACACAAGGTGTTGACTGGGAAATGACATAAGTGGCCATTCTAACAATGTCATATAATTCTTTGGCTTCATTCATCCATCCTAACTTGACCAGGTCTGGAGATTTTGTTTGTGTGCTTATTTATTAGTTAGCTCATTGGTTCTAGCCATACTTAGGGCTAAATGGCACATAGGTGAGGAAACTGATCACGTGCCAATCAGAGCTAATCATTGTTCTGTCTTATCTTTGGTCTTTATTCAGAAATCCACATAGCAGGAGAAAACACAGTGCCTTAACATTTAATCAGCACACCTGAATAACAAATATACTATTTCCCGAGGATAGGCAACTAAGACTTGACCTGTCTTTATGTAGAAAGAGAAGGCTCACAGGTTAACATCCCACAGAATTCTAATTATGATTATAATAATCCCAATAACCTTTAAATTTCATCCAAAGCAGATTAAACTTTGAAGGTTAAAATTGGCCAAACAAAACAACCATGTAGCATAGTTCTTTTCCACTAAGGTAGGATCGAATTCACTCAAGAAAATAAGCAAACTTTCCATTAAGAAGAGAGACAGATGAGAGAAATAAATTCCAGAAGGTTCCAGGTAGCAACATTTTATTTCTAGATCTTGGTGTCCCCAAAGACTCCATCTACCCAGTAGAAACTAGAACAACAAATACTATCATGTCAAATAAATACCTTGATGCCTAGGGCAAACCATGGTTTGCTTGTTTGTTTGTTTTGTTTTGTTTTCCTGGGCCTTGACTTTCTTGCCCCAATTGATGAGTATCGACTTCCCGATGAGAATTTGATCATATGAACAAAGTGGTTTGAAGACAGGACATATTAGAGGGCCATTACTTAGGCCCTGAAAAGCATTTGATATCGGTTGTACATAGGCAGCTTTTTTGCTTTGTACACTGGCCTGAGAGTGCCAGACACACAAGAGGGAGAAGCACTATGAGAGAGATGCTAGTGATGCCTTCCTGGGTCAGCAGGCTGTCTGGCAAGGCACCAATGTCTGAATGTGACCGTGGAGGTCAAGGTGTTATCAACCTAAACTACGGCAGGAAAACCATAATGATAAAGAATTGAGGAGCAGTTGCCTGCTGCGTGCTGCTGAGGCTATGTTCCTGACTAAACGTGTCAACAGAAAGGCAGAAAGCAAAGGCCCCTATGCGAGGGACAAATAACATTCTCAAGTAAACATTCTGAAGACCACAGAGTGTGAAGCCAACCGAGCCTCCATTCTACCCAAACCTTTGGGGGCTCATGCATCATTAGTCTGTATCATAGCTTCCTGTCACTTGTCCCTTTAGAACAAGAACTCTCAAAGGCCTGACAAGGAGGAATGGACAACCACAGACTCCAATCTTGCTGTTCTCTCTGTCTGTAGGTCTCTTCTGGGAGAAGAAGCTGACTTCATTAGGAGACTTAAACTCTGGAATGGCTTTTCAAATAAATCCTGTGTTTGCCACCACCAAAGTCATCATTCAAAAGCCAAAGTGGACCCACCTACACGTAGGCATCCCTCACGACCCAGAGCTGCCAGTAAGTTTTACAAACCCCATTACTAGGGAGAAGCCCCTCATCCTACATCAAGAGATACAACAGAGACAAACACTGCACGGTGGCCCTTTCTTAATACAAGAAAGGTAAAGTACTTCAGCAGTGTGCGTTTCCATTCCATGAGCGCCTTGCTTATGCTTTACTCTGATGCATTTATAATAGCACTAAAATGTGTGTGTGTCGGGGGGTGTATGTGTGTGTGTGTGTGTTGCACGAAGTAGCCCTTTGGTCTCAACATAGAACGGCATACACATGTGCATGCCATAAGATACTGGGTTTAAAGCATACCTCTATTTTGTCTAGAGGAAGGAAGGTATTGGCATTTATTTGCCTTGCCCACCTTTCCTCCTCCCTGACATGTATATGTGGTGGTGGTAGAGGGGAATTATTGAGTCTATTAACAGAACTGGGTTTTAAATTTCCATTTATGCCCCTTGGACCTACCTGCAAAAGTCTGGAGTTCTTCAAGGAGCTTTCTGTGGGCCTCGCAGTACACAAGAATTTACATAAACCTGTAAAACCCTGACCATCTCAGTCCTCCTTAAACATGATTTTTTTTTGGGGGGGGGAGACTTTTCACAGTGTAACCCAAAACCAATTAAAATGCTGCCAAGCTTCTAAGGAAATCCTTTCACATCTTCTGTGAAAGCACCTTGTTTCTGTCCAAGGAGACCCACAGAAGGCTCCATCTGACCTGTGTGCAGATTTATACCGCTTGAAACTAGAAGCTGAGTTCAGTAAATAAACACGCCTCACACTTCAGCTCCTTGCAGGTTCTGGGCTCTGGCCCTTCTTCTCATCTGCACGGTTCAAATTAATTATACACTTTAATTTCATGAATTATTAATTTGATTCTGACTCGGCAGCTTATGATTATCCAGTGCTACAGACTATACAATTCCAGGTTCATTAAAACATCACCAGCTGCCTGAGAGACAGACATTAAATAGGGGAGAGCAATAATAAAATTAAGCTTCCGGCGCATAGCAACAGAGTCTTCCTCAGCCGCAGGCACCATGAAGCTCTGCGGCTGGGCTGATCCAGGCAGAAAGATAAAAGTCCTTTTAGAGATACCCATTCCTTTCTCAGAACGTGATTCTTGGTCTTCTACCATGTATACAACTTCAGGGGGCCAAGGGTAATCTCTTGTGAGAAAGAATAATATTTATCAACCCCTTCCATCCACCTCCATCCATATTCACCCAATGTTAACTCTCTGTTGACTGCCAATGTACCAAACACAACCAGACCAGCCACTCCAGCCATTTTCCAGAGAAGCATCTTCTGGCAAGGGTCTCTACAAGCTGCAGGCTCAACAGCAGCTCAGTAGATCTTAGGCCTGGAAAAGAGTTAGCCCAAGAACCCTTGGCAACAAGTCAATTGCTCTTCCCCCTGTGAAGCCGTTTGGCTTAAGGAAGAGCGGTGTGGTGTTCAGGATGAGGCTGGGATTTAGTAGCAGCTTTTGCCACGGTTAGCACTAATGCTTCCCCATTCTGAGAACGCACATGTGTAAAGTCTAGCCTCGGAACTGTTACAAAGCCAGACCTTCACTGGTACCAGTTCACAAACCTCACCTTCACGCTTACACAATGAAACAAGTGTGCTCATAATAGCTTAAGTTATTTCCAGCACAGATTTATAAGCCTCTTCAAGGAAGGCTCACTATTCCTGTATATCACAGGCCCTCGGGACAGATTCGATGGTTCCCCACCCCCCTAGAAATTCTCTGCTCACTACTTACAGGGTCACTAGAGAGCCAGCTATGTATAACTCTTCGAGGTCCCTGCCATTATGTTTGGCTGGAGCCTTTAGGTATAGACTATGGACCACTGGTCCAAGGATAGAAGACCTGAGCAGAGGCTGTAGACGCTTTGTGATGGCCACACTCATCTTCAAAGATAGGAAGGAGTCACCAGTTACTAAGATACATATCCAGCAGAGCCAGCAGTATGTAAATAAAGAACAAAGCAGTAAGATGACCGAAAGAAGAGAACCGTGCATAGATTCTTGATAGGGCTGAGGAAGGAGGATAGAAGAAAAATGATTCAAACATATTTTTTCCTTTGTCCATCTTATATACAAAGGCCTAACTCTGTCCTGTAGGGCAGAATCTAAATTAGAGAGATGACTTGGTAGTTAAGATACTTGCATAAAGACTTGAAATTGAAGCAGGGCAGTGGTGGCACAAGCTTTTAATCCTAGCACTTGGGAGGCAGAGGCAGGAGATTTCTGAGTTCGAGGCCAGCCTGATCTACAGAGTGGGTTCCAGGACAGCCAGGGCTATACAGAGAAACCCTGTCTCGAAACTCCATTCCCCACCCCCCACCCCAAAAAATAAAAGACTTGAAATTGGATCCCTAGCACACACATAAAAGCTAGATGTGGTTATACATACTTGTGTTCCTAGAGATAAGGGTGGTGGTATAGAGACAGGTAGGCCTCTGAGCCAGCCTAGTTGAAAAATAGTGACTTCCAGGCTCAATGAGAGATCCTGTCTCAAGGAAATAAGATGGCCACTGATGAAGCAGGATGCCTGAGACATTCTTCTCCCTATTCCACAGCCATGTGTACTTCTTACACACACACACACACACACACACACACACACACACACACACACGCACACATGTACACACACATATGCACACAGGCACACACACATGTACACACACATGTATGCACACAAGTATACACACACACACACACACACACACACACACACACACACACACACACGAACACAATGAAGAATCCTGTGTAGATTAATATACTCCTTCCAACAAATAGAACCACAGCACTTCCTCCCAGTTACTTGTGGCAAAACAATTTGTAGAAGGAAAAGGCTGGAATTTAGACGTTCCATTTAGCTACTGCAGAAATCTAAGGACCTTGAACCTTGTGGGATTTCAGATCGATGGAATTAATTAAGGGAGATGTCCAGTGCCCTCCAGTAAGGAATCGGCAGGTATGGTAGACCCAAACGTCTATAAGGAAAAATGGGACGGGATGCCATGGAGGGAGGCAATCAAAAAATGAGCATCCGAATGGGAAAAGCACACAACCCACTGATTGAGGCAGAAGAGATTAAGGCTTGGATGAGCAGCCAGCAGATTCCGTAACAGGAATGGCTACAGAGCAAGAACCTAAACCCTGCATACATCTATAATCGGTGACAGGAAGGCATAGCCAGACAGGGAACCACATGCCAGAAAGCCTGAAGCTGAAGAGTCAAAGTCCAGAACAACAACAACAACAAAAAAAAAAAGATTAAAAAAAAAACTGAGATGAAAATAAAAATTAAAAATAAAAGGAAGTACCTTAGTAGGCAGTTTATCATTTTATATTGTGCTGTATCATACTTATTATCTAAAATGGAAGCACCAGGAGGCAAGGCTCCTGTCTAGTTTCTTCACTGATATATCTTTGGTCCCTGGAATACAGCCTGCCATCACAAAGAGAGGAAGAGTAAACTTGCATGCAGGGAATAGGAAAGTGGCCAGACCTCTCTGCCTCATTCTAAAGATATGCACCCATGGGGGCTGAAGAGACGGCTGGGCAGTTAAGAGTACCAACTGCTCCTCCAGAGGTCCTGAGTTCAATTCCCAGCAACCACATGGTGGCTCACAACCATCTGGAATGAGATCTGATGCCCTCTTCTGGTGTGTCTGAAGACAGCTGCAGGGTATGATATACAGCTACAGTATATATAAGATAAGTAATTCTTTAAAAAAAAAAAGAAAAGAAAAGAAAAAGATATGTACCCATTTGTCAGTCGCTGGGTGGGACTGGGGAAGCCAAATCCAAGGAGAGAAAGGAGGACCTTTGGCTGGCTCTTAATGAGACACTAAATAAAACATCATCATTCACATCCATGGAATGTGGTGATGCTTTGGCAAATATATATGTGTATTATGTGTATATATATATATATATACACATATATACATATATGTATATATGTATATATATAATATATATATATGTATATGTGTGTGTATATATATATATATATACATATATATATATATATACAGAGAAGCATAACAGGTTAGAATGACTGTATTTCCAGAACAATGCACTATAGCTTCAAGAATTCCATTGGCTTTGCTTTTAAGTCCATATCTTTCTTCCTTCCCCATTCATCCCAGCCCTGCGCCATGGGAAAAGCACTCTATCACCCGATTTTACAATCACTGAGTCTTAGAAAGAGTGCCCTCACCAGAGTCTAATCACACTGAGAATCAAGTACAAAGACTTATTAAAGCCCTTGTGCTCCCAAGGTCATGGCCAACAACAGTCAGGTGCCTGCTCAAGGGCTTTATGGGGAGAAGAGGAGTGAACCCGGTATTCCTCTGTGCTTGGCTGAACTTGGCAGAACTGGAAAACGACCATGAGTGACAAGACTGAGAGGCCAGATGCAGATGTGGAAGAAGACAGTCACCAGGAGCTTCAGGATCCATCGATGTTGGGGCCAGAAGTTGCTTTATATGCATCTGACCTTGTCCTTGCCTACCCAACCACCCTTCTTACTCACTTAGGTAAACAGGACAGGAAGCTACCAAAGATGTCCGCCCTGATGGTCCTCTGCAGATGGTGAACGTGAAAGGCGAGTAAACTCACAATTTGTCATACCTCAGCGGGAAAAGTACATAAAGCTGATGCCAAACTACGTCCAAGGCAACAGAATTGCATCCTAGGAAGGAGAGGTCAAAGCACCATCACTAATTCACTGGGCGTCTCTACTACCTTAATAGGCATCTCACCACCCCCTTGCCCACAGACCAATTAGCCTACTGGAGAGCATTAGCTTACTCCTATAAGCAGAATTCATTGGTTAGTGACAGTATTTATCCAGGTAAGCCCTCTACTGGGGCACTAGCAGAAGAGATCATCCCTGAGGGGCTAGAACAGCAGCTTTTGTGTAGGTAGCGTCTTCCCAAATGAAGTTAGAAGTCTCCAGGGCTCTTAGGCACACCAGAGAGTCTCTGAAGCATCTCTTCCTTTGTAGGGAGAACTCTAGGGGCTGGAGAAATGCTGACATTGATTTCACAGAGTTGAGTGTCTATCGTGGTTCCAAGTGTTCCTCTAAGAGGTCAGTGTGCTCACTTCAGAATGGTGGCAGGGGAAGGGGGGGGGAGCATCTCACATCTGGTACAAGCTCAGCGGGCTTTTTCCAGCCATCTAGGAGTTTAGAATCCAGACAGGGTGGCATTTCCTATGAGCCCAGATATCTGCATAATAGCCTGTGGTCATTAAAAATCACAAGACTGCTGAAAAAGAAAAGAAAAAAAAAAAGAACAAAAGCAAAACTATAATCTCTCATTGTTTCCTTTGTCTTTACCATAAATACTCAGTGTTGGACTAGTCTGGACTTGGGGACTTTCCAGTTTCCCTGTGAAGCCAGAGATTCTGCATTCAATACAAATTAGTTCCTTAAACTCAGAATCAATTGTCAAAAAATGTAGGGAAGTATTTTCCCACGGGGCAAACATTTGTGGTAAAACTGGAAATGTTCAACTTGATTATAATGTTTCACGAAAAGGTCAGCTTGGGGACTCAGAGCCATACCTCGAGGACGTTAACTCTGTATGCAGACAGGGTGACACGGAAGAGTCAGTGTGCCCAGGCTTGCCATGGACGCTCTGTTCTGACCATATGCCACAGGAGCCTACTGTGAACACAGAAAACTAGACAAATGTGTGCATATGCAGGAACATACACATTCTTCAGAGGTTCGCAGACCATGTGAGCTTTCTGAAGCTCATACACCTGCAATTCCGGTGACAAGAATGGTGTACTTTGCTGGGGTGTGCTCTGGATGAAAACAAAAACAATAGTGCTATCCACGGCAGGGGATTGCAGTTTAGTGGAAGAGAACACAGTATTGCTGGAGGAGCAAAGATGGCACTTGCAGAGGTGTCTCCACATCCTGAAACTCTGACCCAAAGCAGGAACAAAATGTAAAGATCTCCCCCAAGTGATTCCAATATGCCACAAACTGACTCCCTGATCTGCAACTACAATGTTTTCAATTCAGGATTAAGGCTTAAAGTTCTCATATATTCAAGCCAAGTAAAAATGGCAACCACTTTTTGATGGCTACTTTTGTGTCCTCTAACTGTCTTAGAACTATGACGTTTTCAAAATGGTGCTTTGGATTCTACGTTTTACTCTAAGTACCAAAATGGAGAACTAACCTAACCTTCACTGCAGAAGAATGAAGAGCCAACAGCAAAATCGCTCCCCTCCCTCCCTCAGATTTCAACAGCAATGAGAATGCATAGGGAAATAGTTCATCATGCAGTGCTTGCTCCTGGGACACCAGTCTATTTGTTGACTCTCACAGTCCAGGGTTCAGGGGCAAGCCTTCATGGCTCTTGCTACTCCCCATTCCTCC
>NW_022196891.1:65608923-65614133 GCF_008632895.1 Mastomys coucha
CCCCTCCCCTCCCACCCCGGCAGCTTGTTCAGTTTATCAGATCTGATGGGGTCATTGCCCATGGGCAAGAGAATGGAATTCTGAAACACTTTTGTTGTGAACCAAACGTAGTCACAGGGCTGAATCCTTAGGGCAAGCTACTCCTCCTTCAGTAAGTCCAAGTGTGAATCATCTTGGGGGAGGGTCACAGACTATGAAGACTGGGAAAATTGGACTACAATCAGGTTCAAAAGACCCAAACTCCGCCTCCCTTGCAAACCATAGTAGATTCACATTTTATAACTGGAAATTAGGAAACCTACTTTTCTTTCTAAACTAGGTCCTGATACAATCTTTCCACCTCTACCACATTGATATGATATGAAGTCTTGAGGGTCAAAGAGCCTAAATTTTGGTTTCAATTCCTGGTCAATTCTGCTATTAGTTTTGATTTCGCAAAGTCAAAGGGGTAGACTGGGCTTAGCCTCAAATCCTAGGAAACTCAGAATTTGGCCGCTCAATTTCTGAAGTCAACGCCATTCAGAGTCTCATCATGAAGCAATGACAGACACAAGGAACGCAGATTTGTATTTGAATCTGTATTTGTCATCCACGTCTGAAATGGTGTTCCAGGTTGTCCAATATTCTTTTACTTATATGGACCACAGCTAAGACGATAAGATATGCCCAGTAAGAATGTCACCCTCAAGACCTCACCCCAGAACCACATCCTCAGAGTTTCTAAATGCAAATGTGTGGAAATGTGAAAATATTCACCCTGAATGCCTTTATATATGTTGAGATGACATGTTTTCCTGCTTAAAAAACCAAACAAAACAGAACAAACAAAAAAAAATGTAAGTTTCCTCAAATTGCACCTTGGATGGACTATGATGCTAATAACACAGATTAATTATTATATATCATATATTGATATGTATGGCAAGTTTAGAGCAGGAAAGAAAAGGTAAAGCATGACATATTACATGTAAATTCTAGTGGGAATGAAAATATCATTTATAATAAGGTTTCCATATCTCTAGCTCCAAGAAGCCTCTGTGTACTCAGGCAATGTGTGTTCCTTCAAATGCTGGGTTCTGAATCCAATCAAATGGAATATCTATTCTCTATATCAATACTCTTTTAAGGGTCCCATAAAACAACAAACATTCCTGTGGTATCTGTCACACAGTAGTTGCTTAATAAAAGATTGCTAATGTGCCAACAGTTGTCAACATGATTACCAATACAAATTAATTTCTTTGAGGTTCTGCTGGGCTTCCAGTCTATTATTATAATATTCAGCGCCTGGGCTGAATGGCAACAATACAAACTCTGAAGTCACAATCCTGCCCTAGCAGAGGCCTAATAGTTTACCTGTCTTTAAACTCTCATGTCATCAAGCCAAGAGCACCTGCTTCTAGGCAATGCTAGATGAAATAAATGTTTTGTTTCTTTCCTCCAACAGGAAGGAGATCTCAATCTACATAAGGATGCAACTGGAGTACATTGGTTCCTACTTTCTAGGGATGACACACACCTGCCCAAGGAGCTGGGATGCTGTAGTCCCACCATCCCAGAGCTAAGAAGGCCCCAGCTGCTGCTTGAAGTATTTTTAGCTGCATTATTTATGGGAACACCTGCCTGAAAATTCTAGACAGCACTCAGTCTGAGAGAGGAGGGGTAGAGGAACACCTAAACATTGCTAGTCTTTATCTAGTCTGTGGGCACATAAGGGCTTCCCTCTTCCCCAAAACTGGCCCTGAACGGGTAGATAGAAGCCTCCAAAGGAATGTGCTGAAAGATTTGTCTCAGACAGATGCTCTCAAGAAACACTAGTGCCTGGAGGGAAAAAAGGAAATAATGTAATTATATTATAATCTCAAACAAGTAAAAGAGGGGAGGGACTTGTAAGGATGTGGCTGGGAAGAAAGGAGGGAGGGGGCTGTGATCAGGATATAAAATGAATAAAAAATAAAATTATTGCAGAAAAAAGAAAAGAAAGTTTTTAAGGAAAGAGAGATGGAGAAAAGGAGAGAGGGAGAGGGAGGGAGGGAGAGAGAGAGAGAGAGATGCCCTGACACAGCATGTGGGGGGGGGGGAACTACAGAAATGGCATCCTCTGTCTAAAGGCTCACTTGATTCTCCTCAACTGTGACACTCTGCGATCTCCTTCTGATCACTTTTCAGCTCCTAGCCTCAATTTTTGTCCCTTACTATCAGTCTCTTCCATCACTACCCCAGAGCCACGGTTCTCTTGGCCTCTAGGATCACATGCTGTCTGCATCTCGGTATTTAATATTTTATATATAGCTCACATTGATCCGTCTGGTACCTAGAGTGTGCTCAGCAAATTGAAAGAATGCTTTGTGGGTCTTGTAAGAAAGAAACGGGGCATCTATTAGCCCTTTTGGACCCATTCACTGGTTCCTAACTTCGTACTGGGCACACACCAGGTGCTGAGTAAAAGCTAACAGACTGGCTGAAAGACCCCTTTCAATTCTTCCGCAATCTGCCATTAGTGAAATGTTTACAGATCAAAATCCTTGCTGCTGGCACTTAGGTCTGGCTCACCAGGTCATGCTTTCTCTGCACATTCTGCCTTGGGCTAAATTGCCTAATTTTTCAATATTTAGGCTTCATGTTCTGTTCAAAGGGTAAGGAGCTTATTATTTATTTAACTCACAAGAGTCTTAAGTGACTGAGTGTTTATGAAAGGGTCTGCGATCCCAGAATGAACGATGTTGCATTTACTGCAGAGCACCTCGGCCTAACACAGAACAGTGGGTGGCGAGCACAAAGACACACACATAAAAACACTACTTGGCAGTCGCTACGCACCCCCATTTAGGTATGATCTGAAAACGTCTTGCTGGCATAATTCTTAAGCAGACTGTCTTTGTATTTAATGACCCAAATATGCCATGCACGTGCCTCTGTGAAACAAGTTGGATTTAACAAAACAGCAATTTCCTTAACCTTCCTCCTCCGCCCACCAAAATAATCTGAGCTGTGGCCTCTGACCTCTCTGAATGGCTGCTTTGAGAGACTGGAGTCAGCATAGGCCTTAGTGGATAATCATGTCATGCTGTACATGGAATACAGAGACAAACGGCAGTCTGAGCTGTGTAGATCTGCAGGCCCAGTGTCATCAAGGCAGAATGGGGGCATGGAGTGGCAAAGAGTTTTCCTGGCTAACATTTTTGAGTCAAAATAGGTTTCAAACAATTCAAAGGATCATATATTTTGAAAGGGAAACTAGAAGTTGATCAGTCCACCACTGTACTTTGAAAGCCTGGACCAGTTTGCGTAAAAGCTACACTTACACACTCATCATTTGACAAATACTTAGAGCCCCCCATGGTCCTAGAGAGATTACCTCCTGTTCCAGACAGATGGTGCAATTCCAACACCCAGAACGGATTCTTGGAGCAGCTAAAGAAGCCTTGACTCTTGCAAGGGATAGTTTCAACCTCAAGGTTTAGAGATGCATAAGACCACTAGGTCCTCCCATGTCATCATGATCAAGACTCCAACAACCACAAATGACACAATCTGATGCTTGGAACTAGCCCTCCACAGCTTGGGATGGTCTCCTGCTGCTACTACCCAAAACAACATCTTTTCTCCTATTTCTCCTGAAGATACAAGGATTGGGTGGCTGAGCACTTGAGAGTGACTTAGGGAAGCCTTACAGTAAAGGAATCATCACTTGAGAAGCTCAATTAAAAGTCACAGTCACTCATTCGTTCACAGCCTCTACAGCCAATGTTTACTAAATAGTTCTGTGTGCAGTACTGGATACTTGGGAAACACGGAGATGGGTGGTATAGTCCCATCTCAGGAGAAATTGAAAAAAAAAAGAAAGAAAAGAAAAACAATGGGGAAATTACAATGCTTACTTTACAGACAAACAAAAAGTGGTGTGGACAGTCAAGGGTTCATTTTTAAAGGCTTCATTCGACTATGAAATCATAACATCAAATCATCAAAAAGACGAAAAAGCACAGAACTAGAGAGCAAAATATCTTAGTTTGGGTTCAGATTCACTGGGCATGCCAGTCCAGGCCCCTGACGTGACGCTGAACTTCTTCATCCTTCCAGCTCCAAGATGGCGTAATTCCATCGCGCTGTGAGGAATAAGGTTTGCTAACTAGAACTGAAGACGTACATCTCTGGATCATAGGATTGAATTAGAATTATTATTTGGAGAGTTTAAGACCTGTGTAGAGCAATAGGAAAGTCGTTCCATTCTGATATTCCCGAGGTCTTTCTTCATGTATGGTACTCAGGCCCAACGTGAGTATGTCTTCCTCTGTACATATGACAACTGCCATTTCTGCCCCCTTAGCAATAATGACAAGGAGAGTTGGTGTCCTATCTCCAGGTCCTGAGTCTTCTACTCGGTACCATAACACAGGGTAATAAGGATGATCTGCCAGGGCTATGTAGGTAGGCTAACCCAGCTATGCCCGATGCAATAGATAGGGCTGTATGTAGCCCAAGTGTACAAACCTCTTCATTACAGGTGTAGTCAACCACAGGCCCTCTAAAGATAGTATGCAAATCCTTTCTCAGCTTAGCTTTCTGTTACTATGAATTTTCTGAGACCCTAAGTTCCCTTTATTGAGCTAACTGGAGATGCTAAATTGCTAAGAAAAATCACTTCTATCCGTGTCAGCACTAACTTCCAAAGAGAACAATACAGAGGAATTCAGGGAAGAAAACCGAGTTTGGACTTTTAAAACCAGACCATTTAATAACTTCAGCTCGCTGTCTCCCTCCCTAGCTATAGTATCTGAACTTGGATAATGGCGGATGCTGGTCCCTAAATTGCCAAGTGATGGGGGCCCGTTGTGTAGCCTGTGAGCTGCAAGATCATCCATGCAGAGATCTGACAGAAGGCCTGGGACCGAATCTTTTTGTATTTACTTAATTTTTTTTTCCCCTTCCTGCTTGGACTCTGCCATTTGTCCCCTCTACTTTTATTTTTGGGTCCAAGAGGCACAGGTGGTTCTTATTTCAAGCCGTAGGAGAGATTCTGCTATTCAAAGATTAATGAATAAAGAGAGCCTTGTAAATAGATTAGCATGATAATAGTCACAATACTCTCTGCCGCCTTCTGTGCCACTTCGGTCTGTGTGCCCTCAAAGTGTCTCCCCTCCCCCAAGCTCGGGACCCCTTTCCCCTCTTTCCCATCACCCAGTTCTCCTATTTGAATCCTAGAAAGA
>NW_022196891.1:65614157-65618984 GCF_008632895.1 Mastomys coucha
GGAGAGAGAGAGAGAGAGAGAGAGAGAGACAGAGACAGAGACAGAGACAGAGACAGAGACAGAGAGACTAGGAGTAAGGGGGAGGACAGAGATGGAAGAAATCAGACAGACACAATGGAGAATGGAGGATACTTAAATGTCCATTATACTTAAGGACTTCAGGATGAGGGCATTTGTATAGAAGGTACGGACAAAGAAAATGCCAGACCTCACCTCACTGTTTGGGGCTGGGAACATAGCTCAGGAGTAGTATGTTGGCTTAACTTACAAGAGGCTCTGGCTTAGAGTCTCAGCACTGCAATTACAATAACAACAATCATAGTAATAACAATGATAGTTCGTTCAAAAGCCTGGACTGTTGAACATATATAATAACACCTTCAAGGATTCCCACTTTATGTATAGCTCACCAAACTGTATCCCTTCTCTTTATTTTAATCTGGGAGGAAAAGGTGTGGCTTTTCTGTAGGGGCAAGTTCAAGGGGCCTTTCCCATGAAAGATTTACTAGGAATCAGAAACTGGCTCCTCTCGGAGAACGTACAACCCCTCCCCGAGACTATGAATACAGGATGAGCAGGATGCCTTGAGCTGCACTGGGTATCAGAATGAGCTGGGAACCCCTGTGCTCAGGGACTAGCCTGTCTGTCTTCCTTCTTCTTAATCCTAATTCTGCGTCTGGTCTTTGCCTGATTGGGGATGTGTGTGACTTTCAAGGAAAAGTCCCTTTAGAGAGACGCCATGAGGATCTCCAGGCAGTGTCGACTGAGACAGGAGAGCAAAAATCAGATCCTGCCACTGGGGAGAGTCTGGAAGAATAGACTCACGGCACCTCGGCACCTAGGTTTGTCTGCCTGCATGGAAACTCCAACCACAGCAGAAGCCGCTGAGCTGAACAGGCAAGGAGCCCACACACCAGGCCAGGAAACATAGCAGCTTCCCTTTCTTTGTCTCCAAAGACCTGCTTGCCTTTTCCCTCATTTGAAGAGAGCCCAGAGCACCAGGAGCCAGGCTGACCCTCTGCCTCCCCGTGTTGATTAACATCCCCTCCACCACCCACCGACCCCCATCAGGGCACGCATTTACCACCCGCCCCACCTCCTTCCTCTGTGCCTTCTGCTATCAACTGGGAAAAGGGAATCTAAAAATAAAGCCGGGGCCAGAGTGTGTACCACTCGATTGGGCTCCTGTGTTCACAGATCTGCTTATTTTGGCCTATCTCTCCCCAGCGATAAGGCCGCTAACAGCCTGTTATCAGCCAGTCGGTGAAAATGTGCTCCAGCCTGATTAGGCCTTAGTCTTTGCCAAGGTTATAAACAGCCGTTATCGTTTTCCCGAACAGAATAATCCGGACAGTATCAGCTCAGAAACATATGGACCACACAGAGAAGATAGCCGCTGACGGACACTTCATTTTAATTGTAACGAGTGGGTCGCAGCAGCCTGCAGACAGGCAGAGCTGCCCGACTGGCAGCAGGGTTCTCCTCTTGCTTTTTCTTTCTTTTTTTTTTAATCCCTTCTTCTTTCCCTAGTTCCCAACGCCCAAGCTACTGATATTCTGGGTGGCATAATGAACTGGCCCCTACCCCAGATGTTACCAGTCACAAGAATGACCTTTCCCTAAAAGGCAGATGGGGCTTTTCTGATTTTACTCTATAGAAGAAGAAGAAGAAAAAAAAAATCATCACAAGGGAATCAATCCATAGAGCTTTCTGTTCCTTGGCCTCCCAATTCTGTGGCACACTTCAACCTGGCTCACCTCCCCTGCCCCCCACCAGGTGTCCACAAGACCACCCTCTGCTCAGCCCACTCCCGCCTTCCTGTTTTTAAATACCAGGCCCTTCATGTGCTGAACCTGAATGTTTCTGAAGAACTCATAACCTTCCCTTTGCCTTGCCCAGTGCAGACATTTATTAGCTAAGAGCGAATGTGAGGAAAATAAGGCCGTGCAGGTGGAAGTGTTGTGTCTGGAAAGCTGGGGTCAAAGGTCTCACCATCTGTCTCCAGGCCTGCACAGAATTCTTGATGTCAGAGACCTCAGCCCTGAGCTTCCTGCTCTTGCATGAAGCCAGCAGGCGCCATGCTCTTCCCTGGAGTGATGCATTTTACTCCCCACCTTGACTGACATCTGAAGCAAAGTGGTTGGCGAAGGGCTGAAGAACATGGAAGCATGGTCCACAGCTAAAGGGTCCAGAGAGCAGGTGCACCTCTCCTCGCCAGGAGACTCCCTTCAGGGCCTCACGGTTACTGAGCTACATCTCACACCTGGCTGGCCAGAAGGGGCCACTGAGAGCAGGTGGGACTCTGAGATGGATAAGCGCCCTACCTTGCACCAGCTGGCAAAGCCGGTTCTTTCTCCTGCATTCGAGCCTCAAGTAACTAAACGTCTTCCAGTGGCTTTTCCTTGCTGACACACTTTTCCAGCTTCCTCTCCACCTCCGCAAGTATCTTATCTCCATCTTATCAGAAACAGCAAGAAGTGCCTCTCACTAACAGTTCACAGACTCGGTGCCTTCCGTAGACTGGAGACATTCCCCCCCACTCCCGCCCCCAGATGAAACTCAGTTCCTGGTGGCTTTCTAATAAGGATAAACAGGTAAGAACCACAGAGGCCATAAAGATAAGGCTGTGTGGTTCACGAAGAATTCCCAAAAGCTAGCCCAGGCTTCCTGTCTCTTATCTGGGCTTCAGTTTCCCAATCTGCTGAGATAGGACGATTATTACTTTGCCCTGGAAGAAATATTAGCAAGACCCAGCAAGCGCTGAGCACTGAGGCATGTGCCATGTTGGTTTACGGTGATATAAAGGTACTCGTGTGATCCTCAAGATAATTTTGGGACTCATTTGGAGGCAGCCTGATGACTGCTGAACCCCTACAATTCCAGGGTGTCACCGTTCCCCAACACCCCACATCCAGGCAACATCCTAATGCTATGCTTCTAGAGGTGTGTGACCAACTCATCCATTCACCCCTCATCCATACGGTCCCTCAGGGACACATGGAGCATTCTGGCCCTGAGATGCTACTGGCCTTTCCGTGTCAAGTGAAAGTTGAGTTGCTGATCATGTGCTGGCAATAACATCACATTCAAAAGGGAAAGAAGGCAGACTGGTGACAGCTGAAATGAGCCCGAGGCACATTTTTGTTTTAATTCTTTTTTTAAATTTTTCCCATGGCTGTTGAACACCTGCATTTGTGCTACCTCTCTCCTGACAAAACACAGCTCGGGTGGCTTTGCAAACTCGATAAGGGGCTGGCCAGTGGGCCATTGCAAGCTGAGGCAGTGGGTGGTCCACACACGCCATCTTGGTGGTCTCAGCTCAGTGCCCTGACAGCCTTTCAGGGTTATAAAGGTCTTTCCTAAATTGTCACTGGTATCTGAAACCATCCGGGGGAACATGTGAGAGCCCTTGTCAAAAAGCCGGAGTGGGGCTCCAGCAGCAGCTGATTCAAACTACAGTGTTTCCCTTCCTTTTTCTAGTCTCCTTTCTGTTTCAGTGAACCCAGATTTCTTAAGAGAAGATTTTTTTTTTCCAAAGCAGGCAGTCAGGTCTGCTTCTCTGGGGTCAGCTTCTCAATTTCATCTACAACCCATCCAGGCTGATTGGTCTCCTCTTTCTTAGACACTGGCTTACTCAGGGCCACAGATTAGGGGCTGATGGAGCTTTCAAGGAAGGAGATGGTAGCAAAAGTGACAGTGACTATCTGCTGGCCTGCTGCCATCACACTTCTGCCGTGTGGCTGATCCTTGGGGCTGACAGGGTCCTTGAGGGCTGTGCCCAGCCTCCTCAGAGCATCTACGCCTCAGTGCGATTGTTGATTCTCTCCGGTATCCCCATAAACATAAGCACCTGAAGGAGTAGTTTCCTCCAGGCTGTAAGTATCCCCAACACCCCGAGCCATACTTAGATACAGGAAGACACTGGATGAAGAGAAAGAACAAATTTAACCCAAATCTGCCCAGATCGATGTCCAAGGCCAAGAAAGCCTTGGATGAAGTCCACATTGAAAACTCAGCCCCAGGCAACGCTCTTAGATCTGCCTTGGCCATTTTTTTTTTCCTTAAGAGTCTTAGTTTTCCCACCTCTGGAATGGTGCCAGAGATTTGTTGTGGAGGTTATAGATGCTCAAATTACTCAGCTTGGCTCCCCGACACGTGACAGCCACCTAATACATAGTAGTTTATGAGCACGTGGCTCTTGTTCATCTACTCCTACCCCTTTCTAACCAGCCCGGCTGCCCTGAGTGACGAAGCCCTGGCAGCCTTGGAAGCCTCTGCAGGTTCCAACTGCTCCTTTGCTACAGCTACTGTTGTTGCTTGAGTCTGTGGCCTGTGTCAGGCTGAGGTCACGCTGCTTCACCTGGCTATGAGCCATGTGAACTATCAGCTGTGGCAAAGCAAAACTCTAGACACGCTGGGAGAGCCACTGTGGCTTGTGTCAGCACGGCATGGACTGTCCTCGTCTGTGGCCACTCCAGTGTCCCTGCTCTCAACATCATCCCATGCAAAGCATTACTCTGGTTCATTGTCTCCTCAGCTTCCGCTGGGCTGGACATCAAGTCGTGTTACAGGATGACGGTCACCCAGAAACTTTGGTTTGCCTGTGGCAGTGGCTCAGCAGGACACACAGCTCCTCTCTCTGGGGGCTGCAGAGTGCATTGACTCTTCCCCTCCTGTCCTGGCAGTCTCAGGGTCTGCTTTGCTATTCCTTTCCTGGAGAGAGATTCTCAAGTCCATTTGCATTCCCAAGACAAGCTCTTAGGCATAAATTCATTTCAGCGTGGGGGTCCTCTATTCTCTCTCTCTCTCTCTCTCTCTCTCTCTCTC
>NW_022196891.1:65619552-65626898 GCF_008632895.1 Mastomys coucha
GCTCACCCACCTCACCTCTGCAGATAGCAAACAGTAGAAAGGAGGACTCAGGACGAGGAAGGGCTGGACTCAGCTTACCCCTTGAATACGAGTCTAGGGTCAGGGTCCTTATTTTGTAAAGCAGAGTGTCTTTCTTTTTCTTGAGTGATTTTATAAGATTCCATTCCTGCTACATGCTACATGGAAGTGGGACATACAGATGAGGGAGTTGAAGCAGTTTTAATGGAGATTCTCCTTCTCTGGAATGCTACGCAAGGATGAGTCCTCTGACCTCAACTCCTTGCGCTCAAAACCTTCCTACTTCTTGTGATTACTTAAATCGGAGAGTGCCTTATTGAACCTTATGAAGTTTGGAGGCCATAATCTATAAGGATGGCGGCTCACCAAATAGAATCTCAGGACACTCTCCAATGACCTGTGTTCAAAAATGAGTGTATTAAATATGTGCACCCCTGAGAATCCACACTGCCATACGTGGATGGACACCAGGGTAACCACAAATACAGTAGCTCAGTTCATGCAAGGTGTATTCTAATCAAAGAAAAGCAAAACCAGTGGCAGAGGCAACCTTGATCGATCACACATTCTGACCCATGGTGAGGCTCACTGGGGTGTGAGAGCTCAACCCAGCAGCAGCCTGTAAAGGTTTCCTTTTCAATCATACAACACACGCCAGTCTTATCAGAAAGACAGTAAGCAAAGGGGTTATATCATACTTATAAAGGGCGGTACCCATTGCAGAGTTCACAGAAAGAAACTTGGGCTACATCTACAAGTTAAGAGCCCAGTGACTTACATGGATGATAAGAAGGAAACAGACATATGGTCACATGGCTAACAACACAGGTAATCAAAGGCAGAAGGACAGATTTAAAAAACAAAAAACAAAAAACAAAAACATGGGGACTCCACAAAAAAATATTTCAGAGACAGCCTTCAGTAAACCCACGAGAGTCTTGTATTTTCCAAAAACAAAAGCAAAACTCCAAAACCCAGGCAATCAAAAGCTGGAGGCCTATTATAACTTACTCTCTTTTGACATTTTAGCTTAATTATCTCAGCAGATGCTACCACTGGACTGAAGGCCAAATCCAGGTTCCTCTCACACATAGGTGCCTGCAAGTCAAGCAACAAGAGGGTGACCGGGCACTGTCAGCAGTGTATTTGGGTGTTTTTAATCTATCTGCTTCTAAAACCTTCTGAAGAGGTTGAAAAAAAAATCTTAGAATACAAATTGAAAATTAAAGACAAGTTGATGGTATCTCAGAGTTAAACGTGTCACATAAGAAAATTGTAATCAAAAATCATCTCTGTGCTTCTCAAGTCTTTGACTGTGTCCAGTCACATGATACACACACTTGGCTCTGCATAGACATAGGAAAAGCAGAAAGGAAAGCATGTCACTGCTTCGTCATCAGATAAGATGAGCTGTGCCTTCAAAAGGAGATACGCCCACAAGCCTGCAGACCGAAGCGGGCCAACAGGACATTTCATTTTTTCCGTATATTCTAACATAGTACTGAAAGGTTACAGACAGACTTTTTATGACTGGATTCCCTAGAAAACAGTCATAAAAAAAATAAATAAAAGTATGGGTAGATATTTCTGGAAGTAAATACTCATCTAATTTATGCTACCTCAAGTTTTGAAGTGTTGGTTATTTTTTATTATTATTAAACACAGTCCATATTACTTATTTACAGGAGGTTATTTTTTTCGGGGGGGGGGCTGTGGGTACTATATAGGTAAGTGGTTCTCATCTGGGACTGTGGTGATTGTGTCTCTCAGGGGACAGTGGGCAGGATCGGGGGGGGGGGGGGGGGGGGGGGGGGGGGGGGGGGGGTCCTGGTATGCTGCTGCCATCTGTAGATAGCACCTGGGAATGCTGCTGAACAACCTATAGTGTGCAGAACCACAAGAAACTGGGTGACCTCAAACACTAATCCTGTTGAAATCACAAAATACTTACACAGATTATCATCAGCATTATAAGATATCTCAAGTCATGCTCCCCACCGAGATGGAGAAGGGGAAGGAAGAGTGAGAGAGAAGGAGAGAAAGGAAGGAAGAAAGAAGGAGAGGGGGTTAAGGAACAGAATTAAAGAACTCTTTTGCTATCATTTCACTTATCAAAAGTATAGTTGAAGGACTGGAGAGATGGCTTACAGCCGTTAAGAATACTGATTGCTCTTCCAGAAGACTAGTGTTCAATTCCTAGCATCCGCATGGGGGCTCATAGGCACCTGTGATTCTAGTCCCTGAGGATCTAACACCCTCTTCTGGCCACAGTGTGCATTGCATGCACATAGTACACAGATGTACATTCAGGCAAACGCTAATACGCATAAAATAAAAATAAATAAAAATCTAAAACAAAAGGTATAGCTGCTATTTGTACATGCTACGGTTTTCCTACTGCACCATCAAA
The DNA here is from genome assembly GCF_008632895.1 of Mastomys coucha. Classification (NCBI taxonomy): domain Eukaryota; kingdom Metazoa; phylum Chordata; class Mammalia; order Rodentia; family Muridae; genus Mastomys; species Mastomys coucha. Next base: position 65,621,981 of record NW_022196891.1, read on the forward strand.
TGTGCTAGTAAATCCTTCCACTTGGACTAGCCTTGTACCACACGTTCAAAAATGCTGGCCAGTTGGCAGAAGCCTGAAGAGGAAATATTTATCTGGAGACACCCGTGCTGAAAAGATGAACATCCTGACCAATTGCATTAAAATCAAATAAAGTTTAAGATACACAAACGTTAAATGTGTAGCTAATGAGAAATAAACACGTCTGACTTACGCAGTCCTATATGTGGTACCCATCCAATCCTATAGCACTAGATCTCTGGCACTCAGTAACCCAATAATATTATTTTTTGAGATCAGCTAGGGTCTAAATAGTGCGTGCTCTGTCTTTAATATTAATAAGTTTTGTAACTAGCAGTTTCTCGTAGCTCCGAATTCTTGAGCACAACTAGAAAGGGCACTTATCCTGAAAAATCTAATAAATTTACAGTTTTATATACTTCCTTCAATTGTAAAAGTCTTGTTCAATAAACTTTAAAATGCCACTATAGAGCAATAACACAGACAGTATAAACCCAGCCCTGGGAAAGCTGTGCGACCAGAAATTGTTCCCCTTTCTGCTACAGCAATAAAGTTTTATATGTTTGAACTGACTGTAAAAAGGTTTGAATGTTGGCAACTGGGGAATAATCTGTCTTCTTTATAGTTATTATCATATTTCCCACAAGACCCCTTGGTCTGTGTCAATCCTTCTTGTATATGACACCTTTGTACTGTCAGCGAAAGCAAGTCTACTTGCTTTTTTTTTTTTTTAAACTATAGGACTTGTATCTGTTTTCCTTCAGATTACAGCTAACAGGAATAAATTATTTCTGACAAGCATCTATTGCAGCATTTTACCAAATAAAGCTGGTTGTGACTGCTTTTCCAGGAGGGGGGCGGGACTCCTCCCTTCTCCTACTACCCCCCCCTTTTTCTCTCAACTGATTCAAATGCAATTCAGGGCTGGTTAAATTGGAGGAAATGCCAATAAAAAGAGATTTGTAGGAAAGTTGCTCTGAATGGCAGAGCCAGTGGAACATGGTGCTTCAGTCCTCTCGGGTGCCATTGGGTCTGTGTGGAGGAGTGAGGGAAGGGAGGAGGGGGGAGGGATCATACCCCTCCTTAAGACCTCTCCCAGAACTAAGAGCACCGCTACTACATAGAACTGAACGGGTACTTTCCTGGGCTCAGATAATAACCAGTGGGGAGGGGGCTGGGTGCAATCAGTATGAAAAGTAATAAAGTTGTCAATCGGTGCACTTGGGCTCTTGGCTAAGCAGTCATTATGGCTGAAAGAAATTTAGGTTCATGCTAATAAATAACCATGCTGTGTATGCATGTTTGGGGGCTGGGGGGCGGGGAGGCATGGACCTTACTCTGTAGTCCCTCTATCCAACAGCTCAACAGCACATACATAGACCTGTTCCCAGGAACCCATTTCCCTGAACCAACCGTGCTAAATACGTGCACCCTAATCTCGCACTTTCACAGCACTAGTCTGATGTTTTCAGTTTTCTTCCCTTTGCACGTGATTCCAGCCAAAAGACGGAGGAAGGGTTCTTTAAAAAGACTAAGAATGAGTATTTCCAAACATCACGATTCATAAAATCAGAAGACAAATATATGGTTAGGTATCAATACAAATGTCACAATACATTAATTATCTCCATGCAACAAATAGACAAGCTCTCTCTGAGATCACGAGATTAGTCATATGAATATATATTCATATGCACATGCATACACCACATCCATGTGCAAATATAACTCCACCCACCTGACAGCTCTGGTATGAAGGCCACATGTCAAAAGGTGTCTATGAACAGAGCAACTGCACAGAATCAGCTGGTGCCAAGTGTGATGGAGTAAACACATTCATCCTTCAGTCTGAGCTTCAGATTTATGCATGTGAGCTTGGAACAGCATCCTCTTAAATGTTCCCTCTCCATGAGTTCAGGGTCACAAAAACACACTGCCTTTTTCTAGATAAGCCCAACAATCAACCAATCAATCAATCAATCAATCCTGCCATGTCATGGTGGGAGGACATATCTTGCTTCCCTCAGCTCTCTTCACAGCCCTCAAAACAGAAGAGCCATGCAAACTGTACCATCTAGCAAAAGTACACCCACTTCAACCTTACTGGGTCTTAATTTCTAGCTGCAATTGGAAATTGAAGGTTCCACGATCAGTCACTTTTTTCTATGTCTGTTCCATGCACTTTGTCTGTATGATCCAGGTTTACTAACTGTTTGCCATTCAATAGGTTCTTGACTCGATCTGAAGATGTCATGAGGCGAGCCAGAAAGAAGCATCATGGATGATGATGGCAGAAAGCAGTGGGATATCAGGGGCCCACAGAGCATATATCTAGCTTCACGTTATCAACACATATTTGCAGAAAGATTGGCTGACGGATACAATAGTGGCACAGACATGGCAGTAACCAACCACTTTCTCACTGGTTTTAAAGCTCATTTCACAAGAACAAACACATGCCCACAACTACAAATTTAACCAAGAACTCATGCTCGGGAGCTCACAAGTCCCAGGGGCAAATCTATTAATACTTTATTATTAAATGAACATAGTATCAGACAATCTTCTGAATGTGCATTCCTATGCTCATAAACAAGTGCAGCTCTCAGGCCTTATCAGAGAAATTTCTTTGTGTGTGTAGAAACTCACGACTAGTCAAAGTGCACAGAATAAATGTTAACTACGAATAAGACATTGGCATCACTTGGTTCACGATACTCAGGAATGAACTGCAGAAAGAGTGTTAAGAGCCAGACAAGTAGACAGGCCCAGAGGGAAACTGTGTCTTCTGGACATGACCAGACTGCTGGACTCATGAATTCCCAGCAACCACTGCTGCCTATCAAAAAAAGATCAAACTAGTAAACATTCTATCTTGGAGAATGAGAGGTTCCTATAGTCCTCCTCCCCAAATTGAGGAACCACTGGCAATTCATGGCTTCTGGGAGAGGAAGTTTCAGCTTATTTGAAGGGTGTGGCCCCTGGTAGATCTAGCAGGTTCCAGTGAACAACCCCACACATGTGAGTATATGGGCAGCTCAAACTAGACTCAGTAGGTTACTAAATCGGACAAATACATAAATAAATCGAACTGGAAAGATCACTTGGTGGGACTCAGTGGTGAAGAGCACTTCCTGTTCTTGCAGAAGACCGGGAATCATTTCCCCAAGTCCATGTGGCAGCTCAAAAACCAACTAGAACTCCAGCTCCAAGGAGTCCGATGTTCTACTCCAGCTCCAAGGAATCCGATGTTCTACTGTCTCCACAGACAGCAGGCACACATGCGTTATGCAAATATCCATGCATGGGAAATTCTCATAAACACAAACATCTCTTAAACATAAACAGTAAGAACAGGAGGTTAGAAGTAGATATGGAGGTCTAGGGAGGATCTGGGAGGCATGAATGTAATCAAAGTACATTTCATGAAATTTTGAAAGAATTAATAAAAGAATTACATTTTTTTTAAAAAAAATCCCTTGAACTTGAATATAAGAATGTAAAAACACTCCAACATAGAACAACGTGGACATCCGAAACCTCTACATAGCTGTTACATACAGCAGGGCAAAACCGAGGAGTTTAGGTTTTAATCATTCATCTATTGTAGTTGCCATGGTTTTGAAGCAGCATCTCACGTAGCCTGGCATGACCCAGAATGGAACTTGCTATACGTAGCCTAGGCTGGCACAAAGCTGAGGTACTAAGAGTGGTGACTCCCACACCTCACCTCCTAAGTGGACAGAATACAGCATGCTTTGCTACGGACACCTTCGACGGCAGAGAACAACTGTCTTTGGAAGAAAGCAGGTAAACTGTAGGTTAGCAAGCCTTGTTTCTGGGGTAACGCACTCAAATAATAACATTTCTGCATCCCCCATGGCTTGCCACCTTTTGACCGATATGTTTACTCTTGCTAATAATTTTATCAAGTACTTTTATATTCGTGTCATTGATGAAGAAATTCACAACCAGATGGACTGAATATTGCTGCTCCAGTCCCCTGTTGACAGCCTTCTGATGTGCTCCATTCGTGTCACCCAGGCGGTCTGGGCCCCTGCATCATCCCATTGGCTACAGGTCTCCCCGACATGGTCACCCGTGACACCAGTATGGCAAGCAAAGTACTAAACCAGGAATGGAAAACCATCTCACGCCCATCCACTAGACGCTTGCTAAGTCAAGTGAATCATCACAAGGGATCCGGGCGACACTCCTGAGAAATCAGAGCGCTCCTCTCAAGTCTGCAGTGGAGAATTCAACAGAGGCTGAGGCTCCCCTGACATGCCCACCCCACTTCTTCCTAAGCCAGCCATGCTGGCACATTCTCTCTCACACCGCCACAGGGATGCGAGGTCCCTCAAGAGCTGCCAAGCTCTCTGATATACGGGCTGCTAATGCAGCATTATTAAGAACACGTTTGTCTCTACTCCTCTAAGCATGCGGCTTCCCTGCCTGAAGGAAAGCCACATACATGCTCCCACAGAGGGACCCAGCAAAGTGCCCTGGAACCCACAAAGGGAAATCAGCATGCCAGGGGTTAAGCACACCCTGTAATAAGCATCTCTGTTCTGGCGTGTTGCGAAAGCCCATTACCTCCCGCCACATTACCTCATTCATTTCTTATATGCGGATGGTTTATTTTCCCATGAGCACCCTGGCTCTCAGTATTAAGTCCCCTCCTTCGCCTCTATTTCTCTATCCATCACATTTAACACTCTGACAGTAACAGTCTATAATGTTTCTATTCTACAAAACCGCTCTGTCAACTCCAGGCTTCCAGAGCAGCAACTGAGGAAAATAAATAACATCAACGCCAGCGACGACAGCATCACAGCGCCCGTCCTGCTGGGCCCCCTTTTTTTTTTATTATTCTACAAAGAGAAAGGAGAGAGGGAGA
>NW_022196891.1:65627178-65648947 GCF_008632895.1 Mastomys coucha
CCCCCCCCCCCCCCCCGCGCGCCTTGCAAAAGACTGATATTTACTACACTGCTCTCAATCTACCTGCACCGGGGTTGCAAAGCAGCCCAGAGCAGAGCGAGCAAGCAGCAGCCTGCTTACCTAGAGGGGGACTCGTAAGTGACTGTGGTCTTTTCTAGAGCTGGGATCCAAGGAGGAGCTGGAGGCAGTCCTTGGTCTACCACCTTTGTTCTGGGGGAAAATGGCAAGGAAGAAAACACCCTGGAACCCAGAATCGGGTCTGCAAAGTAAGACCATCTTCACGACTGGAAAATAAAACATTCTGGAAGATTTGTTTCCTGTTCCTGGGGCTTTGTCAAAACGAGTTCTATTTCCATCAGGTTGGATGGCTATCTTTTAAAAATGTGTTTTGTTTCTATCTATCTTCTTTTAAGAATGTCTAGATGAGAGAGAGAGAGAGAGAGAGAGAGAGAGAGAGAGAGAGAGAGAGAGAGAGAGAGAGAGAGAGAGAGAGAGAGAGAGTCCTGGATATGATTTGGCCTCTTTTTCACGGCTGGAATCACTTACCAGAACCATGGTCAGTTATCACTCAGACCCTACCAATCACGAGCACTGCTGGAAATGTTCAGGCCTATTCTATCCACACCTGGTCTGCTAGGCTTTGTAAATTTTCCTCTTCTTAATTTTGCTGGGCTCCTAGGTTTCCCTCAGTTCTACGCACAGTTAAGGACACGCGGCACCCAAGCCTGATGATTCACTATCCTAGGTCCCTGTTCTGGAACACCCTGTGCTGTTCTTATCTTTCCTGAGGAGGACAGAGTAGACCCTTGGCCATATGGCAAGTGTTAAAAGTTTAGGACGCTATCTCTGGTCAGAAAGAATTCAGAGAGTATTAGTGGTGAGCGAGTGCATACTCTGGAAAATAAGACATCTACACAGTAGACATGAACCTAAAATAAAGATCTGCAGTTTGTTTCAGATACTCTGATGAGTCAGTAGGCCAGGGTCAAGAGCCTGGGCCTTCACTATGTGACCGCCCCTTGTTCATGTTCAGCTGCTTCAAACATGGCGATCCTGTCAACACCTGCTTCTGAATGATAAGACATAACTGTAGAGAAACAAATGGAAGGCCAAAAAAAAAAAAAAAAGGAGGGAAAGAAACAGGTTCTCATCCACCACTGCTAGACAAACATCACTAACTCCTTCTGTCAGCTCACCATGCTGCCTCTTGGAGAACAATGGGAGGTTCTATGCGGGGAAAATGTACTTGGGTAAATAAGAACTATTCTGTGTATTATTACATTTGCCAACCAGACCAGACCATTTCCCTAGAGTTAAAAGATTCCTCTATGTCTTGAGGCTCAACTGGAGACGTCTTGCTCCCACCTGCCACTGCTAACTGCAGACCAAAGTTTTGTGTTTGATTTTTGCTTTGTTTTTGTTTTCCGACCTCCTTTTCTTCTGGAGTGAAACAGAGCAGAGCCTAGACCGGAGGCCAAGAGATTCACTGACATAGATTCCCTACACTTTGTCTGCTTCCTCCATCCCTAAGCAGGGGAAGACTCCTGCAGATACAAGCCAGTTACTACAAAACTTGAGAGTAATACCCTAACACCAATAGCAGTGCAGACACAACAGACCTCTGAGAGAATGGGACACAGCAAGCCTGATACCTGGTGGCAACATTGACTAGCTTCCAACACTTCCTTTCTGGCCGGGTTCACTTCCAAAGGTCACAAACCATCCAACCTGCTGAATCAAAGATCATTTTTTTGTTTCTATGACTTTTTTTTAACGGGTATGTGTGTTTGGGGGCAGTCAGATTTTGAAGACCACAGCCAGGTTAAGTGACGTTACTTAATTACTTTAAATGATCCCTATTTCATCACCCCCGCCAACAGTTTTCCTTAATACCTTCATTTTTCTAATCTGGTGACAGAAGGCAAAGGTGACCTTAGAGCATCAAATGGCTAAAAGTGTCCCCTGGGTAGGAATGAGTGTTTCATATTTCTTTCCTTGAAACTGACATTTAGGACTCCTGTGTGTAAGGAAAGCATCAGAGGGAAACTACATGGGTAGGCATAAGTTCATGACCTCAAAAGTTTGTAATTACTGAAGAGAGAAGACCTATGAATTAAGGGGTTAACAAAAGGTTAAAAACAAAACAAAACAAAACAAAAACACCCAAATGAGTCTATGGGATGGTTCTGCCAGTAAAGGCCCTTGCTATGAAGCCTGATAGCCTGAGTTTGAGTCCCAGACCCCCATGTGATAAAGGGAGAAAACTGGCTCCTGGAAGCTGTCCTCTGATGTCCAAGGGAGAGCTAGGATAGCACCATGTTTTTACAATGACATTAAAAGCTCAATACGTGTGGTCATTCAAATCAGGCTCCGAGCTCTATATTGCTAACTCCTCTTCAGTTTATCTATTGAATAGGAGGATGCAGACATTCCCATTATAACGCTGGCTAATGTCATGGGGAAAATGGTAGAACAAAGTTCGCAGGTTTCTCAAGGAATAAGAAACCAAGGCCTGAGTTAACATTCAGTGTTGTTATTATCCCTGAACCCCATGAAGTGGGTGACAGGGTTGTCCCTCCATTAAAACAGCAGACACTAGGAAGATTAGATAACCTGACGAACAGATGAAGGACCCAAAATATAAAGTTTTCCCCTGTTATTACATCCTGGTTCACTACTAGTTGGTGTGCTCTGGCCTCTAACCAAAAGAAAGGTCCTTGAATGAGTGAGCTCAGCCTGGGAAAGGCCTCGAAACCTAGGAACTTCTTCAAAACATTACCCCATTCCAGGAGACAGAAGTCACTAGAGATAACGTCAGATGATTGTAGGCGAGGGAAGACCAATAAGAAAATCAACGATTAGAGTTGGGGCTGCTCAGAGGTATGCACGAGGCCCTGGGTTCCACCCTCAGGAACATGAAAAATAAAAGTTAAAAAAAAAAAAGAAATAAACTAAACAAGCATCCAGATATTATCACACCAGTCACGTATCTCCCACATTTTGAAATGAACAAAACTGTTCAAGCCTCATTTCTTTATTCCTATTAATAACAACCCATCCTTCCCCGTAACCAGATAAGGGAACCTACATGCTTCAACACAGAGAGCCGGACCTCTTCTCAGAGTCCAGTTCAAGGCTGCACACAATGCAGCAAGCATCTGGACAGCATCCTCCACCATCTGGGGACTGATGCTGCCGTTCATCTTAATGTTGTACTGAGTCACCTACCTCTTTTATGGAAACTAAATGAGTAAATGTATTAAGTAGTCAGGCGTCTCCCAATCAAAATTTTCCCCAGATCATGTGTAAACTTAGATGTCACCAGGCTCTGCTCCTCTTTAAGATAACTTTCTTAGGACTGGAAAGACAGCCTAGTGGGTAAAGGCACAGGCTGTCAAGCCTCATGACCAGAATTCAAGTCCCTTGACCCATATGAAGGACAGAGAGAACCAACTCTTATAAGCTACCCTCTGATCTTCACGCATGCACAGTGCTTATATACACACACAAGAAAGAAGATGGCAATAATAAATGTAATAATTTTTTTTTAACTAATAAGAACTAATCTCAAAACAGTCTGATGTTTTTCCATTCCCAAAACAGTCTTGTTCTGTTGGGATCTGTGTCCTTTTCTGTCCAAGATGAAACCTCCATTTTCAATTAAGTCTCCCATCTAGTACATTCTATATTTTTTGCCGGACCCAAAGTCCTTAAATGTGATTTCAGTGTGTAATTTGTGCTCAAAACAAAACAAAACAAAACAGAACAGAACAGAACAACCCCAAGTGTGTCTGTGTTTTTTTGTAACATATCAAAGGTCGCAAAGCCACCACGGGATGCCCTAGGCTTGACTCCACCATCTTTCTGACAGGCTCATTCTCAGGCCCGTCATTTCACAATGGCGCTGATGTGCTTGCCTCTGAAGACTGTTGGGCTCAGCAGACGAGATTACGTATGAGGTATCTGTCATGTCTGAACCTGTCCTAGAAATGTGTAAGATAATGCAAAGTTGTTAACTCCAAAATGCTCTCAACTCAATAACGGAAAATAAACATACAACAAGATTCCATGGGGCATACATTAAACGGAAGGGGTAGATAAGGAAAAAACAGACACTGAGAGACTGGAACAGATACACGGCTGAGATTTGGACAGGACGCCGAGGCAGGGCTTCTGCTAAGATCTACATGACGAGTGGTGATTTTCTATGGGGATGGTAAGTATGGGAATTACTGCAGGACAGGCCATCTCCAAAAGCATTCTTTTTTTAAAATGCAGCATGTTTAAGGTACTGCAGGTAACTCTTGTCTGGAGTGTATAAGGGCGTAGAAGAAAATTCTGGGAACTAGGTCATGGAGAGCTAGACGGCAAGGTTAGCATAGGTTTTGGTGAGGAATTTAGACCTCAGCCTGTAGACTTTCCACCTGCATCCATGCATTGCACACACATGTAATGAAGATGGCCAGACTTGGGGTACACCCTAGAAGAATTCCCACAGGACTTTCACAGGGCCTACCTAACTGAATGCAAACTCTACTCAGGAAACTCAATTCAAGTGAATGAAGGTGATGATGGTCTGTGGTGATCATTAGAATTAGCTTAAATTTTTAAATAACTCAGGTTTTGGACCATTATGAGTATCAAAATCACTTGTGAGATACTGCATAACTGACTGTAGCATGTCAGTTTGAGATTCGGGATCACAGTGTTGGACAGTGAGATCGCAGACTATGAATGCTGAGTGAGGGTTAAAGTCAAGTGGGTTTTGCATGGTTTGAATATCTTGACGGGCTTTGGGAGAGATGAACTACTTCAAGGGCAGAGATCACAGTGAAGAGGTCAACAGAACTGTCTGAGTGAGAGACATTGAAAGCGTGACCTGGGAGTGTGGCAGATGGAGAGAGGGCTGAATGAGGAACAAAGTATGTTTACCTTTGTTTATCTTTCTGATCTCTTACTTAGTATACAGCCAGGCATGAAGCATTCAATAAATGCTTGCTGGTAGAATCAATACAAATTGGTTAATTATCGATGGTGGGGGAGGGGACGTGTGGAAAAATTAAGTCTGGTACAAATATGACACATCCACATTAGGAATAAGGCATAAGGAAAGAACACAGGGGAGAGAACCATCTATAGAAAGAAGGTCGGGTAAGGATGGTCCTTGTGTATCAAGTCTGGAGTTAGCTGAACCTATAGAAGGAGATGCCAGCCAGTTATACTACAAATCAGAAATCCACAAAAGTCTATCGAGGATGAAAACACAAGCTTTAATTTACCATTTGTTCAGTAGGTAAGTAAAGTATTGGCGACTTTAATCCAAACCATTGTGCCATTTCCTGGGCTTATAGAAGTTACCAGGAAAGAGAAGGCCCTTGAGCTTGGTGAGATGATACATGGGTATACTTAAACCACTGGGACGGGAGATGATAAAGAAAGGCATGTGGATGCTGGATGATGATTTAGTGATGGGTTAAGGAAAAAATGGCACTGACATCAACTGAGAAGAGATCCATCCAGGGATCCTTGGGGACCAGATGAGGGAACGATAGAAATAAAGAGACAGGGAATATCACATCTTTAGCATTCCAAGCAGCAAGACTAGAGTGAGGGCTAAACTCTCGACTTCATCATCAGAAAAAAAACGGAGCTCCAAACTCAGTATAAACAAAGCTTTCTATAGCACTAGAATTCGTAGAGTTCACATGGGAAGGGATGAGGAAGTCTGAAGGAGTCCCAAAGGCGCTATGGAGATGGGGCTTGGAACAGAAAGGCAGAAGATGCAGGGGAGAGCAATGTATGAAATCAGAGCAGGACACGGCCTGTGTAGCTTAAGACTGGAGACTGGCACTCTTCCCAGAAACAAACATGAACACAAGAATACCCATGACTGTCCCACTGGCTGATGAACAGAGTCCATAGTGACCGAAGAAGCAGATTGTCTTCTGGGGGTGGGGGGTTCTATCCTCATTGGCTGGGTGATTCACCAACAAAGCCCTTGCAATAAACTAACTGGGCTTGGAGAACAGGAGCACATAAAAACTGAGGCTAGAGAAACAGGTATGTCAAGTGAGAACACAGGAGTAGCTATAGAGAAGCAGGTGATCAAGTGATATCAATCGCCAACAACACGGGCCCTGTCCTGCTCACCCAGTGGGGTCAAAGAGAAATAGGGGAGGTGTGAGCAGGAGAGCAAGAAGAGAACTTGGATGTAGCTTCCGGAGGAAGTACCTGCAAAGTCAAAGTCACCCAAAGCAGGTCATCAAAATGTCACTCTTTGCCCTCAAGGATATATGTATGCTGCTGTGTGTCATCCCTCAGTCACAAGGCCAACAATTTTTGGCCTCTTTTCAATGCCAGATTTCTCCTCAGGCCCTCTGTGGCATGACAATAATGGTAGTAGCTCCTCGCTGCCCAGCGAGTCCCCAGAGTGGCTCAGGCCCACACTCAGGACCAGGTAGAGGCCATCTCTTTTAGTTTCCTCTTTTCAGAATCAGCCAGCAGGATCTGCAGGCCCAGAGCAGACAGCTTCAGGCTTGACCTTGCTAGGGCTGGGGCAAAGGAAGGTCAGGACGGTCCAGACTTCAGGTGCTGTCTTCTAACTCACACACACACACACACACACACACACACACAGTTGCCCCATCGAAAGCCCCCGAGTCAGAGCAGAAACCAGCCGCGATCACAGAAACCACAATGCTATAAGGAGAGAGAGCCCAAGCTGAATTTTGTCTCAACACTGGTTCGCTCACTTCATTGCCTTAAGTGAGGTCTTGGAACTCTGTGCCTTTGCTTCCTTAGCTAGAACTAGAATCTAATAAAATGCTCCCCTTTGCATAGCCATGAAGACTAGGCGGCCTGGTGCTCTTGAAGTCTTTCCATTCTAATATTATTTTCAAACAGGCAATACATTTCTGATATAGGAGATATATTTATAATAAATCCATTGTGGTTCCTGCTGGCCATCAAGTCTTATTCCCACCCCTGCCCCCACTTACCCCCGTCCCCACTCTTGCACCTGGCCTCTACAGATAAGCACTTTTGTTCATTGCTTGTTTATCTTTGCCATGGTTCTTGAAAGGGTGGCTTTAAATATAAAGTGTGTTATCGTTATTGTAATGGGAAAGTCAGAGGAAGGGGGTCAGGGCGGGGGTGGGGGGAGCTGTTATCTGTAAGGGGCCCCATTTCCTCCAAGCAAACCTGCCTCATTATCCCCCAGCCTCACACTGCTCTTTCCGTTAATCCTTTATTCATCTATTGTATCCGTATTTGCTAAGTGTGGCTGGCCTCAGAAGACAGCCTGACTGGCAATCTGGAGGAACACTCTAAGATCCATCTGTGGCTCTTCGGGGTTCATACTGTCCTCAGGCACACTAACCCCGACCTTGATGGCATCTGCCCCTAGCCACATCTGAGCTTCAGCTGTCTGTGGGTCCGTGGCTGCAGAAATGCTAACATTTCCCAGGCATAAGGCCTCTGCACGCAGATATATATTGCAGAGGCGCTCATGCCGGACAACCTGAGTTGGCCCTGTGCAAGGAGTGCCATGGATGGTGGATGCCGCAGTTCCCTGTCCAGCCATCAGCATCATTAGCTGGCTTTCCATAGTCCTGGAGAACCCTGGGCTCCCTGAAGAGTCTGTGCCGTCCGTCTATCCAGGTCTAAAGGAGTCCCTGCCATTTCTGTCTGTGCCAGCCCCAGATGGCGGTTAGGTGGGACCAAGGAGAAAGTCTCCAGGCTCTTTTAGTAAGTGGAGGTAAAGAGTCAAGGAAAGGAGGTTAGAACAACTTAAGACAGTGAAAGCTAACAAAGAGAGACTACTTAGATGTAGCATGCCTTCGTTTTCTAGCATAGCCTGTGCTTCTCTGGATGTCTAGAGTCCACCGGAAGCCCCTTTCTTTAAGATCTGCATATTTTCAGTCACTCTGCAACATATCCTCAATCTACCCCCTAGGTCATTCTTTCTCATTTAGACACTAAGAGGCTTCGTGACCTTGAACTGTGTGTGACCTAGTGCAGTAGTCCCAGCTTTATCCAGAAAGTGGGACAAGGGTATCAGCATACAATTTAAAAAAAAAAATCATCTTCAAGATAAGGAAGACACTTATCAAGAGCACTCCACAATGGTAGAAAGGCCTTGGGGCTTGTTTCATAGCAGGACAGACAGCCACCTTGAGAGAGAGAGAGAGAGAGAGAGAGAGAGAGAGAGAGAGAGAGAGGTGTTGAAAGGATTCTTTCTAGCTCCCTTTCCCATGACTCTTTCATATGATCTGTCTACCAAATGTGCCTTGTGTTTTTCCGCACAGGCCCACAGGCCCCTCCCCCTCTGGGCCCCAGCCCACATGTGAGGTAGCAGAGATGATAACCCATAATGAAAACCTGCGGCCCCACAGACCCTGGGAGCGGGCACACAGAGGGGAGGCCGAGGAGGAGCCCGGTCAGGAGGCATGTAATCACAGGGTTATCTAATGCTGCTTCATTTTAATTGAGTCGGTACCATATGTCACCCTGCAATAACATCGCAAGCAGCATGCAACTGAATACATATTTAATTCACATAATGGGTACGGCAGTAGAAGTAATCAAGGCAGTTTGCCATAAGCCATAAAGAAATGTAGCTTGTTCCTATCAAGAAACATTTGGCACTTAGGGAGAGAACTGTATCTCCCGAGAGGAGAGCCGCACCACTGCAGACACTGGAGGGGAGGGAAGCAGCCACGGGGAGAGAGGAGAAGGACTGGGAAGAAGAAAGGAAAACGTTGAAAATGCCAAAGACTTTCCAGCCAACACATCGATCCCTGGCGAACGAAAATCAATGACGGAATATTGTCAGCGGATCGTTGGCCATCTCGATATAATTAACAGTAATGGATTTATTGGCAGACACTTAATGACCTCACGTTAAGTGTGTCCCAGAATTTCCTGTGCTGTCCCATCCCCTTCCCACTCCCACTTGGCCCAGCCCTTGGCACAGGAAATGGATGTAGCTATGGAAGGTTAGAAAACATCTTTTTTTTTCCCCCCTACATCTCTTCGGTCAGGATTGGCATCTGACAGAAACCTGCTCACCCATTCCCTTCATTTCCTCCCTCAAGGAGATGATTAATAAGGCTGGGCCCTGCTCATCAATATCTTTGGACAGATCAACTGGAGTTTTCATTAAACCCATATTAATGTCCTGGTTACACAGCTGTGGACAGGTTACACTCAAAAGAGAAAAAAAAAGAAAGAAAAGAAAAGAAGAGGGAAGAAAAGAAAGGAAAAGAAGAAGGCTATAAATAAAACAGAAGGGACGCAGAGAACAGGAGCACAGAGCAAACCTTAGTGAACTTCTAGCTCAGTTAACTTTACCTGGAATTAACGGGAAACTCAGCCACTTCCCTCATTAGTGCCTTCTTCTCCCAACATGTTTTGATGTATATTTCATGAGGATAAACAAACATTCATTTCACTTTGGGAAGGTGTTTGCTGTAATGTATTGTCAGTGCACCCAGCAATGAGGGGACATTAATTTCAATTCTGGTGTTTAAACACTTTGGCGAGTCCCAATTACTCATTCCCCAGCTCAATATCTGGAGCCTCAGAGGAAGGTCGCTGGCTGTCCAGGCTGCCCACCAAGCCAGGGGGAGACTGGGCTCCACCTTTCAGTCAGTACAGCTCCACTGGGCTGCAAGATGGGACTGTTCCTTTTCTGTTCCTCGGCCAGATGAATATGAGCCATGGAAGGGCCACTTCAGCAGATCCCCAAGCTTTGCATTACAGATCATCCCTGTGAAAAGCCCTGTACAAACAAGAGTTTGGAAAACTAAATTCGATAGATTTCCTGAACTGCATAGGAGGATTCCAGCCATTAAGGTGGAAGGAAGAGCAAGCACAGCCTTGGAAGAGGGGAAGGGTGGCTGAGAGAATGGCTCTGTTTAGGAACATTGGCCACAGATGCGTTCTTTATTGTATAGTCGGGATCTCACTGTGTAGCCCAGGCTGAACTTCAACATATGATCCTCATGACTCAGCCATCTCAGTACTGGGGCTCTAGGTATGTACCACCAGTCCCTTTGATTAATATGTTTTAAAGAGATATATAAGAGAACTTGGCCCTGAGCTGCAAGGCCACAAAAGTGTCATGCAGGTACCCTGTCAGTCATTAGACATATAGACACTTCCTCTCTATATGGAGTTCCCGCACAAAGGATGAGATCTGCAAATCTGGAAGAGGATGTGAATTTTGGTAATCTGTATTCATTTGTACTTCACTTTTTTTTTCTTCTTTGAGACAGGGTTTCTCTGTATAGCTCTGGCTGTCCTGGAACTCACTCTGTAGACCAGGCTGGCCTCCAACTCAGAAATCTACCTGCCTCTGCTGCCTCTGCCTCCCAAGTGCTGGGATTAAAGGTATGTGCCACCACTGCCCGGCTTGTATTTCACTTTTGATGGTACTAATACTGCTAGCAAAAAGTTTGAAGTGATGTTCAACCATGAAGCTATTACTGATGTCCATACCTGACAACAGAGCGTCCTCGCACTTACAGGAACAGCTAGCAAACACTCATCCAAACCTTTCTGAGGATATGAGTATTTATGTGAACAGTAATTTCTAATCAATAACAAATTCTCTAAAAGTAATGAAACCCTAACCTGGTGTGTGTGTGTGTGGGGGGGCACAGACCTTAATCCCAGCACTCAGCAGAGCAGAAGCAGGCAGACCTCTGGGAATTTGAGGCTAGTCTGGTCCCCAGAGTAAGTTCCGGGATAGTAAGTGCCCTTTAGAGAGATCTTATCTCAAAAAACAAAAAAACAAAAACAAACAAACAAAAAAAAAACAATGCAGCTGTGACTTCAGTTGACAAAACAAAAATGCAAGGATGACCTGGGATGCTCCTGCCTTGGACTACGGAGCTAAGGACCTGAGAGGCAGGCATCCCCAGCCAAAGATTGGTTCCTATAAAGAATCATGGGGGGTGGTTTCCAAAGGAGAAGAGCCGCAGGGCCCAGGCAGTAACTCAGGAATAGTCTAAGCAAGCAGGTCCCCAAAGCAGAACTCAGGCAGAATTAGTAAGATCTGAAAAAGACTATATCAATGGCGCACGCCTTTAATCCCAGCACTTGGGAGGCAGAGACAGGTGGATTTCTGAGTTCGAGGCCAGCCTGGTCTACAGGGTGAGTTCCAGGACAGCCATGGCTACACAGAGAAACGCTCTCTTGAAAAACCAAAAACCAAAAAAAAAAAGTAAGCCCCAGTTAGTTCTTATCAAAATGACTTCTTATTTGAAGTGAGTGATAAGTCTGTAATTTCTCTCTATAAGTTTCTCAAAAAGAACCCAGGGATAAGGACCAGGAGCCAATTCTGGCTGTGGTTACTATCTGACTGCCCTGTCTCACGTTGCCATTGTAAAGTATAAAATACCTTGCCTGTGTTTTTGGATGCATTTAAAGTCCCTTGCCAGCCATACTCAAATTCCAAGATCATTCTGTATCACCATTCTGTGCTACCCACAAGGCCCTGCTCTGCATCTCCTCCACATTTCGCATACACCCAGCAAGTGAAGTGTTAATACGGTGTGTACAGAGTCATCCTGATGGTCGTGTCCACCCTAACGGCCTGGTTCTCATTCTGGCTAAACAGTTTGACTACCACTTCTGCATCCAGGAGTTTTGAAGGCTAACATAGCACACATCTGTGAAGCAATCATACCTAAGCCCGAGGATCTACCTTGCTTATGACTATGAGACCAGAGAAATCAAACAGTAAATCCCAGGAGGACTGACCCCAATATACCTGCACCGTGCTCAGCTCCCCGCTCCCCAGTCCTACCCTTCACTTCCCATTCTTTCTACTATTTGATATTATATCTTAAATTGTGGGGTTTTATTTATCTTTCTCCTGATCATACTGAACAGCCGAAGAAAGTTCTGGTGCCCTGACTGAGTCTCCTGCACCTGTCCCCAGAATGCCTGTGGAGTCAAGGAATATCCCAAAGTCCACAGCAGATACAAAGACAGGTATGACAATCACCGAGAAGGCTACAGTCCAGATCTCCGATAGAGTGGGAAAACAGGCCTTGTGGCTGAGTAGGTCTGTTGAATGTTTAGGTCTTGAAATCTCAATTCCAACCATTTAGGAGGCTTGGGCCTGTGCCTGCATATGGGATGGAGCCTGAGTCATGGGGATGTGCTGGAGTGAATGGCTTCATTCCCGGCTCCCTAACGTGTTTGTTTGAATAAGTTTGAGCCCCCTTTCTCTTGCATGCATGCCCTCTTTCCACATTTACCTGTTTGCCTTGCGGGGTGCTACCATGTCATAACACAACACGAAAGCTGTCACCTGCTCCACCTTGGCCTTACCCAGAACCAAGAGCCAATACACCTCTTTCATGTATAAATTGCACTGTCTCTAGTATCCCAGGATAGCAACAGAAAATAGAGCAAAACACCAGGAAATTATCAAACAGTTCGTTCACAAGTCAAAAGGCTCACGTGTTAGACAGCACACACACATTGCAGATGAGCTAACAAACCTACCTAAAGCAAGTACACTAAGTGAATAAGAACAGTAAATAGCACTGAAGCACACATACATTTGGTGGCGCTTACAAGTCCTCTGATCTCATCCTTCACAGGTGAATAACTGGAGTATTAAAAAAAAAAAAAAAGTAATACTGAAGCTACGAATGGTCAACGTCTGAGGCAGGATTTGAATTCAGATCTGAGGAAATCATCCAGGTTCTTTTGAGGTACAGTACTGGGTAGTGTTCACCACAGGTGATAGGTACCCAATGTGTTCCAAGGTCCGAGGACTGAGATTTCCTGCAGTGTTTGTACCACCTTGGAGCAAGAGAGGGTAAGGTCCATAGCGAATATAGCGTACAGTGAATGCATGGTGAATGCACACGGCCTCTCAATCGCATCATTCATTGCTTCTGGTCATGATGTGACTCTCACTGAGTTACCGGAAACATGGCTTAGGCCTCAGTGTCCCCATCAGAGAAATGCAAAGGTCGATATCTTCCTAGAACTCTGCTCATTGAGGAAATGATTATGAAGTCTTGCTGTTGTCACTTTTGAGGAGTATTAATTCTCCTCTTATTCCCAGAATTCCTTTCCCTTTGAGGCAAAACAGAAAGGCTCATCCTCTCATCTCAGAGAGGGTGGAGTGTGGGGATCGGAGATAAGAGGCTCCCCCCCACATTAGGTGTTTACCAGAGGAAGCTGACCTTGCATGCCTTCCATCCCTGGAAGATAAGATGCGATAAGCTCCCCCCATGTGCAACATGAGGAGAAGCCTCAATTTTGTGGGCTAAAGAAGTATGTGACTCATGGGAAAAGAACACCTAATACAATCAAACAATCATGCCTTTGAGGAAGGCATGACCCCTTCTGGGACATAATGCCTCCCAATCAGTAACTTGACTCCAGTCATTTAGACACAGTTCCTAACTGTGATAAGGGTGCAAGTTCAACTCTAAGACTGTTCCTCAACTGAAACTGCTATGCAGAGTCTATGTGCTTCTTATCCAAGGGCAGACAAGAGGGATATATTCTGTAAGTATATACATAGGGGACTAAGAGGGCTCATTACCATGCTCAGACTCCTTTTGGCCAGCACAGAGACGCTCACTGGGAAAACATCCTCCCACTCTAAGTGGTTTCTGGAAGGGTGATGATTCTCTTCTCATATTTATTAACCTCAGTACTACATCCACATATATGCTGATGTCCAGAGAAAGCCAGATCACAATAGCCTATAAGTTGAAGATACTTGGAGAAGTGTCTAAACATATCTTGTCAATCAAGGGGTGCGGGTCAGAGCAAGAACCAGGTCTACAGTGACAGAATCCTTATTTTTCAATCTTCACCTATTACGACTTCTAAACTTTTAAAGTCATTTTGAGATTGCTTCTCAAAATATAGGAAAAAATAGTAAAACATGGCTTTCTTTTTCTCTTCCTCAAAGTTTCAGAATTCACAGAGCATAAAAAAAAAATCAAAAGAATGAAGCAATGCTTTTGCAAAATATTAAGAAACAGGAAAACATAATTGGCCAGAGATAGGTAAGATCTACCCTATAGATATATGGGCAAAGTGCAAAGCATGCTTGAGTGTGATGTCTCACACAAACATATTTTAAAATGGATTTTTAAAGTGGTATTAAATGTAGGTCAAGCTGGGGGCTATTCTGTACAAAAAGAAAACAACAACAAAAAAGAATCTCGAGATCAACTATACATCTTAGAAGGGAGAGATGGCTCAGCAGTTAAGAGCACTTGCATCTCTCATGCCGGACCCAAAGTCTGGTTCCTAGCACCACGTGGTGACTCACAACCCCCTATAACTTCAATGATAGAGAATCCAACTCCCTCTTCTGGCCTTCCCAGAGCTCCTGCTTGTATGTGGTGCACCTAATAGACCCACATAGGCAAATGCACATATTCATTAAACAAACAAACAAATAAATTTGAGACAGGGTTTCCCTGTGTTGTCCTTGCTATCCTAGAGTGGGCTATGTAGAGCAGACTGGCCGCTGCCTCCCCAGTGCTTGGACTAAAGGCGAGCACCACCATGCCCTGCAATGAGTCTTTTTTCAAACGAGATTCCCCAAGGAAGAGGTGAAGATGACAACCTAAGCAACGGCAGAAACATCACAGTGCGTTTTGCAACATCAGTGTGCATAGGACTGTGGGCAGGAGAGTGGTGGCTCCTAACACGGCAACAAGGCTAAGCAGCAGAAAGAGGTGGATGCAGTTCAGATGGCCTGGGTTTGAGTCCTAGCTTGCCACCATTCGCTACATCTCGGGCACTTGACTTTGGGTAGACTTCTTGAAATTCTGGTTTCCTCTTCTCTGAGTGGTGTTACCTCTTCTGCTTCAGGGCTCCCTCACTAATCAAACAACACCGCTCTCACTATGAAACAGGAATAGCTGTACAACACTACCCCAGTGTTAACACTACTGACTCAGGTAGGGTCAAGCAAATGCCCTATTAAGGGTTTGCTGACACACGACAACAAATTTTACCATGACCCCAGAATCACCACAGTTCTGGAGGCTTCTGTTCCATCTACCTTCATTCAAACATCCTTAGGGAATAATAGCTCCCCTTATGACAAAACTGAGAACCTGGATTCTGAGCAGTCCAGGCCTATGGGAAAACCAAGTACAATGACAGATAGGAGCTGACATCTCTGAGAACGACTCTTCCCTAGCAATGGTGTCACCTATAAGGAGGGAAGATGCGAGGCAGGCAAAACGGAAATCTCTGCCTTCAATCCACTGGTTCCCAGTGATTGTTTCTGACCTAACACAGATGGGTCAATAGAGGCAGATTAAGTATGGATATCCTGAATCATACTGGCTTCACCTCACTCATCCTGACCCCAGCAGGAGCTCAAAAAAAGATGTAACAAATAAATACTAGGAGAAAAAGATTTGTAGGAGGACCTATCCCTGGGGCATGTGGTTGCTTAATAGATTTAAGTTATAAAATATCTGGCTCGTGGGTAAGGTTAATAGTTGACAAATTGAACAATTAAATGACTGAAGTCAACATTCCTGAAGTAAAAGTTCCTTAAAGTCAAGATCTTTCTTTTGGTGTTTATAGATGTATCCTAAGAATGAAGAATAGTGCTGACATCTAGTATATACTTAATAGGCATATATACACAAAAAAATGTAAATGTAGACAGTGGATGGATGGATGGATGGATGGATGGATGGATGGATGGATGGATGGGTAGATGGATGGGTAGATAGATGGGTGGATGGATGGATGAATGAACAAAAGTAACCCCTATTGGCAAGGCAGAAGCAGGAAGATCAGTGAACACATGAACTCAAGACCACTTGAGCATCACAGACAGATCTCATCCCCCAAATGAATAAACAAAATTCCAAAAATCAAGACAAAAACCTATACTAATTTCAAAATGCCTCCAAGGAAAGAGGAAGATTCCCAAATCTACTCCTGTCTTTCTACCTCAGAGTAAACAAGAGGGTCTTTCAAAATTAGTGATGTTTACAAAGTACATTAAAGGAAAGCTAAAACCACCTCACTTTAATTCTTCGGACCAGCTCTACAATATATCTGGTATATCATGTTTTAAAATTGGTAAAAAAGTTATAAAATCATATTATATTTTCATTACCTGTAAATTCTGTGTCAACCAGAAATACAGTTTTTAAGTAATAAAAGCATGTGCTATGGAAATTCTTAGAATGCTGTTTTGCATACTTAAATTTTGGGACCCGCCCTTCTGATGTCCTCTCCACATTGTTCATTTATTTAAATGGTTTCTTTGCTTCTTGGTAAAGACTTTCACCAATGAATGTGAAGGTATATTTGAGTTCCTCAGCACAAGGTGTATGAACAGCAGAGTTTGTGTTGCCATTGTTGCTTTGTTTTCTGGGTTTTGTTATTGTTGTTGTTGTTTTTCTACTTTTTTTTCTTTCTTTCATTTTGTTTCTTTTGGCTTTGGTTTGGGTTGGGTTGGGTTTTGGCTTTCTGGAGGCAGAATCTCTCTAGGTAGCCCAGGCACTTACTATGTGGACCAGGTAGGCCTTGAACTCACAGTGATCTGCTTGCCTCTGCCTCCTGAGTGCTGGGATTGAAAGCGTGTGCCATCATGCCCAGCACTGTTTTGTTTTGTTTTGTTTTTGCAGTTGGGTTTTGTTCACGTTCTATATCTCAGCTGCTGAGTGAGTTTCTCGGCTCACAGGCATTTAGGCCTAGGTATGAGCTGCGATGTGTCTCAGACAACCCTGACTCAAGGAGCAGCAATCATTCACCTTAGAATTACAGCCTTACATCGCCCAAAGTCAAAGGCCTCACTTCAAGTGCCTCATTGGGGGTGGGGAGAAGATTCCCTCCTAAGAACAACTGTTCCTGCAAAGGACTCAGGTTCCACTGCCAACAGCTACAGGGCACCTCACAACCTCTTATACCTCTCATTCCAGGGGATCTAACATCCTTCTCTGACCTCTGTGGGCATACAGTGCACACACAGGCAAGCAGGCAAAACACTCATACAAACAGAAAACAAATAGGCTTGAACTGTTTTAATCAATTACTTTATCAAATGGTCCTCACAGGTTTGACTTCCTAGGGTTCACTTCTTTATGATTAAATATAAACACATCTGCTGATATCACGTATGTGGCATATATCTGACTAGGATGCATTCACCCGCACACATGTATTCGTGGTCTATTATGTGAACAGAAAGAAAAGCAATGCTATCAACTTCCCATTCCCTTCTCCTTGGGCTGTGATTCATATTGCAAGGAGAAGGCGTAGAGTTAAAATGCTAAGCTCACACACAGTAGGCACTCTCTATAAATGTCTGGAGAATTGCAACTGGAGAACGAAGCATGAACAGCACAGAGAAACACGAGGAATATGGAGTGTTCAGCCTAAGGAAAAGAAGAGGAAATGCTAAAAATAATGGTCTACAAATTCATGAGTGGCTTTTGCGGAAAAGCAATGGACCTGTTCCCTGCTGGGTCCGAAGGGAGACCTCAGACTGATGGGAAAGCTTCCAGGCACAGACTCCATAGATCATGACTAGAACAGCTTGTCTGGTGCATATAATAGCTTAGTGGTTGTTTCTGCTAATTAATAATCTTGAAGACTTCTTTAAAGATAGAAAAATTATTTTCTCTCTCTCTCTCTCTCTCTCTCTCTCTCTCTCTCTCTCTCTCTCTGTGTGTGTGTGTGTGTGTGTGTGTGTGTGCGTGTATGTTTAAGGTGGTGCTAGGCATCAAGCCCAGGGCCTCAAGCTCATTATGTGGACACTCTGCTGTTACGGAACTACATTATCCACACACTTGGATTGGGTCTATTGTTAGTCGCTATCCAAAAAGCATCAGTCAGTGTGCCTCAGACAGTGGCAGGACCACCAAGGCTGGTTGGTTTAGTACCAGATCCCTTAAGATCCTATAATTTGCTGGGTGGCAGTGGCACACGCCTTTAGTCCCAGCACTTGGGGGGCAGAGGCAGGCAAATCTCTATTCAATCCGAACTCAATCTCTGAGTTCAAGGCCAGCCTGGTTAACAGAGCAAGTTCCAGGAGAGAGGACAGGGCTACAAAGAAACCCTTTCTTGAGGAGAAGAGGGAGGCGGAGGAGGAGGAGGAGGAGGAGGAGGAGGAGGAGGAGGAGGAAGAAGCAGCAGCAGCAGCTATAAATTGGGGGCAGGAGAGATGGCTCAGTGGCTAACTGCACTTGCAGCTCTTCCAGAGGTCTCAGATTTAGTTCCTAACATCCAAAATGAGCAGCTCATAACCACCTAGCTACAGGGGATCTGATGCCCTCTTCTGGCCTCTTCGAGCTCTGCATACATGTAGTGCACATACAGACAAGCAAATACACACACACATATACAGAAATAAAAATAAATGAAAAGGGAATATCAAAAACAGCAAAAAGAACCCATAATCCTAAATTTATAAGTGAGTCTTTTCAGATATTCCCCAAATCCCTAAGTATGGATATGCCTTTAAGAAAAAAATGAATGAGTGACCAGAGAAATAGGTCAGCAGAAAAAATTCTTACTGAGTAAGCCTAAAGATCTTCATTCAATTTCTGAAGCTCATGTAAACATAAAGGGAGACTCACAAAGTTGTCACCTCACTTCCACTCAGGCATGAGAGCACAAGTATGTGTACCCACACATATCATACACGCAAAATAAAAATAATTTTGTAACAACATGAATACACACATGAATACAACTATTTACCTTATGATCTTCAATTTCAAAAATTGATTTTTTTTTTAAGCAAATTAGTCCTAGATTTTTACAAAATGTCAGTTTGATCTGTTTATCCTGCGTCCAGGTCCACTCAACCAGCCCCATCTGGCAGAGACCAGACTTTCACTAGGGGAAGGATTAATACATCCTCCTCCTACTATGTGGTCTCACATTCAGAAAGAAGAACCATTAATTGATATCACACAGCCACTGGTATTTCTAACACATCAGACCACGGATCAGACCAGTGGGTTAAAAGCACCAGCACCAACAAGAGCAGGGAGCCAAAGACAAGAATTTGTGGAATCGGGTACCACCAAGCCTCAACAATGGAGCCATCTTTAAAATGAGGGGCCACTAGCTTTCCCCTAAGAGACTATTTCTGGGGTGAAGATCAATAAAAACATAAGAAGGCCTCCAGGGCTACTCAGATGAGGGAAGATCCATTTCAAGTAACTTTAGAAAATAACTGTAAATCACAAGGCCGTATCAAACTGCCTTAATACACACAAAACACACTATGTGTCAGGTACAAGGGCTTTGCATTTGGCCTTTTCTTGATAATCTGTTGGACTCTGGTTGGGACTTTATAAAGAAAAAGACCAAAGGGAGTTGTCCCCCTGCAGTGAATGTTCAGAGGACTGTACACACCGTGTCCCATGACCTATCTTGCAAGGAGCCTTTGCAACCTATCACCATCTCCCAAGTTTCCCAACGTCCCCAACCCCTGCTGTAGACATCTTCTTCGGATGGCCAGAGCAGCAGACTGTCTCATTAACGGTCTCATTAACTACCTTAGTCCTTCCAAAGTGCAGACAAACAGAAAGTGCAGTGTTTGGCAAGGGCTTTGTAGCCCTCTGTCTCCTCGCTGGAATCATCTCCTGCTGAATCATCCTTCATCATTCATCACCCAAATAAAAAGACATCACCCTGCTAGCCCAGCCTAGGAAACAAATTATTTGATGTGGTTAATTAAGAGTGTGAAGACCTGTGTAAACTTCAGGAGGAGGGTAAGTGGTGGGAGGGGAAATCTATGCGTGGTTTCTGCACTTATTGGCAAGCCATTTCTCAAAACACTGGCTTTGATATAAGAAGATACATGCAGAATTTGAATTCAGTTTCTCCCTACCCTGACTACGTAAAGATGTTTCCTTCACACTGTCTTCTTTGTAGTCTCAGGAAGACTGGAAGGAAAATATACTTATAGCTCTTCTTCCAACACTTCCAGACAGGTTTCCTCTAAAATTTGCAATGCCCATCATTCCAGAAGAAAAAGAAGTCTATAAAAATGACCCTGCAAACCGGGCAGTAGTGGCACATGCCTTTAATTCTAACACTTAGGAGGCAGAGGCAGGCAGATTTTGAGTTCAAGGCCAACCCTGTCTACAGAGTGAGTTCCAGGACAGCCAGGGCTACACAGAGAAACCCTTTCTTGAAAAAAAACAAAAAAACAAAAAAACAAAACAAAAAAAAACAAAAGACCCTGCAGACCTGGGTCAGAGCTTGTGGAGAGGGGATGTTTATTGTCCATCAACTCTATGTTGGTATTAGCTGATTTCCAGACAGCATAGTCTTACATAGAAAAAAAAATCTGTCATAAATACTTGGCTCAGATAATTATTAGTGTACAAATTGGCCAGCAAAAGCAAAAAATTACAAAATATAGTTCAGGATACCATGGGGATGGGGTTGGCTTCTCCCTATAGGGCTCATGGCAATGGAGTGAGGGGTTCCAAAGAGGACCTAGCGACCAGCTCAAACTCCCAAGTGACCACATGAAGAAAGCCAATACCTTTGTTCACCAGGAATGCAGTTCCTACAAATAGGAACCACACAAAACTATTTCCTGTCTCTGGCAAATGAATTGTGCTTGGTAATCTGAAAATGCAATACATTACAGAGACAGGGACAATGCCTCTGATGCTGGCTGCAACAACAGAAAACCCAGTGTCGCTAGAATGAGGCTCCCACCCCTGGGCATGTATAGGGAGAATGCAGACCTCAGGAGATGACTCGAGCAGGGGACGTTCCACCTTGCCTTGTTGGTTAATTTTACAAGCACCAAGCAAGGATCCCCCTTGTCCTCTCTATGCAGATGATTTTGCATGTGATGCACAATCATATTGGCTACTGCCTTTCTCAAGTCTGCTAAGGTTCTCTATCCCCAACCTCATAATCCCACCTGGCATTCAAGACGTTCTGCTTTAGACAGACATGGGTGTGTTCACCATCAGACATAATTTCTGAGATGAGGGGCCAGCAATACTGAATGCATAGGGTTTTCAGAGAACGAATCAATTAGCCACTTTATGGTCTCCTCTTCATCACGTGAACGTAACTTACCCTGCCCTTCTCCATCACTATTCAAACCAAGCCCTACATAGCTGGCAGGTCTGTCTCCTTGTGGCCATTCCTTTTCTTTACCCAATGAGCTCTATACCCCTGTCTTCCCGGTACTGACTACCACCTCTTCTTTCTGTTACCTTTGTTTATCTGACCCTGCTCATCCTTACTTCCCAGCAGCCACCTCCCTATGAAGCCAAGCCAAGTTACCCTGCTTTGTAAACCACTGCCCCCATTTCTGAAGCATCACAGTACTTTTAAGGCATGCCATGCCATTAGCAACTTCACTGAACATTACCTATGGTTTATGGATTTTAATATTTCAAAATTGGGAACTTGGGGCTGGGGAGTTAGCTCTGTAGATAAGAGTGCTTGCTCTATGCAAGTGTACGGACCTGGGTTGCAACATCTGGCACCTACATAAAAGCCAGACACGGCCACAAGGGCCTACAACCCCGACATTAAAAGGTAGAGATATGCATCACCTAGGAGCTCCTTGGCCAGCCAACCTTGCCAAACCCACAAGCTTCTGGTTCAGTAGGAGACCCTCTCTCAAGGTAGCAAGGCAGAGAATGACAGAAGAAGACAACCGATGCCTTCCTTTAACGTCTTGTGTGCATCATACACACATACACACACATACAAGGGGGCGGGGGAGAGAGAGAGAGAGAGAGAGAGAGAGAGA
>NW_022196891.1:65648957-65652718 GCF_008632895.1 Mastomys coucha
ACATCATCTGGTGGCATAGATAGATAAAAGCACCCTGTAAATTCTAAAGCAATTTATGCATGGAAGATATCCTGACCTGTCAGAACCAGGAGGATGTGGCTGTAAGTCATGCTGAGACCTTAGTGTTACTCCCAGTTGGGAAAGAAATGGAAAACTAGGGCAAGAATCTTAACTGAAGCATCAAAATGGACCAGAGTGATCAGAGGCACCCGTAAAGGTGCCTGTCCCCGTTGTACTATGCAAAAAATAAAAAACATCCAAATTTTATGTGCTTCTGGGATGAAAGAGCCATGGTGAACAGCCTGACCATTTATAGACAGCACCCTCACCCCACCCGGTCCTGTGCTGAGAATCAGGGTTTACACTTTAAGGAAAGGAATTCTTGATAGCTCGGGAGTGAAAAAGTTGGGTTCTTCAAATAATAAGGCAACAAAGCCAACAGCAACCGTGACTCCAGCATCACTTCACTAGCATGGATGCAGGCTTTTGAACCAGGCTATCCTACTCCTGAAGCCTTCCTCTTAAACACATCAATAGACTCCATTTGAAGAGTAGGTATCCTATTCCATGTCTGTAGGTTAAATGGGTTTATACTATATTACATGAAATATAGGTCTGATGATGTCATTTGTCACTCAAGGATGAAGATGTACAAAGGCTCCATCACACCAGCTGTTTGACATCAGGTTACACAGGTCAGTTAATTCCGTTAATGTAATGCAGGTAGATTAGGTTAATGTGATGACATTACATTACACTCTAAGCCTCAGTTTCTCTACCTTCAGCGAGATGAAATACATTTCTCTTGCTAATCCCACAGGGCTGCTTTGAGGGTTGGCTAGGTGTGTTCACATGGAAGCATTTGGTAAACTATGCTAAAGGAAGGGCTGTTTACATTGGGTACCATGACATCATAACATCATTCTGTCAAGTTAAGGACCCCCCTTATATTGTGGGACAGACTGGGGTTCCTTTTCTAAACAATTACCAATCTGTTATCTCTCTGTCTCTATGAGGCCTGGCCCCTTCACTTCCAGGGCCAAGAGATGACGAAGTCTTTCTCCATCTCTCTCTCCTTAGCTGTGGTTTTTGCCCTTCTGAAGACAATATGGCAAACTGCATGGTTGGCCAGCTGTGGTAGGATCTGTAAAAATGGCTGCCTGTTTATTAATTGGCAACAAGCTCTTCATGGTACTTAGTGGTCTGGTGTTGATTTCTCTGCCATTAAGTTTTCCCAAGGTTTCCATGCCTCTTAGCTTTCATCCTAGGGATCCCTAGGATGTCCCTTCCTGGGGGTTTGGTGAAAATTACCAAGAACTGGGTTTGACTTTCCAAACTAGCAATGGAGCTTTACCTTAGAGTACAGAACAAAAGAAAATGACAGGGACACCTAAACTACTGAACTACAGGGCAGACACAAAGATGCCACAGCTCTTTAACCTGGTGCTAATTAATCCCCTCTCCTCCTTGTTCTTGTAAACCATGCCTCTGATATAGCCAGATTTGGTGCCAGATGATGCAGGTACAGGGATCATTTTCCTAAGAATATAAGCAACATCATCTCTCATGAAGTTAGAATGAACACTTGAGACAGAGACATGAAAATGACTGCTGAGTGTGAGGGCAAACAAACCCTTACCCACGAGAGAAAGTCAACTGGATGGGAAAATGGAGTCATATTTGGATCTACACAAACTGGCGTCTTGTGTCCAGCACATTTCATTTCTCTTCCCCACCACGTAAAACACCAGAAGCCTCAATTACATGTAATTGAGTTACATGTAAAACACCATGTAAAAATCCTCTGTGGTCCCCTACAATGAGAAACAAATAATATTGGCTTTGGGGGGTCCACGGGTCTCCCCACTGGTCCATGAAAATCATAATCCTGTCGCTCTGCCCCCTAGTGGCTCAGTGTGGCACATGCTGATATCTGTAAGGAATGAATCACTGTACGAGTTCCTCTCAGTTTGGAGATTTACACAGGAAAATAAAAAGTTTTCTTTACTGATTTTATGATATCAAAATACAAGCAGACTTGTAGGAGTTATGTATATAAAGGAACTTTATAATTTCAATAACTCTCAAAAAAAGGGGGAGAAAGGGAGAGGTTGATCTGAGAAAAATGGGGAGAAATGGTTGCCCTAGACTGGGAAACCTGGGTGCTTTCAGCTTCACCCCTAGCCTCTGAAGGACAGCCATGATTATTCACTGTAGCAACATTCCAAGACTACCTCTCTGAGTGTCTCAGTCACTAGGCAATGCTTCTTTGTTGTTGTGTTTTCTTTTTCTTTTTAAGCTTAATCTGAAACATGTCATAGACCACGTCCTGTCTGAGAAGGACTCACGCAATGCCGGAGCACACGGGGTTTACTGCAATCCTCCCAAGAAGGGCTCCATGGAAGCCATGTGCACGTGCCCACCCATGCCTGAGTGAGGCCACAGAACCAGTGCTGACTTTGGGGGACTGATACAACGGTTGCATGCATTGCGACAGACAGAAGGACAAAAGAACGAAGAGGAAAAAAAAAAGAGGGGAAAACGATAAAGGACAGGAAGAAAGGGGTGACATTTTACCCTTGCCTCTGAAGTGGCTGCAGATTTACCAGATGAATTCTGAAAGGAAGAAATAGGGCCAGTCCCAAGGCCAAGGACGATATGACTAAGGACGCTCCCAGTAAAGAGCGACTACAGAAATCTCTGAGCACTGACACGTGCTTACATACACATGAGTGACCACACGTACACAGGAGATGTGCAGACACAGCCCTGCGCAGTAAAGAGTGTGTCAGACCTAGGTTTGAGCCGAGGAGGCAAAGACCTTTTCATAAACACATTTGAGCAAGAAACGCACGTAGAACCCACCACGGCTCAAGATGAAAGGAAGAGAAAAATCCGACGGAAATTACTAATACCTTAGAAGGAAGATTCAACCTGAATGCAGACGCTAAAACTCAGCTTTGCCATTAAAGCGGGGGCCTAAATTATTGATCTCTTGCCTCTATCAGCATAACAGTCACGTCCCTGTATCGAGATCTAAGTACACTGCAGTCCCTCTGCTGCAGACACTGAAATAATTAGGAGAAATTCTCATTAAAGGAGAGTGAAAGGTTCAGAGACAGAGGCAGAGCAGAGGGTCTGGGCGGCTGTTTAATGTCTTCCAAAGGGTCGGGAGATTACTGGGATCAAATCCCCAAGCAGTGCCTTAGATGACAGCTTATCAAAGGGGACCGGTACAAATAAAATACACACAGCGACCCTCTCTGGTGTGTTTACATCCGTGGGTATCTGTTTAAAGTCACACTCGCGCTGCAGGAAATCAATGGCTGTGACTGTACTTGCAGATGGACAGTGGGACTGAGGATAGCATGTCACAGAGGGGAGGGGAGGGCGAGGGAGGGAAGTGGAAGGGAGGGGAGGAGAGAGGAGGAGAATGGAGGGGGGAGACCAAAAATGCATGGAAAATAAGTCAAAAGAAACAAGTTAATGATGGCAAACCCACTACGAACTTTTCAATTTAATTTATTTCTTCTTTTAAAGTCCAAGGGGAGACCGGGGAGACTGAGCAGTGATTGGGGTACACAGGCAGGCAGGCAGGCACTTCCCCAGGGGCTAGCAGAGAAGTCGGGGTAACAGACTTCAATAAGCAAGCCACCCCACTGTCAGGGGACCTGACTTCAAGTGGAGCAGTCTCCTATTGATTTGAAGGTAGGCAGCCAGCTTTGCCTACCCTCCCCCATCAATTAAAAAAAAAAAAAAAA
>NW_022196891.1:65652753-65664412 GCF_008632895.1 Mastomys coucha
AAAAAAAAAAAAAAAATTCAGTCTATACATGTTCCCAGAAATGGCCTAGACTTTGAGACGGAGCAAAGCATAGCCAACGGTCATTCAAAACTGTGCTCATGGAGAAGAGCGGTTACCACAAGGGAAACTGAAGAGAAGCAGGGTAAAAGAAATGTAGGGGTAAATGTATGCCTCCTGCTGGGCTCCAGATAACCTGTAGAGAAGTTTGGGCACATGTGGGCACACTTAGGCGCGCGCGCGCGTGTGTGTGTGTGTGTGTGTGTGTGTGTGTGTGTGTGTGTGTCACACACACACACAGGCACGGACACACACAAAGTTGGCCAATATTTAATGTCAACATGCAGTAATTTGGAAGAAAAATTCCATCTCACACAGCTAATCAGAATTGTTAGAGAAACCATTACCACAAACACTGGGAACATCTGAAATTGATTATTTTTACTTCATTTCGTTAATGAAATCCTCCAGCGACCAAAAACTAAACCTGAACAAATCTCTACATAATGAAAGGAGGAGAAATGAGTGACTTCTCTAACAAAAAAAAAAGGGGGGGGGAAGAGGACTACCTTCATATTTGGCATACGCGCATTTACATGTTTATGTTCCTTTGCGGTTTCTGTCAGTGTAAAATAACTGAGCCGAGCTGGACTCTGTCCCCACCATTTTGTGAGTGCTGAAACATATTAGCATGGATCTCACATCCCAGAAGGAGCACCACATCATTAAATGTCTTGGGCTGGTGCATAGGGAAGAGGAATGCGGGATGTCACCGGCTGATAGGGAATGATGTTATTTATTAGGGAACACTTACCAGAAACTGCATTTTCTCCATTTGCATTGGATAAGGCAAGGCTGCCTCTGCAAAGTGCACACAGGCAGAGACACACACAGGAGGGGACAGGCCTCAGATCCTCCCCCGCGCTCTCTCCACTGTCCCCTTAATCTTCTTCGTAGCTTGGAGACTGGCTTATGTGATGACAGTTCTTCCTACCTCTTCCCTTCTCTCCTGGGCTACTTCAGCACTCCATAACTCCCCTACCTTTCCTACCTCCCCACCCCTCCCCACCGGATTAGCTCAGAGCTGCTCTGTGGTTATAGAAGCCTCAAAAATCCCCTTCCCTTCCCTGGCTCCCAGCAGTCTCAGAACACTTCGTTGCCAAGGCTCTCCGGTCTACCCCCTACCTTCTTTTCATCCCTCCCTATGCACGCACCCAGCCCCAGCAGAAAGCTGGTCAGGGAGGAGTCAGAATGCCCACAAGAAAAGGACACCTAACAGAGCCTGGAGGTCTGCTTGCCCTGAATTTGTGTGTGATTCAGCAGTCATACGGGATGGGGAGGAGAAGGGGGTAGCTGACATCCATATTTCTTAATGAGAGGATGGGAAAACCGAGTTAGGATTTCCAGTGGAAGTGCTGAAATTTTACACCAGGGGATGGATCCTCCTGGAGAGTGACTGTGTGTGGAAGCATAATTGCTAAATGCTAGTTCCCTCCACCTCCCCCACCCGCCTCTCTGCTCCCCAGCAGCTATCAAACAATGGGGAAACTTGCTTTAAAGAAGGGCCGTACCCTCAAAACAAGAACAGTGGCTACTCCCCTGTGTCCCCCTCAGGGAGTAAGTGACCAGAGGGAAGAAAACCAAATGTGGCTTTACAGTTTGTGGAAGCATTTGGTCACTTGAGGGCAGAGTATGCCTTCCTTGGGGACTCATCACTCACCCCACAGCAGTCAAAATAGTGTAGAGATCATCACCTCTCCATGTGACTGGCACCTTTGGAATTGGGAGGGGAGAAGCAGCTCAAATCATGAGCATCTGTGAAAAATCCATCAGAAGTATTTAAGAACTGGAAGCAAATGTACCCAAGATATAAATAGATAGATAGATAGATAGATAGATAGATAGATAGATAGATAGATGATAGATGGATGATAGATAGATAGATAGATAGATAGATAGGTAGATAGATAGATATAGATGATAGATAGATGATAGATAGATAGATGATAGATAGATGATAGATAGATAGATGATAGATAGATGATACATAGATGATAGATAGATAGATAGATAGATAGATAGATGTATAGGTGTAGGTATATACCCACTTAATACATAAAGCTATAACTGAAGGTGGAAGTAGCCAACGGTGCACTAATGGTACAAGCCCTGGGTGGGCACACACGCAAACCAAGTAGAGAGACTGGAGGTCCTACGAAGCTTGAACATGTGTTTGGGGCAATGTGTAAGACAGTGAACTTCCTAAGAACACGTGGGTTTGTTGAATAAACTCAAGAAAGGAAATGGGGCTAGGGGATAGAAAAACAGATCAAGTGCAGATCTTCGAGAACATTTAACTTCTGGACAGAACTGTTGGTGCTGGAACTTTGAGACAACTTCCAGGAAGCAGACAGAGGAAAAAATGAAGAGACTAGTCTTTCTAAGGAATAACATTTGCTCACCTGTAATACCCAGGACTGTTGGGAAAGTCTGCCCCACCCCCGATATTTATTGGAGGAGGGGGGAAACCTTACCCCCAGTCTCTCCCTCCTAACTCCTAAGACAGCGGCCTCTCCCCCAAAGAAAGTGGCCGAGTGTAATTATGCAGAAAGCACCATTGGAGCTATATCAATAAGACAGACGTCTGTTGTATCAGTCTCTCTCAGTAAGGCATTTCTTCTCCCCAATTGCTCATATAGAATCATAGCCTAATAGCATCCCATTAACATAATTGCCAACACAACTAGTGTTCCGTGTCTCAGAGCCATTTACTTACTTCACCATAAAGAATACCAAAACAGCCCTAAAATCACAAAGAGGAGGGAAGATGGGGGTGGGTGATGGCGAGGCGAGAGGAACATTTTACCCCTTTACATTCCCTGTGCTCCCCAGAGCAGGGGCTCCAGGATGATAAACACAGGAGTGCCTCTCTCATCTGCGGGAATCGTAACACAGGGCCTTCCTACCAGACTCCCAAGCAGACGTGTGCTAAAATCTAAACGGATTCTGCCAGGCGAAATGAAATTCCCATTATTTTTAATTAATCCTTAATTAAAATATATTACTCCGCAGATTCCGCAAATCTCTCTTAATATGCAAATGCGGCCCATTCAAGGATATTTACATATCATTAATTAAAACGGCACATTCTTTCAGTCTAACAAGCTGAGGGGCTGTGGCTGCTGCCACATTGGCTCGAGGAGCCTTTCCTGGCGGTGCCAAGCTCATCTGATAAAAAGATGTCAAGCGTTGGCTGTGCCTAGGGAAGGTAACCAGGGAGGGGAAGAGGACCTAATACTTTGACACTTTCCAAGCACGGGGGCTTCAAATATTATCTTGGGGCTGTAGCCAAGTGATTTTGGCAGGGCTTAGCCCCCCCCCCCCACTACTGACACCTATCTGAAGGTCCCTAAGGGCCCAGCCCAGCTGAGTCCTGGCTCTGAGACCCGTCAGTTTCTCACTCTGGAGAGTGAATCACGGTGGAGGTAGGCTGGGTGGAAGAAGATGCAGGCCTGGGAGAGGAGAGAGGATTGGTGTACACTTGTCTGGGATCTGCCTTAGAACCGAAGGTTTTCTGAGCCGCAGCAGCAACATCCTCTCCCCACATCAAGATGTAATTAGCTTTGGTGAGAAGCACTGAATAGAGTCCACCAATTTCCTTACCAGTTGCTTAGGTGAACAACCAAACACTTCCCAGGAAACAGGAATCTCCTGGGTGAGGCTCTCGGCATCATTTTCTGCAAGAGTCTTAGAAAAGCAAGCTTGGGGCCACGAAGCAATGGTTGACTGTTGGGATCGGTAACAGCAGGATGATCACACCGCGGTTCCTGACTCACCGATAAGGTGGAGCTCGCCTAGGAAATATACTTAGGAGTGGCCATCAATCACTCTAGCCACAGGCAAGTCCTACCAGTCAGGAAGAGGCCTGCCAAGAAGCTCCGCCCCCTCTGGTAAAGAGAGGAACAGGCAGCCATTTGGGAACATAAAGAGGGCCTACTGGCTTAGACACCCTACAGTGAGGATAAGGTAGGGGACAAAGATGGCAAAAGTGTCAACTGCTTTGTCCTAAGCCATCCGTATTCCACACTTCCGAGAATCCCATTCCGTGACATGAGCTGCTGGCAGCCACCTAGGTTCCCTTGCTAGCTGAGTGACTTACTCTGGTACAAGTATTTCCCATTGGTGCCTCAGCAAAATTACAGCTGAATGCCTGCTATAGTCATCCATGGCCATTTTTTAATACATGAAAGGAAGAATATTACATCCTTGAATACCAATTGCCTACTGTGAGTCCTTGAAGCTACTTATCAAATCATGACAGGGGCCTCATGTCCACGATACCCTGAGGCTGAAGCACAACCCAGTACCCATAATACAAGGCACTCTCGGCCTCAACCAAAATGTCCTCTGCCTTTCTCTGTACTTGGCAGAGCTGCTCCTCCAATATTTAGACTTCTGTGAAGCGCAGACCTTAACTAAAGTAACTACTCTGCTTTCTGCTTAGCTCATCCCCATATGCACTTGGAAGGCAGAGGCAGACGGATCTCTGCAAATTCGAGACCAGCCTGGTCTACAAATCCAGGCCAGCCAGGGCCATACAGAGAGACCCTGTTTGAATAGACAAAAGCAAAATGCAAGAAAGCAAGCAAGGAAGCAAGAAAGCAAAACAGCAAGAAAGCAAGGAAGTGGGGCTGGAGAGACGACTCAGTGGTGAAGAGCACTGACTGCTCTTTTGGAAGTTCTGAGTTCAAATCTCAACAACCACATGGTGGCTCACAACCATCTGTAATGAGATTGGATGCCCTCTTCTGGTGTGTGTCTGAAGACAGCTACAGTGTACTTACCTATAATAAATAAATAAATCTTTTTAAAAATTTAAAATAGAAGGAAACAAGGAAACAAGAAAGACTAAACTGGAGAGAGATTGAAGCCGACACCTGACATTTACCTCTGTCACACACACACACACACACACACACACACACACACACACACACACACACAAGCATACACAAGGAGGCAAGTATTAAGTGATTATTCATTGCTATTACTGCGTTTTGTTCTTTTGACCAGTGCTAGGACCTTAGCTTCTGAAGTCTCTCCCGAATTCGGAGCTCAGCAGCTCTGAGGACGTCCATCCCCACCCCCTTTCCGTGGTTACTGCAGTTCCTCTCCTAGACTCACATGTATTATTTACTGTCTGGGGCTATTTCCATTTCTCAGATGGCAGTAACAAAAGCCCCACTCCACTGTCCTATGAGCTTATCAAGCTGCAGAGTATCTGCTCCATCAGCCAGTATCTGTTATCGGGCTTCTTGAAGGAGCTATCATTACTTCATTTTTCTTTCACAGACTAATCCGAGAAACGAACGCACTAGTACATTATATCAACATAAGCATTAGCTAAATACATCACGGAGTCTTGGAAACCTTGGGCATATTTATATGCAAAAGCATCAAATAAGAATAATGATAATAATGTGCTTCAGTCTCCCCTTAGCATTCATGGTGTGTGTCCACTGAAAGTGGAAATGAGCAGTCTGTCTCTCTTCTCCTCCCCCAGCTTGGGGCAAGCTTTGGGAAAGGAGAGCTGAGATGCCCCATGGCAGCTGATAAAGCCCCAGGAGAGACCACTAAGTGAGACATATACCCCAAGAGTATGCCAAATGGGGACACCCTCTGGGAGGTGTGGGATTCATGGGAATGATAACTGTGCCCAGGAGTCCTGCACCCATGTCTCCTTAATTCTGCCTGTCCTTGCGCACCACTACTGCAGTTACCCTAACTTGCGGAGGCTTAAATGTTATAACTGCCCCATGTCTTGAAGACATTACATAGTTAGCAATCTCCTGCCTCCCCAGCTATAAAATGTAAAATCAAAGACGCTCTTGTAACTAAGTGTAGCCAGAGAAAATGCATCTCACCAACCTGAAGAGGCCCCACAAGATGTAGATTCTCAAGAAGCAGTGGTCAAAATGGTGGAGACTCCTTCAGAGAGCCCCAATGACTAGACGACATACAGTCCTTGTGTCTGTTCTCCCATGGATGAGTTCATGTATGTGCAGGTATGTATGTATGCTTTGGGGCACACACACATATGCAAATATGTGTGTGGAAAACAGAAGAGAACCTCAGACCCCATCTACTTTCGACTTTGGAGACAAGGTCTCTCAGTGACCTGGAGCTAGCTAAGTAGACTAAGCTTCAAGGGTGGCCCCAAGCCCCAAGGGATGAGTTTACAAGCATGCGCCACCAGGCTTGGTTCTTTTTAACATGAGTTCTGGTGATTAAATTGGGGTCTTTGGCCTTAAATGTCTGTCTAGCCAGACACTATAGGGGTAGAAATAGCCTAGGCACTGGCACACAACACCAGGTCCTGAGCATCTGGGCTGTCAGAGCTGTGGCAGGCAGTAAAGAAGCCTCCGTGGTAAAACTCATTATTATAGACATAAAGCATCAGGGCCTCCAAATAGTCTGCAGGACCATCAGTGGCTCACATATTTTACCTTTGAAAAAAATTTTACACACTCTCTCTTTTCACAAAACTTTTTATTCTGCTTCAACTAGCCAACCTGGGTTATTCTGGGTGAGCTAAAATTTCAGAGTAATATTTCTATGCGACAAATGTCCAGTGTTCAAAAAATCGATTTCTTTCTGCACAGACAAAAATCCTAGGACGAAACTTATCACATACTCACTCTAAATCTTCAAACACCACCAGTCTCTTTTTAAAGATTCTACTACACAGATTCCAAGGCCACCGGGAACTGCAGAACAATCAGAGAGTGTCCAGACCTATGTCTTGTGAGAGAGATTCAACTGGAGCCCAAAGCCTTTACATTGACTAGTTCATAGTATGGCTGCCCTTGACCCTGCCACCGCCTGATACCAAACACAGTGCGGACATGTGAATAGAAGGGCAGCCACCAACTGACAAACCTCTTCATCTTACAAAGACCTCAGAAGACCAGGTACCTCTTGTTTCATGTCAGATGATAGGGAGAAAGAAAGACGTCACCAGGGGGGTCACTTGACCTCCACTGATCTATTCCACGTCAGATGTCTGCATCTATTTCTTTGTCACATAGCCACCTCCTCTGGCTACCTAACACACACAAGCAAGTAGTTCCTCAGTCTCTGGTGACAAAACACCCCTTTGGCTCTGCCCATCACACATGTGAAGCCTGATGAAACCTCTCAGCCCACCGCTCTGTCACTGCTCAGCAGGGGTGTGAGTCCCCACCCTGAAGACCACCGTCCATCCTTAACTTCCTCAGGATTCTACTTCTGGGAAGAGTAATTAACTTAAACCACCCGATTAGTCATAACTGCACTATGATGGGTGGCCTAGGGTTCACCCCAAACTTCCCTGGCAATTGATATTTTTACCTGAGGTGCCAACCTACTTCACCATGCTTTGCTAATACAATTATTTGTAGAGCGCTGTGATGAATAGGATTTCATACCAAGAGCAATACATCCAGGAGCACTCAGAAAGGTGTTTGAGGAGCTCATAAATGTTTTAATTGCAATGACAGACAGGTGCAATCATCTCATTAAAGGTAAGTATCTTTGATATAGCTTTACTGTTAAAGAACACACAGCATGTCGGCTATAAGTATCTTACGCGAGATCTGGAACAGGCCGGCTTACAGGCCAGAGCGCAAAGCACGCGAATGCTGGACCAGCATTACTCCAGGTCAGATTGCAGCCATAGGGAGAAGTGTTCACAAAGATACTGTCTTTTCTAACTAAATCTTAAAATGAAACACGTAACTGCGGAAAGGAAGCCGGGAAGAGGGAAGACAGGAGGGAGGGAAGCCGGAAGGAATGGAAATATAACTTTGCTTCTGCATTCCTTGGGTATGAATTCCACAGGTAGAATGCTGTGGGGTTTGGGAAACCACGGGAAAAGCTGCAAAGCTGGGCAGAACTCGTTTTCACAAGCTGTGCTAATGTGAGTGTCCATGCATGGCTACCACACCGCAGTGAAGTCTAAAACACTTGCGTTCCAGAGATGTAGAGCTTTGTAGAGATGCTCACGACAGTACAAAGACGTGAAGGGAGGTATTTCCAGACTAAGAGGAAAAAAAAACTATTTCTGATTAAACATCTGCACATGAACTACCCCTACCCCCTTACACACACACACACACACACACACACACACACACACACACACACACACACAAAACCAAATGGAAAAAAAAAATACATGCATGTCTCCAAGCTGCTACCACAAAACGATAAGCCCATGCGGAACTGAGGAACTAGGAGATGCACAGGTCCTAACCTCTGTCTCCTACAAGTCCTGAGGTCTGGTTACAAAAGTTGGCTAAGGAAGCTGTTTCATGAAAGATTCTTTCCTCAACTCTGGGAACAACCAGTTTCCTAGGATTGGGAGAGCTCTCAGGAGGAAACGCTAAGACAACTGATGCTCTCTGTGTACCTCTCCTTCAGGTAGTCAGCAGAGTTAGCAGTGCTCACTGCCTCTTTTACTCTGCAAGCAACCTAGCCACCCCTGCCTGGCAACAAGACTAACAAAGATGCTGGTGTTGATGAAACGATAACATCTATGTTCATACCAGCTAGTACCCAAATCACAATGCCCAGATTGGCCAGGATCAGCTCGGGGTGAAATTTCTAGCAACCTCTAGACCGTACGGAAGAGACAGTGCCAGAGCTCTGGCCCCGAGGATGTGAAGGCCTCGCTGACAGAAACTGCCTGTAACATCAGACAGTATGTCCTTCAGATAACCTGGACCACGGGGATTCAGATAAAGATGGATGTTTGGCACACTGGCATCCCTTTCCCTCTTCATCCTTATGG
The DNA here is from genome assembly GCF_008632895.1 of Mastomys coucha. Taxonomy (NCBI): domain Eukaryota; kingdom Metazoa; phylum Chordata; class Mammalia; order Rodentia; family Muridae; genus Mastomys; species Mastomys coucha. The sequence goes on from NW_022196891.1 coordinate 65,661,581, forward strand.
ATGCTAGAGAAGCAAAGGAGAAACACTATCCAGTGAGGAAGAGTTGGTAGAAACATGAAAGCCACATATTTGTTTCTCTTCCTGGTAGCTCACAGCCAATGTTAAGGCTCCTGGAAGCCACCAAGGTGGCTCCGCGGGTGAAGACACTTGCCATGTAAGAATGGCAACAGGAGTGCTACCTCTGAAACCCACGTAAAGCTCGAAGGAGAGAACTGACGCCACAAAGTTGGCGCATACTCCGAACTCTACATGCATACCATGGCATGTTCATGTGGACAAATTCATATACAATAAACTAAAATTGCTTAATAAGACCGTGAGGCATCTGGTCAAGCCAGGCACAGTGCCTACGTGTCTGAGTGTGTGACGGTAGCTGCTTCCCCTGCCTGAGAATAAAGGAGATACGCATCAAGGTGTGTGGTGCCCACAGGGGATGCAGGTTCTGAAAAGATTTTTGTGGGGAGGAGTTCATGTCGTCTAGAAAGAGAACTAGTAAAATCAATAGTTCTGTGTTTAATAGTTGTCAGTGCAGACCACAGACTGCATTACAGTGAGAACTCAGATTAAACACAATATGGAAAAAAAAAAACCACCACAGAACAAACAAACAAACAAACAAATCTAATCATCAAGGGCTGGGAGGGAGGGGGTGGCTTGGTGCATAAAGTGACAGTTGTGGAAGAATGTGTTTGGGTCTCCGGCATTCACATAGAGGCCAGGCATAGTGGCATGGTCCTGTAATCCAAGTACTAGGGAAGCAAGTGGGGAGGGGTGAGGGAAGGTAGGAGGAACCACACAAGACAGGAACTTGAGCTTGCCGGTCAGCCAGCCTGGCCAAGTCTGGGAGATCCAGGTTCCACAAGAGATGGCGGAGAGAGACTGAAGAGGGCGTGAGTGTGTCCGTGACCTCTGGCCTCCACGTGTGTGCGCGCTACACGTATGTTCATTCCCCCATTTGGGCTCCTACCCCATCGCCCTGTGTTTGTTTTTGGTTTTCCAAGCCGAATGTACTGAACAGGTACTAGGGAACTGTTCTAAGTATAAATTGTCATTAAAAGCAGCCCTGCTCCCTTAACTAACCACCTAGTGAAGAAGGCTGGAGAGATGGCTCAGAAGTTAAGAGCACTTGTTCTTCCAGAGGACCCTGCTTCAGGTCCCAGCACCCACACGGCTGCTCACAAACATCCACAACTCCAGTTCCAGGGGATCTGCCCTCTTCTGGTCTCCACGGCCCATAGATGATGCACAGACACAAAGGCAGGCAAAGCAGTTTCTACACATAAAATATGCATAAGTCAAAAAAGATGAAAATGATAAAAATCAATAAAATGATAAAAACCAACAACGGTAAAGCAGCAGCGGCAGGTGCTGCTCCACCCACAGAGCCTGGATGTCGACAAGGAAGACAGGACCACTTCCTTCTTCCTCTGCTGATGCTGCTACATCTGACTCCATTTTTATCTAGCAAACAGAGCAGTCAAGAACTGCAGGGCTAATACAAACTTAAGGATAGGGTACAGGCAGAGATCCTATAGTTTTTGTCCCTGAATGAGGTCCTTAAAGTCTCCTTGGTCCTTTGCAGGTCTTCCCTACACAAGTGTTTTGAGTCTGGGTTGAAACAGGCTCCTGGCCTCCTGGCAGCTGCTTTGAGAGCAAGCGCAAGCTTGAGGCTAGTTCCTAAAAGCTCCAGGCCCCAGCATGTCCCAGGCAGGCAAGATCCCCACAAGCCCCAGTCAAAAGCCAAAACCAGTATTTCAGGTTTAGACAACATTCTCCTATGTTTCGAAGCCAAGTGCAATCCCTTTCCAGTTTGCCCCAAACTGATTTTTTAACAGAAATATTTAGTTCACCTGAAAAGCCGGCCCCAAAACCCATCCTGAAGAAAATCCCCTTCTTCGTTTTTTTCCTCTGGGCAGCAGTTTCTGAGAGGGCCTTTGTTCTGCCCTAACTTTTCCCATCAGTCAAGGAGTTCTGGGATTGCAAACATGGCGGATGGACTCTGGCTCACCTACCCAGGAAAGGAATTTACAGGACAGATAGGCAGAGCCTCGGACTCAATGGGAAGGCCTGAGAGTCAAACTCAGCATGGGCGAAAGGGATACAGCCAAGGTGCTGCTACAGGAAGCCTGTCAGCAGGTGTAGGCCACCCCACAAGCCTCTGAGGTGCCACCTCCGCTGCCACCTCCAAAGCATCTGGAGCCAACTGCTCTGTTTATTTCCTTCAAATTGCAAGGCTGGGCAGACCCCCAACTAGCCAAATGCTTAGGACTTATCCAAGATGCTAGGGAAGTGAGGACCAATGGCCGTGACTCTGCTGTTGGCCAGTGTCCTCCAGATGCTTAGGTCCTCTAAAAGGACAGGAGGACGTCCTTTTCCAGACCACTCTTGTTTCCCGTCGCACAAATCCCAACTTCTATTTGCCCACTTAGGCACTCTTCTTGAATTGGTGAGGGGTGTGTGTCTGTCTGTCTGTCTATCTATCTGTGTGTGTGTGTGTGTGTGTGTGTGTGTGTGTTTGTAACACCAGGCACCCTTTTTGAATTGATGAGCTCTGTGTGTGTGTGTGTGTGTGTGTGTGTGTGTCTGTGTGTGTAACACCAGGCACCCTTCTTGCATTGATGAGCTCTGTGTGTGTGTGTGTGTGTGTGTGTGTGTGTGTGTGTGTGTGTGTAACACCAGGCACCCTTCTGGAATTGGTGAGGAGTGTGTGTGTCTGTGTGTCTGTCTGTCTGTCTGTCTGTGTAACGCCAGGTACCCTTCTGGAATTGGTGAGGGGTGTGTGTGTGTGTCTGTGTGTGTGTGTGTGTGTGTGTCTGTGTGTGTGTGTGTGTG
>NW_022196891.1:65664429-65684104 GCF_008632895.1 Mastomys coucha
GTGTGTGTGTGTGTGTGTGTGTGTCTGTGTCTGTGTCTGTGTCTGTGTGTGTGTGTGTGTGTGTAACACCAGAGGTTGGTGTCTGGTGTTTTCCTCTATCACTTCTTCTAACCTTACTTGTTGGGGGTGGGGCAGTTTTCTGATTGAACTTCACCTCAGCTAGGGTTTTCTGGTCTCAGGTTCCCCACTGTTAGGATCTCAGCATGTACCCCAGTTGTTCACCTGGGAGCTGTGTGCCCCCCCTCGTCTTTTCTGTTTGCTACCTGTGACACAATGATAACTTGAGTTTTATATAGTCCAAGCTCGGAAAGCATCCAGTCTTTGAATCTCATGTTTCCTCACACACCACCCACCCACTCTTCACCTATACCAGAATCCACCTAACAGTGGGACACAAATGCCTCCCATAACATCCAAGCTGCTGGGATGCACCTCTCCAGAGGTGCCGTAGCAGGAGGCCATCCTAAAAGCTACCAGGATGACAGGATGGCCAGCCATGCAATGGCAGGGACACCGGGAGGTTGCTTCAGTCTGGGATGACCTGTCCATCACCTTTCCTCCCCACACAGCATGTGGGATACAGTGGCTTCCACCAGCGGGGCATAAAGCCACACACATCAGAAGAGGAAATGAACACGAGACAGCAACTTCTAACACCTTAGGAAAGAACGTTTCTTCCAGCGACGATCCTATCAGAGTAAAAGTTGGGGCGGCAAAAGAAATGATGGGACCACTTAGCTCCAGCAACCCACCCAAGAAGTGACAGTGTGTTGTGTGCTCCACAGCCGAAGCACTCATCTCTGCCCCAGCTCATGTGTTACTGGTATCTTGCACCAATTTTGAATCTTGTCTCTTCCTTCTTGGAACAGGTATCTCAAAATATGCCCTAATTGTGAAATGATTGCTTCATTCCGATATTCGAGTAAATATTACCTAATGTGTTGCATAAGCATTCACTGTTTCTTTGATTTTATAGCTTTCATTAATCTAGTTTTAATACATCGTGATAATATGGGGTTTGGCTTACTATATTATTATTGCCTACTGTTGAGAAAAACATCTCCCAATTACATGACAGACAGCAGATGTCCCCACCTTCCGAACAGATACCAGTGTGTGACACATCTCCTCAGTCCTGAGATGTTTAACTGCAGCAGGTAGATGTATCTTAGTAATGGAAACAAGGACTCCACTATGATGTGACACATCTTTCAGAGCCACTGGCTTTACAAGCTTTTTCATATGCATGCCTGTGATTTCTCGACTCCGAGAAAATGCTGCCAATACACTCATTGCTACCCTGGTCTTATCAAAGAGAAGATCAACCTTTCTTGGAATTGGAATACATTATCTCTCTCATCAAATACCTCAAGAGGAGTTTCATTTTCTTTTCTTTTCTTTTTTTTTTGGTTTTTCAAGACAGGGTTTCAAGACCAGGCTGGCCTCGAACTCAGAAATCCGCCTGCCTCTGCCTCCCAAGTGCTGGGATTAAAGGCATGTGCCACCACCACCTGGCCATTTTATTTTCTCTTAACAAAAGCTTGCCACCATGAACCATATAATACAGAGTTGACCTATTCCCAAACTCACACTCTTGCTTACTAGCTGGTGAAAACCCTACTGTCTGTGCTCCATATACAACAGTGTATATGTTCCGTATACAACAGCAGCATATATGCAACATGATGTAATGAGAATAATAATGATAACAAATCATGGACATAATAGGATCAGCAACAGAACTGAACTCTACAAATCTTATACCATCAGTCCTTTTATAAGAATAGACTCTGTATTATAATTGTTTCTTACTTTTTTTTACTACACTTCAAGGGTTCTTTCTCTACCCCTCATCATATCCTGTGTGCTCATTTCTTGATCTTAAATTGACACAACAAATCTTCCAGTCACATCAATGGGCCAAGTCATACTTCAGCCAAATTCTGGACCATTTTTTCTCTTCATCATTTGTCAGTCTCAGGAGCCTATTTACCCTTCTGTCTGGTAGTACGGTGTGTACGTTTTATGTGTGTAGTACATGTACACCTATATGTGTTTGCCTATCTATGTGCACAGAGTACCTCTATACACGTCTTCACATGAACCGTCCCACTCTGACACTGCCCACCTTATTCCCTTGAGAAGGGTCTCTCCTGAGCCTTGGGCTATGCTGGAAGCCAGTCATCCCTAGCAATTCCCCTGTCTCTGCCTTGCTGGGCACTGGGGTTATAGGTGCCTGCATGGCCACACTGGCTTTTTCCTTGGGTTATGAGATCTAAACTCAGAAGCTCATACTCCGGCAGAAAGTGCTCTTGCCCTCTGACCATCAACCCAGCTCCCACCTCCTGACTCTTGATGAAGGAGCACTTTTGTTGTGTAGTTTCTATGAGGGGAAAGAAAGGAGCATGCCCATTATTAGCAGGAGATTGATCAAGGCTACCTCAAGAGAAATGAATTCTATTATCACAACGTCAGCTTTCTGATGCAGTTAACCACTAGTTAAATGCAGCCGAAGAAACCAGTTCTAACAGGCAACTATGGGGAGGACAAAAATTCCTCACAGCGGTACTAAGCACTTGCCTTCTGAATTACGCGTACCTTAAAAAGATCCTTGATTCCAGTAACCACTGAAATCGGAGATTTCATCTGGATGCCGTGCTTCACTGGGACAGTCTGCAGTTTCCGTACTTGCCTCAGCTATTGGCCAGTTACGGAGGTATGAGGCCAGTATTTTGGGGACCTGTTTTGGCACTGAGTTGCTCTACCAACAGACCCCAAGAAGAATGCAATAAACTGAACAGACCTGTTTCTGGCCAGTTAATCAGACAAATATGTCTTGGATTCTCTTAAAAGTATTTTCATTCTCCACCTGTAGTTGGTGGTTAATTATCAATAAATGATCCTCAACAATGAAAGTATTGTGGTAAATAACTATATTGCTTCTTGTTCCAAATTATTGGCTGACTCTTAAGACAACCATGGACTTGTTTATCATGAATAAGTAAGTAAATAAATAAATAAAATCATGTGTACTAGCTGGGCAGTGGTGGCGCACGCCTTTAATCCCAGCACTTGGGAGGCAGAGGCAGGCGGATTTCTGAGTTCAGGGCCAGCCTGGTCTACAGAGTGAGTTCCAGGACAGCCTGGGCTACTCAGAGAAACCCTGTCTCGAAAAACCAAAACAAACAAACAAATCATGTGTACTAACTAACAGAATGGGCAGTTACAGTGCACATTGCTTATAGATTTACAAAGCTGAGGTCCAGGGCCAACAAGCAAAACAGAAACAGATGACCATCATCAAGACAGTAATCAGTGCCCCAAAGCAGCACACGGACACTAGGTCAATATCCAGAAGAGCCAGAAGCATTGATATTTTCTTCATTAATCCTATGGGATGAAACCGAAGAAGCTCATCTATGAGTGATTAAGAGTAGAAAGCACCCACATCCTCTCATCAATGTCTCCTCATTCAACACAGGACTTCTCTGCTCCCTGACTTAAACAGACCAGTCTCTCACAGCATGTACCCCAAAACAGACAGGTAAGGAAAACAAAAAACAAACAAACAAACAAAACACAGATTGGACTGGCAGAGAAGACTCCTTGAACTAGCAAATGACATACCTTTAGATAAAGGGTGACATCTGTAACCCAGGCAGACCAAGCTAAGGACTACGATTCCCCATCATCCCACAGTGCCTTCAGTGGTAATTCCTGTAACACACCATGTCCCTACTGTGAGCACAGAACAGAGGCTGCTCTATTTCTTTCTTATACCCAATGCAATGACGTTGCAGAGTGAAATGAATGAGAAGATTTGGTTGACTGCTTTCATTCTTCCATTGACAGACTATAACTGAATCCTTGCTGCACAGGGTCCCCAAGCCCTACATGACGGAGCTTCTTTTCAGGTAGGCTTTATGCATGTGGAATGAAGAAGGAAACAGAGCTGCCTGGGCTGCCTCCAAATCTCTTTCCCCTCTCCCCCTTTTGACCCTTTAGGAAACGTAAATGGCCCCCAGGCAGGTGTAAAGGCAGAATTTACATTCCGCTCTTTCTCTTGCTTCTACCTTTCCAACGCCTCTAGATCCCACTCCGACTAGACAGTGATGATCAGTGACCTGAATTGGGAGGGAGGGCAATAGGAGGCAAATAAGCACCAGACACAGGATGTTTGAAATCCACAAAGTTGGAGGACGGATGTTGTGTTATGATGTCAAGCCTCACCAGGATATCAAAGACTAGGTCTCTTCTGTCAGCACAAGTACACACACACACACACACACACACTTCACCCTCTTCATTCAGGTTACTGCACTGGGTTGTATGTTAGGGAAATTGCATTTTTTTTTCTGCCTCCCTAAATGTCAAAAAGTCTCAGTGTCGTCACAGTCCTCCAGGTTATTCCTTCCTGCAAATGAGGATACCATGCTGGACCCTTCCCTAAGTCAACATGTTGATAGCGACTTTGCCAGAAACATCTACATCCTCGAATTGACTGTACTACTTGGAAAAGAAATGATGTCTATCTCTCAAAAATAAATTCTACTTTAATCCTGAGAAGACCAAGGAGAATTTTTTTAGAAATCGAATAATCAACAAAACTCTCAAAGAAAGAGGGAAATGTTGTCCCATTATCATAAGCAACGAAGGACTGGGGGATGTACTCTAAGCAAAGAGAGCATGAAGCCCAAACCACTGCAAGTACCAATTTGTGGACTGAGGTTTACACAGTGTGACCAGAAAGCCTTGCTTACCCTGCGTCTGCCCTCGCCATGCCCTCCTGCCTGGCAGCATCCTGGTGCCATCGAGCCCATGAGAGCCTGGCTAAGCTCACATCAGTGCTTCAGAGCATGTTTGAAACTTTGTATCTTAAATATCAAAGTATTATTTAAAAGTTTCTTCTCTGAAAAATATCACAAATGTCTGAATAAAAATATTACATTATATTGAGGCAACAGAACATGTACTTGAAATTTTTTAAAAAGTTACTGATATTACTATATTATTATAAATATGGATAATTCTCAAGAAATCTAGAAACCAAAGATTATACACTTCACAATATGGTCTGAATATAAATAAAATGTCCCCAGCCTGTGGCAATGTTTGGGACGTTATAGAATGAGCCTTTGGAGGACAGACCTAGTTGGGGGAAGTGAGTTACTGACTAGGGACATCTGTAAGTTGCTTCTTGCCAAGCACTTGGTTACAGAGACAAAAGAAGTAATTTATATTTATGTGATTCCATTCCATTCACAGAATGCTTAAACAGGCACAATGAATGTAACTATAAAATGGAGTAATGGGGCCAGGCGGTGGTGGTGCACACCTTTAATCCTAGCACTTGGGAGGCAGAGGCAGGCAGATTTCTGAGTTCAAGGCCAGCCTGGTCTACAGAGTGAGTTCCAGGACAGCCGGGGCTACACAGAGAAACCCTGTCTCAAAAAATTAAAACCAAAACCAAAACAAAACAAAATGTAGTGATGGTTTTGTGTACATATGGGGAAGTGGCTGTCAACAGAAATAGGAAAGCCCAAAGAGAACATTATTAGGAGATGGTAGAAGAGCTCTGGATATTAAGTAAAGTTTTGGTTATATGGGTTTATCATTTGAAAAAAAAATTTAGTTGAGCATATATTACTTGTATTTGTTTAAATCCATAGCTTGTTGTTGTTGTTGCTGTTGTTGTTGATGATGATGATGATGATGATGATGATCATCATCATCATCATCATCATCATCATCATCACATCGCACCTCTTAAAATCTAAAGTTCAGCAGTATGAGTAAAGGTCATCAAATTATGGGAACAACAGACCTGAAATGCAGCCCTATTCTCCACCTTTGTCCTCCTCCTCCTCTTCTTCCTTCTCCTCTTCCTTCCCCCCTCCTTTTCCCCCATCAGTAAAATGGAAAAACTCTACTAATGGGCATCTCAAGTAAAATGCTTCACTCCTCACTCACTCACTCACTAACCTAGATATTCATAGAGGTTCTTCTGGCAGCGGCGTAAGGCTCTATATAAAAGCCGCTATCCCAGATGAAGGAGCTTCATTCACAGAGCCAGACCTCTTGCAGAATACACCACCAGGGGAGTTCAGCTGCCCGTCATGATTGCCCTCTCCTTGGAGCTGATCAGAGACCGTGAACATGGGAGCTCATAGGTGGCCTCTACCTTTCCTCATGGGCATGCACGTGTGCCACACACACACACACACACACACACACACACACACACACACACACACACCCGCTGCCACCCCCATAAGGAATGACCGCTCTCCCTTGCTTCAGCTCCTCATTCAGCTTTGCAGGGCACCCAATCTGCATTAAACCATGAAAATAAATCAACCACTCAAGAGGAAAAAGGTAACCAAACCAGGCAAGGCCAAACACCCCACCCACGAGGACCAGGTCATTAGGTCCCGCTGAGAGTCCTGGGTGGGCTGAAACTGGATTTGGCTGCAGGAAGTCACCCATTCCTAGGGTCGTTGTCCACTCTGCTTCTTTCTCCCTCTGCTTCTCTCCCTCCAGTCAACTGTTGGGAAGGTTGCTTTTGTGTTCTCAGCGCCTCCCTCTTCCCCGGCTCAGTTCTCTCCCACACTTTCTCTTTCTCTCTGGGCTGGTTTAATTTGACACCTTGAGCTTTGGTAACAAGGTGGGGAGCCGAGCAGCCACAGCGGAATTCATTAGGCTCAACACTGCAGGGCCCGCTCTCTGTGCCTTAATGACATCGGAGGGTAGGGAAACGAGACAGCCACCACGCGAGATGAAATAAACATGAGGACTGTCAGCAGTGACAGCCTAAGCAAAGGGGACAAAATGAGCCAGGTAGAGACCTTTCCCGTCCGCACAATGCAAACCGACAGCTTGCAAAGCCTTCCCTCCCCACAGTCTTCACCCCCTCCTTTCCTTAAAGCTGAGGGGGGGGGGGATTGGGGGGGAGTGGAGTAGAGAGACAGAAGTGTGGATGGGAAAGAAGAAAAGAAAACACAATTAAATTATCATTGTTTTAACATACAAATTTCATTTATCAGCTTAATGTTGGCGGAAACCAAATTCATCACCCTCCTCCACTGTGGCAAGGTACATGGGGGTGCTCTGGGGGCTGACATGCCTGGGCCTGGTGCTGCTTACAGGGACTTTTCTCCCTCCCACCCCATGATGCTTTCTTGACTGATTTTTTTTTTTTTCCTGAGCAGCAACATTTCCCTCACCTTCATTCAACTACTGTAACTCCATTGCTCTTGGATGTGTTACTAAAGGGAGTCCTGGATGATGGAGAAGAAGGGAGAAAGGGCAGAGACAATGAAGAGAGGAAGGAAAAAACTCACAACAAATGGGCAATGGAGAGGAAAACTCTCTCTCTTCTCTCTCTCTTCTCTCTCTCTCTCTCTCTGTGTGTGTGTGTGTGTGTGTATGTGTGTGTATGTGTGGATGTATGTGTGAGTGTATGTGTGTATGTATGTGTATGTGTGTGTATATGTGTGTGTATATATGTGTGTGTGTATGTGTGTATGTGTGTATGTATGTGTGAGTGTATGTGTGTATGTATGTGTATGTGTGTATATGTGTGTGTATATATGTGTGTGTGTGTGTGTGTATGTATGTGTGAGTGTATGTGTGTATGTATGTGTGTGTACGTGTGTGTATGCATTTGATGTAGCGACAGAAGGAGAGGAGGCCTGGGAAGAAAATTCAAAAACTGTGTAGTAGACTGTAGTAGAAAGGGCAGCACCATGACGTAGACATGTAGTAGATATGTTGACAAAAAGTCAATCATCATGTAGTAGACATGTAGTAGAAAGGGCAACAGTAGTTACATACATGCTGAGCAAGGCCCTCAGTGTGTATGTGGTCCTGTATCCAGTAACCAGTTGTCAAGAGACAAAGCCAGTTTGTGCTGCAGGCTGGCTCCCTGGCATGGAAGGTCGCAGTGATTGTCACAGCCACTGCCCCATACAATGCAGAGGGAAGAAACTGGCTATCTGCAACCTAAATCATGGCTACCCTCCCTTCCAATAGAAATAGTCTCTCTACAGGAGCCAAGATAAAGCTGCCCTTTCCTCTACTTACCTAAGACTCTGATTGCTCCCACATAGCTCCATCCCCCGAGCATGCACTGGCATCTGCGTGAAAGCCGTACTTTCACACAGCCACATCTCCTCCCGTTTGGCGTGTAGATCCACACCTGAGACAAGGCCTCCCCTCCCACCCCCTGCCCCCCGAATCTCTTAACTCTTTCTCGATCCTTCTTCTAGGAAGGACTTTGGGGAATAAAACCAGTTCCAAATTGAAAGCCAAATATCAGAGTTTTCTTTGCCCACCGGACCATTAGGAGGAGAAAGGAAGCCCTGCTAATTTTTGAAGGAGGATGACTGGCCATAATGAGGGAATTCCTAAGGGGAGGTGGATCTAGTCTGGCTAGAGGTCACAACGCAAACACAGCATAGATGCCATGTGGCCAATCCGGGCTGCTGTGTGGCCAATCTGGGCCGCAGATAGTTACAACTCTGCTCTGCTGTAGGGGCAAAGGAAAGCAAATTGAAAGCTGCATATAGGGTCTGCCGCAGGGGTGTTTGGTTAGTTGGGGGAGAAGACAGCAGCAGAGTGAGAACATTTCACCCTTGGAACCAAGAAATGGTCAAGCACAACACCTCCGAGCCACAGAGAGAAACAGCTGATACAAGAAAGCTGCCCATTGGTTTCACACATTAGAGACACTTGACAGACTGCGAGACAATCACTATCAACCCAGGGGCCGCTCAGATATGTCAAGTTATAAGTCCCAAGTTTAAGGCCTAGTTTTGCCCCGTGTCCACATCCTTGTCTAGACAGTGTGCACACAAATAAATTGCTATCCCATCCTAAGCACTGGGACCCCAGAAGAGCCGTCCATTTATAAAAGTATTCTACATGTAAAAGACTAATTGAAAATGTGATCATATTACAGTTTGTTAAGGGAAACACACACACACAGACACACACACACACACAGAGTTGATTTATTCAGGAAGACAGAAGGTAAATTGATTACAGAATGCAGCTATATGACAGGGCTGGGTAAGACCTGAAGGAAGGCCCACTATACATACCTCATTCTAGCACATTCTAGAACATTCTAGTACCACCTGAAGACAGAGACCATGAGGAACACAACGATGACTCTACTTAAGCCTGACACACAAAACGGAAAGGAGCATATCAATGACTCCAAAGGCATAGCAGTTACCGTCACAGAAATCGTGTTTCCCAAGCTCTTCACAGGATTTTATTTCTTTTGGCCCGGGTCTAATTACAAGCTCACCCTGGGGCTCTCTCCCTCTCTGTGGTAATCACTGCAGAACTAGCTTTCTTTTCTCATCTCTTCTGGGGCATTTGAAAGAAAAAAAAAAAAAAAGTCAAAGCCTTTCCCATCAGAGAGGGTGTGGCCTAACAAGACCCTTGTCTTTCTGAGAAGCTGCGTGAGCCAAGAAAAGGAGATTTCCAGAGAGATAACCGTCGCCAGGCCTTCTCCGCTATTGATAAGCTTGCAGACTTTTCTCAAACTACTCCATCCCTGTCCCTCTAGGCCTCAGTTTCCCCCTCCTTAATGGGAGGAGAAACGCAGACTTCTGCTTTGTGAAACTAGCCCAAGCATGCCATCCCCGGAACACGCCTGGCCTGATGTCAATGCTCTGTTGAAGTGGTTCTCAACCTTCCTAACACTGAGACCCTTGGTCACATGCAGTGCCTCATGCTGTGGTGACCCCTCAACCATAAAAACCACTTTCCTTGATACTGCAGAACTACAACTTTTGCTACTGCTATGAATCGTAACGTAAATATCTGATACGCGGGATATCTGAGGTGCCGACCCACGGGTTGAAGGAGCAATGCTGGAAGGTAAGCCAGGTAAGGAGGAGGCAGTCAGAGAACGAGGCAACGACTCTTTCGTCTCCCAGCCTTGCAGCCTGTGAAAATGGACACTCGGAGCACCACACAAATAACCTATGGCTTGGTAACTGCGAAGCGCGGGTGCTTCTCCTACTCTCCCAGCCCCAGCCATCATCTCTTTCTACAGACATTCTCAGCCTTGCCTCCTCTCATCACTCTCCCCGAGTCCCCTGAGCAGTATTTCACCCACTCTGGTGCATAACACAATAAGCTGGTCTGCTCTGAGAAAAAAAAAGAAAAAAAAAACTTATGTTCAGCAGCAGCCCCTGGAGGTTCTGATTTCATTGTTCCAAGGTAAAACCCAAGCGTTGGTGGGATTGTGTAAAAGTTCCCCAGGTGATTTTAATGTGCAGCCAGGGTTGAAAAGCACTCTATACCAAATATACTTGTTATTGAAAGGTTTATGTATAACATTTTTTTTTTAAAAAAAAAAAATGTCCTTATTGCCATTTTTACTGCCTCAACAACTTAGTGGGAGGGTTAGGCCAACTCATCTACAAAGAAAAGCTCCCCTGGCCTCCCTAAAACATCACACCTGAGAGGGGCTTCCTAGGTCACCAGGTCACCTCCATTGTACCAGGAGGCTCAGAAAGAAAACTAACATAGTCCTGACCTGGGCCTCAGGTCTTCCGAGCCTGCCTCGGAAGTGTCAGCTCTGTGACCTCGATGGCTCCCCTGTCCCTCTTCTTCCTCTATTCTTACCCTCCCAGGATTCGCTCATTCCCTTCTCTCCTCTGGTACTAAACGCTATCCGAAGTTTTCTACATAGCGCCGTGAGCTTTGAGAGAAAAAGGTACCGTGAAAAATCTTAATAAACAAATAAATAATTCATTGTAGGTATTGGTTTGTTCCCTGCACCACTGGCTTTCAAACATTTCTTCAAAGCAGACTCTTACTCATAAAGCCAAACAAATAAAACCCATGAAACAGCAGTATAAAGATTGAAGTCGGGGTGGCAGAGGCCCAGGGCCTCCGAGGCAGAACCAGCTCAGTGCCAGGAAGGCAAGACTGAATACCTCCACACCTGTCCCAGGGCCCAGTGAGAAACAGGTTCAAAAATACAAACTGGTTCCATGGAATACTTGGCGGTGCGGAGCTCCGTGGAAGGAGGGCAACCCCACCAAAGCGAAGGCATCACGCTGCGCACACTCACCCCCAGAAAGGGTGAGGTGTGAAAAGAAGACAGACTCCTCTAGAGAAAAGAGCGGGTTGTGAAATCAGCTGTTGAGAAAAATAAGAAACATGGCAACAGTTGGCCCTGTAACTCAATCCTTGGGTAAGATTTAGGTCTTCTAAAATTATCAAACCATATCTCTCGGGCTGGAGAGATGGCTTAGTGATTAAGAGCACGGACTGCTCTTCCACAGGTCACGAGTTCAATTCCCAGCAACAATAAGGTGGCTCACAACCATCAGTAATGAGATCCAATGCCTCCTTCTGGTGTGTCTGAAGACAGCACAAAAAATAAATGAATAAATCTTTAAAAAGTTAAAAACTTATCTCTCAAGCTGAGTTGGGTATGCGGCTGATACCTATAAACTCAGTACTCTGGAGGCTAAGATGGGAACTTGTGAGTTCAAGGCCAGCATGGGCTGCACAATAAAACCTTGTGTCAAAACAGACATCTTCTTAGCAAACAGGGGGCTATTCCCAATCAATGTGTGTGTACCCATGTGTAATTCCCTCCACCTAGCAGCAAGGAATTATGGGGAACACTGGGGAGCAAGAAGCCATTTTGTCCACATTTCTTAACATAGGCTCTCAGCAACCGGAAGTAACAGGAGAGCGCCTACACAGGAAATCTTTCCAGTCAACTCTTGAGTGGTTGACAATGTCAGGCTTTTCCTACTGCTAATCAAACCAGCTACATACAACTCCTTTTTTTTTTTTTTTTTTTTTTTTTTTTTTTTTTTTTTTTTTTAATGAACTGTATAGGTCTGTGCATAGGTATATAAATGTGTAAGTGCCCACTGAAGCCAAAGGTGTCTGATTAGTCTTGGAGTTGGAGTCACATGTTTCTGTGTACCAACCATACAATGTGAGGTCTAGGAACTGAGTTCAGAGCTTCTGGAAGAGCAGCAAGTGTTTTAACCACAGTAATTCCAGCTCTGGGAGAGCCGATGCGCTCTTGCAACTTTTGTGGGTACCAGGCATGCAGGTAGTACACATATTTACACATAGGCAAAACACTCATACACATGAAAACAATTTTTTAGAAGTGAATAAAAAGTAACTTCCCTTTACAAATAATGAATAAGTAAAAATAAAGGGCTATTAAAAAAAAAAAAGAAAAGAAAATTAAGGCGGGGCGGTGTTGGCTCACTCCTTTGATCCCAGCACTTGGGAGGCAGAGGCAGGCAGATTTCTGAGTTCGAGGCCAGCCTGGTCTACAGAGTTCCAGGACAGCCATGGCTATACAGAGAAACCCTGTCTCAGGGGGAAAAAGAAACAAAAAACAAAAAAACAAAAACAAAAACAAAAAGAAAGAAAGAAAGTTCAGATAAGGAAAAAAATCTAAAACACCTTCAGATTCACATTTTGAATTATTTATTGAAGCATTTTTATTTGGTCCCTGTGGCATTCCTACAGGGCAGCTGTAATAGTCCCCATTTACAGATGAGATCATTGAGGCCGAGAAAGGTGAAACAGTTTGCCCAAGGTCTGGCAGCCAGTGTATCAGGGAGGCTACAGCCAGGTCTTCTACTTCCAAATGTAAGATTCTTCCCACCTCAAGGAAAAGCATAATTTATCCCAAAACTTGAACACAGGAGGTCAGATCACTACAGCATCTCTTCCAGTCTCCCAAGGGAGCAAATCGGCATGTTAGTCAGAAGTGGACTATGTATTGCTATATGTAGGTAGAAATAATGGGCCACCAACTATGCTAAAGGGCCACTGGTTTATTCTTTAATATCCTACCCCAAGTCTTTCTGCCATCTTTTCCCTCCAACCAACCCTCCTTGGCACCAAAGTCATTTTGATTCCCCACCTCAACTCCCCTATCCCTAACCCCCCTTCTTCCCTAAGCCTTCAGATTCCCTATTCATCAAGGAAATGAAATCCATATGCATAATTCATTTCTTTTGTGAACTTTCTTCCCCTGCAGGGAGCATGCTCCCTGCGCATTGGGAACAGAGCTATTGACAGAAGGCCAAAAGAGCAAGGGTATAGAAATATCTTCCCCATTCGGCCAGGACACACAAGGGCCAAAGGTTAGGCCTGGACCTCTGCTGACCCGGCACCTCAGGCTCCACCATTCCATCTCACCAGAAAGAGGGGCACCCTGCTCTGGCTATTACGGAACAATGGGCTTCAACCCTAAGAGATCCCAGAAGGCTGATGGGGATGGAAGCCTGGCTTCCAAACCTACTGGCTGCCTCATAGGTAAGAGAAAAAAAAAATCAATTGAGTCCTCTTGTTCCTTCATGTCTCTGCTCATATTGAAAACCCAAAACTAAACAAAGAGATCTACACCATGCCCAAGGCGCCATGTTTAACAGCTGTTCCATCGGAGAAAAAAGCAGTCCCTAGTCCAAAGTCAGATTTGAAAAACGGCTTTATTAAGAGAAAAATTTACTGTGTATGAACTCCAAGTCCAGAAAGCCTAGAAAGGGGCAGCTGAGAGACTCGCCAGACAGAGGGCCAGGGCTGAGCTCACTGGCTAATGCTATCTACCTTTGGGCAAGATGCACTGACCAGTACAACACCCTCCACAGGCCTGGTCTTCAGTGATTAACTCTTTAATAACAGCCAACTGTAGGCCTGCCTGCTTCAGAAATGGCCAACAGACTCTAAAGCCGATGTGGTACTTGTACGCGGTCCAGTGTACCTCAGGGAGCCTGTGTGACTTAGCAACCCATTTCTGTGTCTTGTGCCCAGGCTCCTTTTCGCATTTTAGTGTCTACTTCTCTATCCCAAAAAGAAACAGAACAAAACAAACAGATGGCAAACATTTTAGATTTGGGGGTCCTTATACCTGGTTTGTCCAAATAGCAACTTAAATTGTATTGTTCTTAATATCCCACCCCACATTTCAGGGTCCCCACCCTTGAAGTAGGTTAGGCTCCAGCTGAAGTTCTGTCAAGTCTCCTGGGATTATCAGGCTTGGCTACATAGCTCCTAACATGGGCTCAACTGAATTGTCATCAGATCAAGAGGGAGGAAATTTCATTTACTCTTTGCGTTTTTATTCCTCTGAGTGGCCAGATAGGATGGAGTGGATGAACACGGAGGAAACAGGTGTATCTAGCAATAAATTTAAAGTGACAGACATTTTATTGTGATCCCTGTAAGATTAACTTAGAGAAACAAAACACCCAACGTCTGTCATCTAGTGTGTGAAAACCAGAAAGCAGCTCAGTAGAGGCACTAATAAATGGGAGGAACATCATCTGGGGATCTATAGAGGACCCTGCTCTGACCCCAGAGATCTGCGTATTTAGAACATAAGCAGACAACGAATCCTTAGGTTAAACTTGAACTAATGCCAAGCAACAGACACACAGTAGGCAAAGATACTCCTGACAGTCATAGAGGGATCCTGGGGGACTCCCCCCTATGTAGGAGTCCTTGGACCACTACTGTCTGTGTCAGGGCTTGGTGGTCTGATGGACAGGGGTCTGTACCCGAATCATATCACTTAATCAATTATGCAACTCTAGATATGAAAAGTTCTCAGGCCCCATCTGTAAATTATATGCTATAATGTTACTTCCCCATGGGATATATATTGTGGTAGTCCGCTCAGCATGTAGTATGCACGCAACAGGGTGTAGCATTAAAAAATCATCAACTAGTATTAGCTCATTTTTCCTTGGAAACAAACTCAGAAATGCAAACTGATAGGGTAGCTGATAACTTCATTTGGCATTAAGTTAGGTCACATGTTGGAATTCACAAATAAAACTGTTTGCCCATGAGCAGTACAACATCTACTTGGTTCTCCAATGGGCTGGCTAGAAAACAAGTTGAAGAATTAAGGAAACAAGCCCTTTCACTAAAAGCCAGGCTTTCCCACCCATTCTAGGATGTGGACTCTTCCTGTCTGCAAGGAAAAACTCATCCAATCATCTTTCTTTCTCCATAAGAGCATGCCTGTGTGACTCTTGATCTTCTGCTAAATCTGGACACTCAGTGGTATCACCCTGTCATGGGGGTACAGAGAGCATCTGCAACGCCCCATTTCACTGCTCTGTGTTCCTATCTTCAGGATTCATTAGCATATTTCAGCATTGCCTTGATGGATGAAGATAGATGGGGAACATCATCCTTGGTGAAATCACTGTTTCATCAAGGTTAAATCAGCCCCTAGCTTCACCACCTCCCTTTGTTTGGCTAGGTCTCTAATAACAAAATTAACGGCAAAATTAATGCCCAGGAGGCTCCCTGTGAAATATACCGATGCCCCCAGAATGAAGCTTTATTCTGGACCTCCCAGTTTATAATCCATCAATCAGTGGCTTCCATACTTTATCTTAAAATAAAACACCACCGTCACTACAGCCGACGTCTGCCTCTCCATCTTTTCATCTGAAACAGCCAGACTGGGAAAACAGCAAGCGATAGACTATTGCCTTGGAATCCTCACAACACTGACAGTCCGAGCGTGGAAGAGTGGGGCTTGTGGGTCCTGTCTTCGCAAGTAGACGGCTTACACTCTGAAGCACAGGTGGCTCTGGTTACCTTTCCTCTCAACATCGGAACTTGTGAGGTAAAGAATCTATCTTTGCTAAGTCCATCCTGGAGTCCCGATGATCCAGACACCTGATCGTATCGATCGATGCAGACCAAACACTTGTTATCTGCCAAAGACTGCCTAGGACAAGCTTCCTTCCAGTCCTTAGCCCAGGATGCCCATGCTGAGGAACAGCTCTGGCGGGCGGGCTCAGTGATCATTTGCAAAAGCCCTGATCCCCTCAGCAGCCCCAGAAATGCTTGGATGCTGCTCAGAGGAGGGAAAAGGGGAAACATGCCCTGGATATCCTATTCTGTGATAATCCCCCACTCCCAGCACACACAAGAAGAAAAGGAAGGGACGGTGTTAAGCAGCCGGGCCACATACCTGGGCAGCTGTTCATGCTGTTTCTTTTTAGCAGCCTCTTGACAAGACACAGTCACCTCGTGGTAATGAGTCTCTCAACACTGACCTTGCCTGTCCTGGCTTCCCTATGTTCTAAAGAGTGGCTACGTCCAATTTCTCAGGCTTTCCCTTTGAGGGGAGATAGTGGTGGCTATGGCATGGAAATGCCATTGAAAACAAGCGCAATGGACAGGAGCAGATGGAGCAATGGGGCTTTCCACAGGAAGGTTGACTATTACCCGCTTATATATTCAAATGAGGTTTTGTAGTTGTTAATGTTCTACTTTACGTAACTTGGAGTTTGAGATGGTTGCTTGCTTGTTTGTTTGTTTGAGACCATGTCTCCTGTAGCCAGAGCTAGCTCTGATCTGCTATGCAGCCAAAGAGGGCCCCGAGCTTCTAATTCTTCTGATTTTCTGTGCCAGAGAGTTAGAACATTAGGACACCACCACCAAAATGTATGGGGTACAGGGATTCGAGAGACCAAGGCTTCACGAATGCCAGGCAAAAGCAATCTACCTACTGAGCTATAGATTTCCTATCTGCGGATGGTTTTTGTTGCGGTAGAGTATATAACCCCAAACTGGTAAGCAGGTTACATAATACACAAGGCTTTTACATCACTGGGCCTCCTTTCTCCAGGGATATTGATGAGGATGGAAGACTTCAAATGTAGCAAGTGTTCTGGCTTCCTTAAAGGAAGGGTGTGACTTGAGTAGCAAGTCATCCTGACCATGTGAAATCGAACCCAACTTGGAAACTCTGTCCACAGAAAGGCTGTAAACACACTCAAGGCTCTCTTATCATTTGGACACTTGGAAATTTGTCAGGCAAAAAAAAAAAAACCAAAAAACAAAAAAACAAAACCCTCCTCCTTTGGCTGTCCTCGACTTTAAATAAAAGTTGGGATTCTTCAACGTCACCGGAAGAACAACCACAGGCATTAAACCTACCCCTCATGTCCGCTGCCTCCTTTCTCCCTGTAGACAGCTGAAGAACCATCAGCGAGTCAAGCCAGAACTGGACCCTTACCATAAACCACTCCCGGTGACAACCAAGTCTCCGAATGGCCACAGAAGAGCTGTGTGGAGCGAGAGCCGGGAGTCAGCTCACCTCCTCCCTCGCTAAGGAGTAAAGCGACTGAAGGAGCAATACCGAGACAGACCTTCACTCCTCTACTGGGCTAGAGGAGGTATCTAAGACCCAAGACGGAGACAGACCTTCACTCCTCTACTGGGCTAGAGGAGGTATCTAAGACCCAGAGTAGTTTCTGAGGTGCCATAGTAAGAGCTGTTGGATTTCTTCAAAGACAAGTGGATGGGCAAAGAAGACCACACCCTTTATGTCTCTTCTCCTCCATTTTCCCTCCCCCTACTCTCTTTTCCTCTTCTATTTCTTCTTCTTAACAGCCTCCTCTTCTTCTTTCTCCTTCTCCTCCTTGTCCTCCTCCTTTTTCCTCTTCTTCCCCCTTTCTCTCCACTCCCTCCATCACTTCCTTCCTTTCTTCCTTCCTTCTGAGTATCAGAATCACGAGTCTGCAGGAGCACGTGACCATGGAATGTGAAACTCGGAGGGAGGACAGGAGTGAAGGAACAGGGAGTGTAGAATTTCTGAACCACACTGCTCCACACATTCATTCTGCTCTAGGCCCCAGAATGGCTGCTAGGCAGGAGCCATTAAGACGACTCCCTCCCTGCACAGACAATAAGTGGTTCAGGATGTGAGTTATCTTGGAGAGGTTATAGCTTTGAGAGTTCAGGTCCCTTCTGATACAGAGAACAAGCTGCTGACATTTGCTGACCCACAGAACACCATACCTGTGTTTAAGACACACAGGATTGCTCCAAGTGGACCCTGGTTTTCATGCTGGTCCTGCCATATCATTTCCAATCATCTGTGGGGTGCAAGGAAGGATCTTTCCAGTGGCCAAGACTGACAATTTCTGTTCATTTGCTGTTTGTTTGTTTGTTTCTAAGATTAATTTTTATGTTTATAGATAATTTGCCTGAGTGTATATCTGTATACCACCTGTGTGCCTAGTGCCCGAGGAGGCCGGACGACAGCATCAGATCTATTGGAGGAATCATGGATACTTGTAAGCCACCATAAGGGTGCTAGGGATTGAACCTGCATCCTCTGGAAAAGCAACCAATGCTCTTAACTGCTGAGCCATCTCTCCAGCGCTGACAATTCTGAAATGTAAACTTATCCTACTCAGGAAAATATATGGGTCAGGAAAGGCTTCCCTGGGGAAGCTGCAGAGTGAGGGTTCCTAGCAGGACTTCAGTGAAAGAGGCAGTTTGAAGCCAGAGCCATTCCCCTTTACATCTACCTGTCATTCTTCATACTAGTACACAACAGGGAAACAAGTGGCTTAAGGGCTATGTTTCACCCTGCAGATCCATCAGAGGCCATGTTGTGAGTCAGTGAGAGAGTTCTCGGCTGATCTCAACACTCTAAAGTCCAAAAAGTTTTGACTCCACAGTGGCTCTCTGCCCAACCCCTTCCCATTTTACCAAGGGACCTTTACCTGCAGACCACAGGATTTTGGTCCAATCTTAAAAAACAAGAGTATCTAGGAATCGAAGCAAGTATCACTGTTCTGTAAAACTGTCCCATCTCTTGTAAAATGACAGCAGTCCCCAGTCTAATGGACTCTGATAAAAAAAAAAAAAAGGTCAAGAAACTTGAAGGGCTGTCGAGAGAACTCAGTCAGTAGAGGTTGCCCCAGAAGCCTGAGACTTGATTCAGATACCCTGAACTCAAGTAAGGTTAGCAAGCTGGGCACTCAGGCTGCCTATGGCAGGACACACATGTAATCCCAGCACTGGGAAGGCAGAGAGAGGTATTGATCCCTAGTGATCACTAGCTAAGCAGACCAGCTGAACTGGTGAGCACCAGGTTCAATGAGTGGCCGGCCAGGTCTCCAAAAATTAAGATGGGGAGAGGCTAAGAAAGTTGCCCAGTGTGCACCGCTGGCCTGTTTGTGCACTTATACTCAACACGCACCCTTATACATAGAAACATACATGAATGAACATGTATAGAGAGAGATACACACCAAGAGGGTCAACTAAAACTAAACAAATGCTTCCCAGGCAGCCAGTGAACCAAGTCCGCATCAAAGATGGGAGAGGAAACTTTAGAGTGGGGTGACGTCTGTAACACGAGGGTGGCTACAGTACCTACCACTCTTCCGAGTTCCTGCTCTATATAGCGCTGGAGGAAGCAGACCAGGAGAAACTGTCACTTTACAGGAATCATGGACAAATACGCTTACAGCCTCCTGCCTTTGAACCCACTCGATGTGGCTGATATTGCCACCCATCATAGTCGAGAGTGCTAATGCTGAGGTGGGACAAGGCACTTGGAAATAGCCACATCATGCTAGACTGCCTTCCCAGGTGAAGCCTGTACTTTGGCTGTTACCAGCCCCTGACGAGAGGAAAGGGCAGCTAGTGGGGAGATGCTCAGCCCCTTTCAGTCCTTGCCATCTATCTCCTGTCAGCCTTCTGTTCCAAGCTTTTCCAATTCTCCATAAATATAACTACCACAACCCAGGAAGCCCAACACTCTGACCCAGGCCGCCTCTGCAGGCCAAGCCTCTTCAGACTCTACCCTGGAGCAGGTAGCCTCACGGGGGGGGGGGGGGGG
>NW_022196891.1:65684197-65687511 GCF_008632895.1 Mastomys coucha
CTCACAGGAATCGGGCAGGCCTCCAAGATTCCTCTTAAGGCTCAGAAGTCAACCCGCAAGTGCACACTAATTTAAAAGGGGGAAACTGAGGATGGGAGGTTACACAAATGTTAGTGCTCAGCCTTAGAAGGTCCAGCAAGCCATCACATGAAAACATGCATTTGAATAGCTGCTCTCTCCGTGGTCCACCATGTTTTTTTTTTCCTGACTCTCACTATGGCCGAGGGCAGAGAGCAACCCACAGAAGCCATCTACATTTTCCTACAGATCAAACAGGAAGAGGCCCAGAAATCTGTGCAAGTGACCACGCTGCCGCTGTTGCTAGGCAGCGTGATTATGTCCATTCCCTTGCTGCTTGGCAACCAGCACTTCCCATCCCATACACATGCAGCCAAGTGCCCTTAACTGCTATCTTAGAGCTTTCAAAGGAAGGGGTTGAATTTCAAGGGAACTTATGCACATTCATGGACAAACACCTCCCTCATCAATAATCCACTGAAGTTTAGACGGTCCCTAGAGTGAGATGTTCCCATTTAATCAGAAAGTGTCCCTGTGGACATCTTGTACCTGAGAATTGCACAAATCTACTGAGTTCAGGGACATGCCAGAGAGATGTGGAAAGTGCCTGAGTCAGCAAGATCAAACTTTGGAGGAGAGAGAAAGCTGTTCTACGTGCCCCAGACTCCTGAAAAGCCTGTTAATACAGTGGTCTCCCAAGAATCTGCCATCTGGTAGATGAGGATAAAGTAAAGGGTCAGTCAAACACCTTGATGGGTGATGTTTCTTTCTGTTGTCCCCAACAAAATGTCACTAGAGTTTAGTACACGTCTCATAAGTGAGGGCAAAATTGTCCTCTAGTCACCTTGAACCTCCCTGGTCACAATCTGTCAGTTCCTCAAGAATAGGGTCAAAGCCATCAACTAACTTGCTGCTCAGATTGAATAGCTGCCTACTGCCTAACGGGGGACTCCCTCCACTCACCTTCTGTCTGGGGTGATAAAGAGCCAGATGCCTGGGTCCCACAGGGCCTCTGCAAGCACTTGAACTCGGGAGGCCTTTGCTTCTGACTGACTGTAGCTGCTATCGGGGCCCCCACTGCCTTCCTGCCAGACCCACAAACGCAACACACTGATGCATTTTTAATTTCAGTTTTATTTGCCCCCAACTTTTTAATGTTAGTTTCTCAAACAGCTCCACAAGGAAAGACCATGTACAGCTCGGCTCTGCCTCCTGGGGAAAGCAGCCTTCAAGACTAGGGCGGGCATCTGCAGTTTCTTGTAAACTCTAGAAAATTCTCTAAGCACCATTCTGATTACACACTGAATTCAGGGAGATCACCCAACGTGATAACCTCATTGGTATTTCGTTTTTCTCCTCAGCCCCAGCTGGAGAATTTTTCCCCTCATTAAAATTAACGAGGTCAGTTTCCCAAGCTCAAGATACTAAGCAACTCCTGGTGGTGGGGTTTTGTTTCTTAGATTGAGCTACAGCTCTCTAAGTGCAGAGTTATACTAAGCGTCATTTACTTTATTGCTATGTAATAAGAAACCAAAATGGAAGGCCTAAGCCATCCTCCTAACACATCCTACACTTCAGCAACCACATGCAAACATGCACAGGCCACACATCCCCCAACGCAGCCGCAGGCTTCCCTGTCTTTTGGCCACAAGATAACCTCACCGCCCTTTAGAAGCGACAGCTTTACTGAAAGAAATTCAGAACTCAGAGGAAAGTGCGGTCACTCTGAGTGTCTGACGAAGCCACGGTGTCCATAGAAAATAGGATATAAGGTTAAAAGCTACAAGCAGATAGGACAGGTTTTGTCCTCCACAGGTGTGTAGAGTGGCCCCAGGTGACCAGATAGCTAAAGTGTAACGTGTCTCCACTGACAGTCAAAAAACTAGCAATTCTACCAAACACTTCAAAGAATACTATGTAATAATAATAATAATAATAATAATAATAATAACAACAACAACAACAACAACAACAACATGTACCCAAAGCTACAATCCCTGGGAAAATGAATGAAAGGGGGCGGGGGTCAAAATCAAAGCCATTGCTACACAAATCTTAAATTAACATACGCATTGTTTAAAATGAATTTAAAAATCCAACTTTGTAAGCAAGATAAATACTCTACAGGGCAGCCACAAACATGCAAGTCCCTAGCTCTGTGAACATGCTAGGTGCATGCACACCTGTGTGTGTGACACATGCACGTACGCGCGCGCGCACACACACACACACCTTACTCCAAGCTGGAAGAAGCTTCTTTTAGGGAGGCCAGGGAGAAAGCAAACAGCGCTGTTCAGGATTATCTGTGGCTAA
Source organism: Mastomys coucha (assembly GCF_008632895.1). NCBI lineage: Eukaryota > Metazoa > Chordata > Mammalia > Rodentia > Muridae > Mastomys > Mastomys coucha. Next base: position 65,686,529 of record NW_022196891.1, read on the forward strand.
CCCAGACACTTCCCTTTCTCCCTCTTCTCTGCAACAACCCCCAACCCCCCCCACACACACAATACACACATGGACATACATGTGTTTCAACATAAATAAAAGCTATCTGTAACTGAGATCAAAGGAAAAAGGAAGAGGAAAAGAAGATGCTGGGGACCAGAACTAAAGCCGGGGTTGGAGGGAGGGGTGGCTGCTGGTTTGTGGAGGCCATTTCCCTAGGCCAGGCAGCGAAGGGGGAGCTCCCTCGCGGCTGCCATTGTTGGCTGATCAAAGTCCAATCAGAGAGTAAGGGAGGAACTCAGCCAGCCTCATGTGATCTGTACAGGAAGCCAAGTGTACAGAAAATGAGCTGTGTTTGTGAGTAAGGTGCACCAAGACATCTTTGCTAAGCATGGCAGAGAGAGAGAGAGAGAGAGAGAGAGAGAGAGAGAGAGAGAGAATCACTGACTCTCTATTTGAAGCTGCACCAGAACAAGCCTTAATAAGTTAATGCAAAAAGCCTCCCAAAGAGTCTGGCTATAGGAGACACAGGTCTCTACTGAATCAAAATTCTGTTATGTTGTAATATAATAGATGTAAATTAAAACAGAAAATCTATCATGCCTCTAATGTACCCTGATAGCTGAGTCTGTGGATCCGGACGAGCAGAGGCACCCGGAGGAAGGGTGATATATGGCGGAGCTGGATGGAGGGTGAAAAGCGTGGCGAGATGAGCGGGAGAATGGCGCAGCCCGCTTGTGCTCCTCAGACCCAAGGGCAAGAGACGAATAAATGTTGATTAGTGTTGATTTTGTCCGACAAACGCCTGTCGAGTGACAGTTGGGCTAAGCTGCACTGAAAGAGAACCATTAATCTTGGTCTGGTTTAAGTAGAGTATATTAATTTGTGTCATTTTTACTAAGTCGCGCTGAGAAAGGCCTCTTGCTGCTTTGCATCTGACTGCTCTGGTGGTTGAGCCTTAATCCCCCCTCCCCCCCACCCCC
>NW_022196891.1:65687591-65699599 GCF_008632895.1 Mastomys coucha
CCCGTTTTCTAAAACAGATACTACAGCGGCAGCAGCAAATTCAAATGGCACAGCAGGGGAGCAGGGGACTGAGAGCTCCTCTCTTGGATTAAGAAAGTAAACTCCCAGGGTGTTGGCATGGCAACAGCATTGCAGATGAACTGCTATATATTCAGTGATTAATAAATTAACATTTTTTACAGTTGTTCCTTCGTTTCTCCCCACCCCCACCTTCACAATAACCCCCCCCCACTTCCCCCATACACACTTCACCCTTCTCTAAGCTGCATCTCTTGCCTCAGTGAAAAGGGAAGAAAAGAAGAGGAGCCGACACAGCTAGTGAGTTTGCGGCAGCCCGTGACTGCTGTCTCTACAGACCTACAGCGAGGCCTCTGGTCACTTAGGATGCTGCCAGTGGGCAGTGGGGCCAGCAGACAGATCCAGGAGGAAACCCATGCCTATGCTTCACTGTACAGGGCACCAAGAGAGATATTGCCAGCAGCATACCCTAGCCCCAAGCTTGGAGTCTTTTCAAGCCCTGACAGACTAGGAAATAAAGGAGAGGTTATCATTCCCTCCACAGAACTCCTCCCCAATGTCAGAGATAGAATGAGGATAACTAGCCTCCTATAGATGTGTTACACAAACACACACACACACAACCAAAACAGAACAAAAACAACAAAACAAAAACCAAACAAACAAACAAAAATCTTGCATCATGGGGTGTTGTTGGTGTACAGACAGAGAGCTGATATTTCTTCCCGTTGAAGCTTCTGGTCCTCCCAGGTATAAGTCAATGGAGTTAGACAATTCCAGAAATGGAACTTGACCAGAATTCTGGGAGAGCAGAGAGAGGCAACAGACTTTCAGGGCTGTCCTGTAAGGCTGGTCCTGACCGTTTTAACCATCCACCAAACTCAGGATGCACTGTTTCCATAGAGCCTTGAGAAATGCTTAAACATTGAAGTGTGGATCTGGCTTTCCAAAGCTTTTCCCTGTGGATTTTATTACTATAGCCATCCTATTGTCTTGCACAGCTCAACTGCCATGGACTGGGAAGGATTCTGCAGAAAGCCACTCACACAGGCACAGTCTGTGAGAATAACCAAGCCCCAAGGAGGCTTTCGCCCCAGAAAGTCCCAGTTCCAGATCAGGATAGAACCTGACCCAAAGGAGACAAGAAACAATTTATTCTATGCACACTGCAGAAGACAAGACTCGCACCAATGGAGTGCTCACATGATGGGGAACTAGTTTTCAAGGAGAGAGAGAGAGAGAGAGAGAGAGAGAGAGAGAGGAGAAGGAGGGGGGAGGGGAGGGAAAGAGGGAAAGGGAGGGGGAGGGGAGGGGAAGAGGGAGAGGGAGGAGAGGGAGAGGGAGGGGAGAGGGAGAGACATCCACCTAAGGCCATGCTATAAAGAAATGGGTAATGTCTCCCAGAACAGTTCCAAGAAGTCCCATCCTTAGTGGAATGGGAAATTAAGGGACACACCATTTTAGGCACCTCCAAGCCACTGCTAAGGGTAAAGACAATAAATCATGAAAGCAAATCTATTAGGAAGCTGCACATGGGTCAGATACCACCTTCCTTGCTTTGTATGTGTTTCAATATATTGACAGGTGCTTAAGGGAAGGACAGTGCCAGACACTGTAAGAACGGCCTCACCATGAGGTGGGTACCAATACAGAAGACTCCAACATTATCCTATGTGGATTAGGAAATTGAAGCAATAGCATGCCCAAGCCACCGCACACGTGAATGGAAGACTTGGGATTCCAATCCAGGCAGACTGCAGAGTCTGTGCACTGTGGACCATTGTCCCTTGGGCTGTGTGACACACGTACGGAGGTGCCCAGGTGGTATGATGCTGCACTTCACTCAAGGTCTACCAGTTTCAGGAAACAGCCATGATGAGACCCCCTTGAAGAAGAGAGGGAAGGAATGGGTGTTGAAAATGCTGACAGTGGGAAATGATGGGATTATGCAAAGCATGCTCAAAGGCTAGGGCTGGTGGGTCCTGAAGAAAGAGCAAGTGACACCTTGCATTTGATCATGATGCCCTACACTGAAAATGTACCCAGAGCACTAGAGGTACTAAGTCTGAGACACAACATATCACTGGTCAACGATTTGACCAGAGAAGATGGGAGGATTTTTAAAAGTCTCCACCTGTTCTTAATTCCCATATAAGTAGGCCAAGCCAGAGACGCTCAATGTCTCCCCAGATGAATTCTAGAATCACCCTAACTGTATCTTCTGATATCATCAAGTTTCCCTTTTCTAGTACGCCCAAGCTTGGAGCCAGTACCAATGAGCTTATGAGGGTGACTCGCTCCAGTCCACAACCCCCATGTGTGTTCAGAGAGCCCATGCCACAGATTCCGCCTTGTCTGCTATTTCAGTCTTGGGTTCTGGATGGGGGTTAAAGACATAGATTGAGAGAAGGGAAATTTAGGATGCTGACACTGTCGAGTCCATGGTGGGCAGAGTCCATGTTCCACCTTAATGTAACAATTTCTTCACAGATGATGAAAATCTCTATAAGAAAGGTCAGTGAAGACAGAGTTCTGTCTACTCCATACCCAGGAGGAAAAAGGTTAGGGCTTGTGCTCCACCTCTGACCTATCTTAATTCAGAGCTTGGCTCCTCCCCTCCATTTCACCACTGGGATCACAAGAGCCTCCTAGCCCCTAGGGAAAATGGGTGGCGTCACCAGAAGCAAGAGGCATAGTGAAGAGGAAGGAGCTAGAACTGGAGGAGCCGAGCGATGTGCTCCTTTTCTTGACAACATCTACCCTAGTCCAGCCATGTCAGGAAGGTGCCGAGAGGGGATATGAATGCATCAGCCATGGCAAGGTCCTACGATTTCAGGGCAGAACAGTCATAGGTCAGGCCGAGTAATCAGCGTGATAACAATAACAGTGTCTGTATTTGTCCAGGGATGACCGGATGGTGTGAAGGGAATCACATTAAATCCAAGAGGACTCAGATAAAATGATGCTAAGGGTCGGACCGAATCTAACAACAGCCTGTGATTTGTGGCTATGCCATCGCTCTAATTTGCCTCTCTACGGCTGATGGCCCATTGAAGGTGAGGGGTGTTATTGAGTGTCACCAGGGCTTGCCTCGAAGTACAAGGAAGTCACAGCATCACTGGCGTGGTCCCTGACTCTGCTACAGTAGATTGTCCTTCAAAGGATAGTTCTCTCTCTCTCTTTTTTTTTTCTTAATACATGAAAAGGTATTTCATACCTTGGTTTGCTACAGAGGCTTTTATTAAGTTACTGACTTTACATTCATGTTGTTTTATTCTAGTTTGTTTAAAAGCATATCCAGATGCAAGTGTCTTTCTACAAAAACCATACGTCTTGCTTATATATTATCTATTGTCAACTGTAAACAGTAATGGCAGGCAGGGGCTGTCTTTTTCCTATCACACTTGTAAATATGCCCCGGGGCTAAGTAACAATGAGCTTCTCCAATAACTAAAATAAATAATGAATTAAGTAAGTGAACTTGGCCCTCTCTGTGGTGGGGGATTTATCTCTGTTAAAGGGTCACAGCAGAGTGACAGCTTTTACTTTCCTCTATTACTTAAATTTTTGCCCACTCCGGGGCCCCCCCCACCCCCCCACATGCCTTTGTCAGACGAATCTGAGAGCTTTGCTTTTTGGTTACCTCTGTAGTGTTTGTATCCAAACAATACTACTTGTTCCAAAAGCACTTTGAATATTGAAGAAAGAATAATTTGTTCTTCTGCCTACATTTATAAAACTTTTTTTAAAAAACCTGAACTTCCTTTAAACGCTCTAGCCAGATGGCAGCTTTTTAAAGGTATCTAGAAAAGCAGAAAAAAGAAAAGGGTGGGGAGGGGCGGGAAGCAGAAAGGAGGAGAGGGGAGGGGAGGGGAATTGTACTCATTGGGTTAAGTAAACTACTTGCTTGGCTAACCTCAGAATGTGAGTTCTATCTGCAAGACCTATGTATAAAGGAAAGCTGGGCATGACACATGCTTACACTCTCAGAGATGGGGAGGCAGAGACAGATGGGTCCCTAAGGCTTGATGGCCAGCCAGACTACACTACTTGGTGAACTCCAAGCCAGTGAAAGATGTGTCTCATAAAAACAAGATGGACAGCTACTGAAGTCTGACCATGGGGCTGCCCTCTGACTTTTCCACGCAAGAGCAAATGTATACTCTATCTATACTCATGTGAATACACACATGTATCCTCACCCACACTAACACACACACACACACACACACACACACACACACACACATCAACCTGCAAGATACAGAACCATCCACTTTGTGTATTAGTAAGGGTATTCTCTATTCCTTCCTGTTTCTCATCCTCCTAGCCCACAGCTATAACTTCTGCCAGGTCCTCAGAGGCCTGACCTAGCCTGAGTGCTATTTCATAATCCACTCAGTCAGGGACAGGGAACTACTCGGAAAGCTGCTGGAGCTGATAAAGGTGGCTTTAGAGTCTTGCCAACTGCGACTTGCCTATGATGATGCCAAATGCACGTCACTCTCATTTCGATCTGAGCTGTAGAGGGATGATTAAGCCCATTATCAGAGCAAAGATCCAAAGATTGCACAAGAAAATAATTGCCCGGTACCTAGTGGGGCAATGTGACTCACAGGAAAGAATATGGACTATGAAATCAGAGACGCCTGGATGTCACTTACTAGTCGTAGGAGATTGGGCAATTCATTTAATATCTCGAAGGTTTAGTTTCCCCATCTGTCAAGTGGGAACAAGAACCCTTTTCAGGGTCATTCTCTGCCCTTTATACATATTATTCCGTGTCACCTGCTTGGTGGGAACCCAGTGGATATTGGCTTTCTCTTTCCTCTGTATTCGGGTTAACAGAAAAGGGACACTGAGCGCACGGTTTCCATTTCCCAGGCTGACAGGAGTATGAATGGCAAATTGCTTATGGCTGCAGGCAACCCATATATGAAGCCAACAGACCTGAGAATAGCACATCCGAGCTGGAGAGTGGGAAAGACCAAGCGAGGGCCTGAGCAGAACTTGCTCCATCTCCATCTCCTCAAATGCCATATTACTCATCCACAAAAAAAAAAAAAAAAAAAAAAAAAAAAGAAAAAGAAAAGAAAAAAGCCACAAAAAACCTCCCACTCAGATTTATAAAACTTAGGGGGAAAAATGTTCAGAATCTTCTTTCACACCACCCAAGAAAGAAGCACACACTCTTTCCGTCGCCATGTGTACGGGTACACTCTCCCATCTGAATCCACTCACGTCAGCCATACAGCCGTTGGTCGCATGCCCTAGCTCACTCAGTGACGTTCGCAAAACATAAAACAAAAATGTACATCGCTTCGGTGTTGTTTTGAGTCACCTTCCTGAAAATGCGCGTTGATTGTAATATTTCTCGTGTCATCTGTGGGCTTTGGCACAGTCATTCATACTGTCTTTCATAAGAGAAGCAGTCAAAAATATTGCTAAGAAAAAAAAATAGATAAATAGATGCACTTTCACATAACAGCATCCCATCAAAACGGCTCCCTGGGTCCACTTCCTCTTACCTAGGAGGTGACAAGTGTCGCAGACCGCTTCCTACCAATGAACTGGACATTTAGGTGGCACAACCTCACCTCCTGTCAACACCTGCCTAATGGGCCCTTTCCAACGTCTCCATCAGTGTCTTAACAGAGATGCTGAGGAGCACAAGAAGAAATTCACTTGATAGTAATTTCTGTTCTAAAGAAACAACCATCATTTTACCGTAGAGGTCTCAGCAGAGGCAGGGAGATGTGCCTTCCGATCTGTGGGACAAAGTGACACGTGGCCTCAGCCAGTCACATGATCTTTGGGCCTCCGTCTCCTTCCTTGTAGATGTAATTAGTGGACTAGACCAAATTCATGATTCTCTTGCAAAATAGCATTGCATGCATCAAAGAAAGGCAAAGCCCACCTCAGCGATAAACCTAGGGATACAGAGATGGAGCCGAAACGATGTACTTGGAAAACTCAGAATCTGCCACCCCAGATATAGCAAACAACTTCTTCTCTCTCCCCTCCCATGGACACAACATAGGCAGTGTCCTTGCCAGTCACACAGCTCCAACCTGAACCCGAAATGATTAACACGAACATATTTCCCCCTACTATTTAGAACACGGCTACCAGCTTCTTCCCAGTCTTTGGAGGATGGGTTCACAGAGATGTGGCAAATGATTAATGTAGGGACAGTCACAGCAGTCGGATGTCGGGCATCAAAGAGAGGGAGAAATGCCACCTATGGCCAAAGTAGGGAGGCCACAGCCATGACCCCTAACTGAGGATCTGCAGCCAGCTCAAACAGGCGCCTGACAGAGAGGATCTTGAGTGAGGATGTCATTCCGCTCCACCCTAAGAAAGGATGGAACCGTTGCCATGGCAACAAAGGTACTTGAGAGGGACACGAGCAAAGGGAGACTTAAAAAGAAAAAGACAATATGTGGCCTAAACAAAAAATGTGACGGCGCAAGGGGTGCTGTAAAGCCTTTATTGCCACTTGTTAAGGAAGACCTGGATAGCCCACTCGTGAGTAATAAGGCGGTCAACCCAAACTCAGGCACTAAAAATTTTATAGCACCCCACATATCATATATATCCAGATAGATAGGGAAACAGCAAGATACATACATAAAGGACTTCCACAGATACATCCGCAAACACAAGCAATCGCTGGGCCCAATCCTGGCAAGGCTAACCCTTCTAATAGAGTCGTTACATTTACCAATATCCTCAATTTATCGGCTATCAAATTCCACGTCCCATCAATTCAGTTCTTAAGAGGCTCAGAAAGCTCAGCTGTAATGAGAGGGAACGGGAGGGTTTCCCAGGGAGAGCAGGCGGACCAGGTGCAGAGAGCTGGGATTCCAGGTTCTAGTCGGGATTCCACAGGTCATTTATTATTTCACAGCTGGATTAAGCATCCCCTGCTACCATCATTAGGGACCCTCAAGGTGACTGTCAGAGGCCTGAACAGAGAGATGGTTAGAGTTCAGAACAGGAGGAGAGGAGTCAAAAGCTGCAGTCTCTCTCTGTTCCTCACCCTACCCACCCTCGAACCAGAAATGCGCTGTGGAATCACTTGTACGCGGGTTTACAGTCAGCTTAGACGATGAGACTAGAAGATGGGTGATTAATAGATACCTACAATAAACTATTTTTAGAATAGAACTTAAAAAAAAACACTTTAGAAGAGAAAGTGATTCCGTTAATTTTCCCCTCCAAATTTTTCCAAGTGTTGATATTCATAAGCAAGGTAAACTCATTAGCACAGGGAGTGCGTACCCACCCCCGCCCCTACCGCCCTTCCCCCGCTCCCCAAAGCAATGCATGCTCTCCTCTGAGTCACCTGAGTCAGAACAGGTGCAGATTGGTGTCTTGCAGGGGTCTGTGCTCTATTTACTGCGGTTCCCAGCCACTTATTTCCAATTTGTGGTCCCAGCAGGGAACCAGCGTAGGTACACTGAGAGACCTGGTCCTGGACTCTCTAAATACTTCAGGATGAAATGGGAGGGGAGGAATGAGATTGTATGGAGAGATGTTCCAAGCTCATCAGGAAGGTGGGAACACTCTTAAGAGACAATGTATTGCTACTACTGTTTCTGTCCGGCCAATTCTAAAGCCTAAGCATAGATACATGTCTTTCTGGCTACTAGAGAGATGTCTGTCTCAGCTACAGACAGTCATGGTAGTCCCCTTTCAGAGCTCGGAAAATGTGAACAGCATCCCTTCTCCATCACACTGACTTCCTACCTCTTATCCGTGTGTGTGTGTGTGTGTGTGTGTGTGTGTGTGTGTGTGTGTATTACATATTTATGTGTGCATATGTGTATGGGTCTATGTATGTGTACATATGTATTTGGAGGCCAGATGTTGATGTCGGGTATCTTTCTCAGTTGCTCCCTACTTTGGCTTTTGAGACAAGATCTATCAGTGAACCTAAAGCTTGTTGCCTGGCTAGATTGGCTCCGCAGCAAGGCTGCATATCCTCCTGTCCCTGCCCCGATCCCTCAGAACTGGGGTTACAGAGGCACACTACCTCATCTGGATTTCACAAGGTTGCCAGGGAACTGAACTCAGGTCCTTTACATCTTCCCAGCCCTGCTTTCCTCTCTCTTAAAACTTCCTTCAAGAGATATGTGACTTCTTTGCCCTGCTAATCTGCACTCTACGTGATGTCTAGGGTCTGACCTCAATGGCCACCATTTCAGATGCTTCAAGGTCAAGATGAAACCCAGCTCCTACCAAACTCACTCAGACTTACGCAACTCCTGCTGACTGGAGCACACAAGGGTTGCAGGTGACCCAATGGTCAGGCCAAGTGATTGCCCGCCACACATCTATACCAGAGCTCTCAGAAATCAATAGGGCTCTTATAATAATCGAAGTTCAACGGCTTTCATTTGTGAAGTGTTTAATGTGTCAAGGGACCGAGTTAAAGCTCAGGCTATGATAAGGGACTGTAAGTTACACTTCCTTTAAAAAAATTAGCAAATGGTTCTTTTTTTTTTTCCTGAAGTGGGGGGAAAAAGGCATTTTCAATTAGGTGAGTGGAAGGACGCATACGCTGAGTGCGTTCTGCTGGAGTTCTAAGTGCTTTTGAAACCCCTCCTGTCAAGGCGTTAGTAATGCAAGATTTAAGATGCCCAATTAATTTTTTCCAGCCACCAGCCAAAAGTAGATGCAGGAGGAGGTTAAAAGCTAAGTGTTTAATTAATATTAAATTTATAAGATTCTCTATCACTGAAGGCATTGTAAAATTGAAAAAGCAGTTAACTTTATGGGTGCTGTGTATTCTTCTGCTTTGATCTTTGATCTATGATATAAAATCACCAACTGTAAAGATTCCCCAGCTTTATTACACCTGTTTTAATGGTGAGACAGAAGGAGGAGAGGGGGAACCCAAGACTTGGTGGGGAGCTGGGCTCTGATAGTGGTCACTAGCACCGATCAGAAAAGCTGGGCAAGACAGATGCAGAAACCGGCCCTGGTCTTGGTGCACGCACCACCGCTCTGCCTGTTCTTTATGCCCACAGTTCAAGTATTAGGAAAGGCTAACTGTGGAAGGCTGTCTTTTGCTTAACACAAAACACTAAAGCGGAAGAGATTTTGGCTGGATTATGAAAGAATTTTCTAAATCGGAGGCTAGTCAAGGCCTACAGTATGGAACATAGTAGAACTGGGTAAGAGTTTTTAAAATTTGAGTGTGCATCTGTCTCGATCACCCTGTACGATGATCGTTCTCCTAAAGGCCCCTGCATAGGTTTGACCATGTGAAGAAACCCAGGCCTCAATAAAGACAGCTCAGGCCCAGGTCGATAGGCCCTCGTCAAAACAGTACTGTCAAAAGCCAGCATTGCTAAGGAAGGGGCAGCAGCCAGGGAGGGAGGCTCAGTTAACAGAGAGGGAAGCATGCTAAGCAGAAACTGAGCATGGTTGTGTACACCTGTCATTCCAGCACTTGGGAGGTAGGGGTAGGAAAACCAGAAGTTCAAGGTTATCTTTAACTACACCAGCAAGTCTGGCTATCTGAATCAAACCCCTGGTAGCCAGAGTGGGTGGATCTGGTAGCAGTGGGGAGGATCCAGACTCCAGATGTGGTCTCCTGGAGATCTTCAGGATCCCCCCCCCAAACACACACTCACACACACACACACACACACACACACACACACACACGTTTCTAACAAAGGGCTGTCATGAATCCTTAAAGTAGGAGGGTTGACACATCTGAAATACCGTCATCATTGACCCTGTAGAAGCATCAAGTACTTAGCTCTGTCTCCCAACCACAATCTGGAGGTCTGGGGATAAAGGCCTGGGGATAAGTGGATTAGAAAGACAAGACTTTCTGCCTAAGAGAATGTTATGTCCCTATTCCTTAAAAAAAGAACAACAAGGTTGCATTTCTAGCTCCAGGCCTCCCTCAGTCATGTCTGAAACACAGAAACAAAGGCCTATTATGCAGAGTAGATTTCTAGAGAGGGAGAAGGAGGGAGGGGGGAAGGGATAACCCATGTGAGGGTGTTTTTTTTTTTTTTTTTTAAATTCCATCAGGGATCTCATTATAATTTCATTATTAGCAGAAAAACCAAATAAGTGGCAAGAAAAAGAATCTCAACTTAATATTAACACACACACACACTCGTACACACAAAGATGAAAGGTCTGTTGAGCTTCAAAGTGACTGCTAATTTTCCTGGCTTCAAACGAGTTGGTGAGGAAGACATCGATAATGAATGTGCTTTTTCCACGGGCTCTCTTGTAAAGCTTCCCCCTTCCCATCTTCCTCCGTAAAACAGGTTTTCATTTTTATTTAGGGACAAGGGGCAGACAGAACAGAAGAATCTCAAATCCAGACGGGACCTGCCTGGAGAGCTTTACCAATACAATCGCCAGGGAAAGAGACAAGAGGGGAAGTGGATTATGATGCTCGTACGAAGTCTGTGGATGGGCAAGTCATAAGGTGTAGAAGGCTCCTCTATCCCTAGGAACCAGGTTCAATTCCCAGCACTAACATAGTGGCTCACAATAGCAACTCTAAGTCCAGAGGATATGACACCTTCCTCTGGCCTCCCTGGGCAACCCACATTCACTTGCCAGCAAAACACCTATACATATTATAAAGAGTGATTTTTAAAAAATTAAAGGCTACATAGAGAAACTTCACAAAGTTTTTGAAGCCAAGTCTTAGCCATGTCTAGAAAATGCCCACCAGGGGAGTTAAGGAGAGAGAAAAGACAAGACATAGACAAATTACCACAGAACGAGGCCATACGTCTTTTTTTAATTTTATTTTTTAAATCTGTTCATTCAAAATGGGCTTCCAGGTAGATCTCCTTGACACATCCTACAAGAGACACCTGCGGCTGCCCATTCGAAGATGGATTTCCTCCCTATCCAAGAGGTTAGCACAGCCATGGCTGGTAGTCATATCTAAATAAAGACTACTAAAGGTCTTGGATGTCAAGAGGGCATTATTTAATAAGTGGGGGAACGTATAGTTGTTCCTCTTGACTTTCAATGGAATTCTTTGAATCCTTTAAGGTGCCCCAGCAAGGCAAAAGAAGGAGAGCTCAGGTCCCAGCTACGGAGGGACCTCTGCCCCAGGCCCAGGTCCCAAGACTGTACTAGAAGGAGTAACATTAAAAAAAAAAAAAAAAACATTTTAAAAAAAGCAAACGGCAAAGGAAAGTTACCCAGCACTCGAGAACTGGGGTAGACACAGGTTTAGTGCTCAATAAACATTTAAACCAAAACAGAGGTCTGTGATGAGGATGGGCACGTGGCTGGGATGCTGGGATGAACAGCCAGGGAGACATGACAAATACACCCTGCTGCCAATAACCTGATAAAATACATTTCAAGAGCACAAAACACTCTCCTTGTGCCTGTAACTGTCTTTATCCATCAAGGAGCTGAAAACTTGAGACATTTCCTTAACCGAGTGCATGCTTCTGAAAGCTTTGCTGGCTGCTCAAGTGTGATGCTGTAAGCCTAGCTCTCTAGGTCACTTTAATCATAGGAAAGAAAGAAAGAGAGAGAGAAGAGAGAGAGAGAGAGAGAGAGAGAGAGAGAGAGAGAGAGAGAGAGAGCAAGCAAGCCAGTTACTGGAGCTGAAGCCTCCAAGCAAGTACCGTCAAGGTACCGCAGTGCCCAGGTTTCTTCATGATAAGTTCTGGGTTAGGATGCTTTCTAAAAGACTGCTGGATTCAGAGGGTGAGGTTGGGGTGATGATCCTACTCTGTGAAAATATAGCTCCAAATTTATTTTAAAAAGAGAGAGAGGGAGCCGGGCGGTGGTGGCGCATGCCTTTAATCCCAGCACTTGGGAGGCAGAGGCAGACAGATTTCTGAGTTTGAGGCCAGCCTGGTCTACAGAGTGAGTTCCAGGACAAGCAGGGCTATACAGAGAAACCCTGTCTCAAAAACAAACAAACAAAAAGTAAATGAATAAAAATAGAGAGAGAGAGAAAAAAATAGAGAGAGAGA
>NW_022196891.1:65699609-65711872 GCF_008632895.1 Mastomys coucha
GCAGGACAGTGATGGCACACGCCTTTAATCCCAGAACTTGGGAGACAGAGGCAGGTGGATTTCTGACTTCAAGGCCAGCCTGGGCTACAGAGTGAGTTCCAAGACAGCCAGTGCTACACGGAGAAATCCTGTCTTGAAAATCCGAAAAACAAAAACAAAAAAACAAACAAAAAAAAAAGAGAGAGTAAAACAATTAACAGACACCGCTAAGTCTCAGAAACATACTATTTATAATTCAAACCATAGTCAAAAGTAAAAGCTATGCGCTTACATTTTTATAAGCAGCTTTGATGGCAACAGGCTAAGTAGAGGTTCCCAGTCTTTGTGGTTATGGGGGTCTCCTTCACAATATTAAAAGAGAGAGAGAAAGAGAGAGAGAGAGAGAGAGAGAACGGGAGAGGGTCTAGGAAAGGAGAAGGCTCCTTTTTAAATGTGAAGGCACTTTTTCGTCAACCATAAAAGTGCTTCATGCATTCAAAGGATTTTAGGAGATATATTTATCTGTATGTTTGCATGCATGTGCATGCATGACTGCATATGTGTATGTCATAATTACAATGTTTGGCGTATGCATAGATTCCCCAAATCTTTTCCTCAATCCATGTTCCTCCCAGGATCCAGATTGGGAATCACTGAGAGAATGACTCTCTGTCTCCACTGATTCATTCATGAAGAGAAAAAGACGTTCCCACAGTCGACTGATTTTACACACAACACCCCTTGTTTTTCCTCCCACCAACAAGATCAACACATTGATAGACACAATCCGGATTATTTCCCAGTTCACACAGTCTTGAATGTTGGTTTATAACACAATAAAATCCCCTCTGGGGGGTACAAGAACCTATCTTCTATGTGTACATCTTCCATTACAAATCACAAGTACGGATATTGTGGGGGGATAACATAATCAAAATAACATTTGGAACAAAGATACATGTGTATGATCAATGGGAAGGGAAAGCAATTGCTTAAGAAACATTGGAAAATAATTCTTTGGATACAGACAGCCTTGCAGTTTTAGGACAGTTGAAGGATGATAAGAAAAAGGCCTTACCCTGAAGAACTATTGACCCCCCCACACCTAAATGTGCTCATAGGCATCCACACCCCCAATCCACACCTCCTCCCTCCACCTTCCGGTCTGATTTCCACTCATCCGTTCTTAGCTCCTGTTTGTCTGAGGCCACATGCAACTGGATTTGTCAAGTCCCCTTTTAACAACTTGTTGTCACAGTCCATTACCAAATTGCATATAGTTATATATTCCACTAATTAGGCTTCTAAAATATCATTAACATGTCTCTTGATCATTAGCATAACGTATGAGGCGTCCTCGTTAGGCACGACTCGAGTTTGTTAACGTGGTAATGAAAGGCGCAAGGCAGGCTTGGCAGAGAGGCATGGAGAAGTGGGGGAACACAGAGGCACCAAGGCTCCATGTGACAAAGGTACAGACAGTGACTGTGACAAAGGCAAACACAGAAATAAGAAACAAAATGTGAAGAGCACACAAAGTCTATGCCAAAGGGACACTGGTAAGCCAATGAAGCTGGCATCTACATGGGTGCTTGGCATACGGTGACCCTTAAGGCTTCTTCCCACTTTTAAGGGACCTGGAACCTACAGGGCTCTCACCTAGCCCAAGTTGAAGAAGTCCTTAAAGTTTCCTGGACAAGAAGAAAATAACACAGAGAAATCTTCCCAGAGACTTAAGTCATAGATGAACATAGGTCCTTTTCTCTTCCACATTTCTGGTCCATCTCCTCTTTATTCCCAGGTACGGGAGACAATAGGCAATCACTGCTGCATGAAATTTAGAACTACTTGGGGTAACTTTCTTCTAACCCTCAGGAAGGCCTTTATTAACATTATCTCTGAGACCTCTCTCCCTGCTTCCTCTTGTGTGTGTGTGTGTGTGTGTGTGTGTGTGTGTGTGTGTATGTGTATGTACATGCAAAAGTGCACATGCATTCGTGCATGTGTGTGTATGACATCAATACCTGTATCACTGATGATGGTGACGTGTGTATTAGGGCAGAGCTTACCTGAAGAGATCATGGCTGTATTTGTGCAGGGAAGAGAGAATGGAGGCCATTAAAGAATAGGATAAGGTGGCAACCGATACATAGCATGGCAGATGCCCGTGACCATCCACCAGCTACGTGGACCGAGGGCTGCGGTTTCAAATTGCCACGTAAGACTACATTTCCCAATGTTTCTAACTGTGGTTGATAGCATTCCCAGGGCAAGAAGAAAAGACATTGTTTGGTTTGGTCAAGTTGTGAGCTTGTGAGGGGTGGGGAATTTGAAGAAGTCCGGAGAGACGACTTCATTGCATGTGCACACCGTTGTGTTTATTTCACTGTCCACGAGTTAGTGTTCAGTCCAGGTGTGCAGTGTCGTAGTTACAGGTTGAGGGCATAAGAGAGCAGCCCCAGAAGCAAGCAGGAGGATGTTACTCCTAGTCAGTCTATGTGAGAGGATCAACTGTGAACTGGGGAGTTTACAAACTGACCGGTTTTTCTCAGCACAGCTATTCTCTCGGCTAATCTCTGAGACTTGGAATCTCATAGACATAGGTGGAAGCACCCAGTAGACTCAGAGCAGCACAGAAAGAAAGGGGTGTGGCTCTCCTGGAATGACTTCAGCAAAAACCCCACTGGACACAGGTGTCTACCACCTCCTGATATGATGTCTCCTCCTGTCAGGGGATCCTTTCTAGGCCGGCCTAGACTCCCAAGTCCATAGTGGAAGAAAAAAATCTGTTTGTGCATCCTCAAGCATCAAAGCCAGAAACATCACAGAAGACAGACTTAGTAAACTTAGGTGGCCCCTAAATGGAAGTTTTCCCCATGAGTATGCAACTCATTTAATATCTGAATGAATGGTCCTAATGGTAAGTAATCCAGCCCATGACTTGATAAGGATATGCCACAGGAGCTCATTTACAGGGAGGATGGATCTAAGTAGTTGTTTCTCTGGATCAGAGTCGGTGGGAGGAACCGATCTCTCATTCTTAGGGAACGTGGAGGTCAATGACAGAAAGAACCACCTTAAAAGTGCCTTTCCTCTTAGCAGAATCAGGAGACATCTTCTGTGAACCGCAAGTACAATTCTTATATTTCAGAGCCACACAGCCTTTTCTGATCAGGTATGGTTCTCCACCTAAATCTCAAAGGAACTAAGAAACTCCCAAGGCCTGAAGTGCAGTCTGAATTGGATTCACCATGGCAGGAAACAACTGGGCACCAGAAAAGATGATGGTCTCTTTTCAGCATTATTTCCATCCAGAGGATCTGAAGGATGACTGGGGTAGCTCATCGCCTACTGCAGAACCTGCAAGCAGCTAGGCTATACCTAGAGCTTATACCACCCACTACGGGTTATACCACCACCAAACACCAGAGTGGTCCCGTGCAAAGCTTTCCCAGCCCTGTTAGACAGATGAAGTTCCTCATAGATGGATTCTCAGAAGTTACTTCTTCTCCCACTGGAGAAAAGAAAGAAAAAGCAAAATACAAGGAGAAGGCATATTTAAAAAAAAAAAATAAAAACTGGGAAAAAAAAATTGGACTCTCAAAACCGTAAGTTGATAATGACCAAAGTAATCACACATTTCTTATCTCACTCTGTACCCAGGCTCTGGGGATGCACTCAGAGGCAATTTCTTCACTCAAGCTGGTGGGCAAGGTGATGGGACGGGACGAAGAGATAAATCTAAATACACAGGTGGGTACACCCACAAGTGATACCTGCGTATGAAGTCATAACAGACAAAAGGCTTAGTTAGTAGGGTTACTTGTAAACTGATGGAATGCCCCAGTGTTTGGAAGCACACGAACCTCAGAACTCAGTAGAACGACCCTGACAAAGGACAGGCTCAAAGCAGCACCTCTCGGACACAGCTTTAAACAAACGCAGTGGGATCTGTGCAGCGTGGCTCTTTGCTCGGAGTGTTTTAGAAGGAGTTCAACGCAGCGGTTTGCCTGAAGCAACTTGTGTTTTCTTATTTCACTTAGAAATGAAACAAAAAGTAAACTTTAACAGTGTCCCTGTAACAATGGCCACAGATTCCACATCTGTAAACACAGATAGCGATATTCTATTTAAGGTTTCGTTTTGTTTGGTTTTGTGTTTTTAAAGGTTGGTTCTCATCTTGCTGAGAGGCAGAAGTGACCCTACGTCTCTGAGTCATGGTAGTGGTTCAACCTGCCCTGCTTTACTTGTTACAAGCCTGCTGCTCTCTCCCTTGCCCACCGTCATCCTGCCCTGTTCTGAACCCAGCACACAGTAGGATGATGGAGACGATCCAGAACGCAATTACTGCTAGAAAAGATGATCTTAGACTACCTCAGGGATTGGGACTGGCAGCTAAACAGGACAATTTGAAGTGACCGGGCAGGTTGGTGGGAGAATAGCTCAGTGGGTACGAGCACTTGTTATGCCAACCTGCCCATCTGAGTTTGATTCCTGGATCCCACTGTGACTGGAGAGAATTGATTTCTAAAAGTTAGCCACGAATCTCCACACATGCCATAGGTCCTGTGGCATGTACATACCCTACACTCACATACACACACAAAACAACATATAAATATATTTTATAAAATGATCTGGTTGCATGTGGTAATAGATGCCTATAATCCCAGCACTCAGACAACACAGGAGATGATGGATCCTTCTGAGTGCGAGGCCAGCCTAGTCTGCATGAGTTCCAGGCCAGCCAAGGGTATACAGTGAGAAAGTAGGGAAGAGGCTTGTTACTTATAAATGGACGCAGAGGGGGAAGCTTAAAATAATGTCTGTGGAGTAGGAGGGAAAGATTAGAACACAGAACAAGCTGAAAAGCCCCAGTGCTACGGAGCTTTCACAGAGGCATCCCAGATCCCAACAATATGACTTTTCTAACTGAGAAAACTCCCTTGCCCTACTTTGGGATCCCGGGTAAGGATTTTTTGTTTTGTTTTAACACAGAACAGCTAGAAGATCCATAGATCACCTCTGGTAGTCTTTTTGCTTATGGGAATGGCATGGGCAAAGAATGTGCATCTAAGTGCCTCTCCGGAAGGAGGGCATGGCTTACATGGGAACGGGAAGGGATGTGTCAAATACAGGAAGTCAACTGTTCTTTCCTCAAAAGGGAGCGCCGAGAATTCATCCTAAGGATGAACAATGAATACAGTCCAATGTGTCAGGAGTCTCACAAACTACCACTGCCTTGTCGCCTGGAACACCGTCCTCTGATTCTCCACACTCACTCCCCCCAAGAGCCGAATAACCAGCAAGCTGCTGCCCGAAAGATATTGTAAACAGCTCTGAGAGAGTACAGTTCAGGCAGCTTCCAATTAGCTCTCACTTAACAGTCTTTTTCTCCCTGCCAAGTTTGTGCAGTGAGAGCCCCATGCCCCTGCCTGCTGTTTGGCTCTGGGTTTGGGAACACGGGAGTCATGATGGCGACTGGGCTGATAGAAGTCAACATGTGTGCATATGTATGAAGCCAGGGAGAGAGTTAAAACGTGCTTTGGGGGGAAGGTCAGTACTAAGTACAGTCTGGCAGTAAGACCGAAAGCAATCCCGAGTGCCATGAATCCACCTCTTTCTCTAGCTCTGGCCTACCCAGACTAACTTTGCCTGCTTCTACTTAATTATCCCTGATCATTTTACCCTTTACCCTCCATCCTGCTGGGTACCTCTCCACTTCATCTGAATCTCAGTGGAGACACCCAGGAGCTAAACACAAACCAATGGCCAATTAAAAAAGGTAAGTGCCTTATGTTAAAAGCCAGAACATTCAATATTCATAATTAGGTAGCTTTCAAAATGGATGAAGAACAATACAATCTATGGTCAAGGCTAATCGGGGCACCTCATTTTGTAATGTAACCAACACCTATTCAGCTGACGGGTGGGAACCACCCGCTCTCTCCTCAGCAGCCTCGGCACTTTATAAATATTAGAGATGTAAAAGACCAAAGAGTTGCTAATGTGTTTATTTCCTTATAATGAACTCTTCAGGCAACGGAGAGGATCACTGAAGCAGAGTTTGGTTAAAAACCTCAGCTGAATTTGGCAGTCCTACGGTTCTTTGGAGCAGCATCTAAGTAGTACTGAAGGAGAGAGCATAAAGATTGTTCGCTTGGGTATAATTTTTTTTTTTTTTTTTTTTGAGAAAAGAGAAAGTGAAGATTTATCTTCCATTCTTTCATTTATTTTTCCAAATTATAAGATCGCCAGAAATGGCTCTAGACCTATAGAAGGAAAGAGAAATGAAAGAGGAAAAAATGTGTGGTAAGGCAGGACACAGTCCTTTTCAAGGTTCGAGTGCACGTGAGCCTTCTCAGCCCTCACCACTCCCAAGAAATGGGTTTCGCCTGCCCACAGTGGGATTATTGTCGCTAGAAAAGTCAACTTTAAGTCTGTTCTTAGAACCCATGAGTAGTGCTTTTAAATGTTGGTTAGTAATGTGCTCAACTCTCTTTGGGGGAGAGGGGGTGTTTAATCTCTCCCACAGAGTTAAGACAAGGTCACTTTATAAATGGACAGCAATGACAGGAAGTGCTTCCAGTTCACCTAGCACGGGTCTTCCAGAGAAGAGTCAAAACAAGATTCCTGCTCCTGGCAAGTGCTCTGTCCACTGGGAGGCAGTAAAAGCTGCCAGAAGAGAGAACTGGGCCAGAGCTTGGAGACCTGGGTTCTAGTCCCTGCAGTATCTTAGTTAAGTATCTTGGTGAGTGTACTATGGCCAGCCATAGAATCCTGCTTAAAAATTAGGGCAGAAAAAGAAAAAAAAGAGAAAATTAAACAAGAGACGCTGAAGCACTTAGGTGGTAAAGATAGAAGCTGTTGGAAGAAGATACATACAGAAACTTGAACTCTATAACTCTCCCTCCCCCCACCCCGGTGTAAAAGACAGCTCTACCACAGATATTTAACAGAACTAGAACAAAGAAAATACAGTTAGGCATCCACATTTGCAGATTCTGAACTGAATTATCCACTGCAAAATGAAAATCATGTCTGCCAAATTATGGTTTTGGGCTTTTGTTGTTGTTGTTTGTTTGTTTGTTTGTTTGTTTTCCCTTACTTTCTAAACAGCTATTGATATATAGAACACCGCCATTGGGTTTTTGCATAATAAAATTAAGATTATTTAAAGTATATGAGAGAGATCACATAGTCATATGCAAATACATATGCCACTATGTAAAAAGACCTCGGGCATCCTTGAATTGGGTATGTGGAAAAGCCTGGAGCTCTTGGAATCACTTAGTACTGGGATATAATGGCACATTAAATACAGTATGTCTCCTCCTCTCTTCTCTTCTCTCCTCTCCTCTCCTCTCCTCTCCTCTCCTCTCCTCTCCTCTCCTCTCTTCTCCTCTCCTCTTTTCTTTTCTTGGCTTTTATAAACAGGGTCTCCCTGCATAGCCTTGGCTGTTCCGGAATTCACTCTGTAGATCTGGATGGCCTTGAACTCACAGGGATCCACCCTTCTCTGCCTCCTGAGCTCTGGGATTAAAGGTGTGTACCATGATCACACATGTTTCTAAGGATTGTAGTAAAGGAAGATGGTCTCTGGTCGAATTAATTCTGAAAAATGCTTCTACACCACACACACCATTCTGGCAGATATACAACAGATATTATTATATTAGTACTCAGAAAAGGCTTGTGGTTAAAAAAAACTGTAATTTATAAACTCACTTAACAATGTTCTCTCCTTTCACACACACACACACACACACACACACACACACACACACACACACGCGTAAATGGTATTTAAAGTTATTTATTGAAATGGCAATAATGACTAGTTTTGATTTGGAAAGTAAATGTCATTGAACCACTGGTCAAGGTCTTCGGGGGCTATAGCATTTTAGCTACAATACCCTCCTTATTCTCTCTGATTAGCAGTAGCATGTGTTTGTGAGGCAGCTGGCCAAGGTGAAAGGTTAATTTCGTGGCCTTGAATCTCAGTCCAGTGAACAGATGCCAGTGGGGACTAGACCTCATCACCTTGTTCTCATTAGCTCTACCCAAGTGAGCTTAGGAGCCACAGACAAGAGCCTTTGGTACCATCTCAAAGGGAACTGGAACTGTGTCATCACCAACACATAACCAGTGGACTCTAGTTCATATGTTTAAGAAGTCACAGAAAATTTTAATGAAGGTACACTGCTGTATCCTATCAGGAAAGCTGGACTCTCAGGAGCTTTTCTAATCATGGCCTCAGGAGCTGGCCTCCAAGAGTTCAAACTCCAAGTCCATCTTTTAACAGCTTAGAGTCTTGAATTTGATTACTTATTTGAACTTCAGTCTCAAAAATCTATAAATAACAATAAAGATATCCCATCTCTCAAAGAGTTTTTAATGAGGATTCTGGGAAATGATCTTTGCCAATGAATTTTAGCACTGTGCCTACCCCATGATAAGGACCAATAAACACTAATAATTATCCATTATTTACTTGTTTACTTATTTATGTATGTATTTAGTTAGTTACTTTTACTTACTTACTTATTTGGGGGTAAGGCTGGGACTTGAATTTCAGGGCCTTCCGCATGCACCCCAAAGATTTCTCCCATTGCCCTACATTCCTAGTCTTTCAATTTGGTATTTTGAGACAAGATCTTAACTGATCTACTTAGACTAGCCTTTGCTCTATAGCTCAGGTAGTCCTTGAATTTAACAATCCCTCTGCCTCAGCTTCCCAAGCAGCAAGGCCTATCAGACGGTGTATCAGGACTGACTATGGTGCTATATTTAAAGGAACTGAATCATGCCAAAAATATAGTAGCTAGCATTAGCAAAATGTGATTTTCTCCCTCCCCCCCCTCTCTCTCTCTTATATTGTTTTGATTTTGTAATTCATGAAAAATCACATGCTTCTTAAACCTTCACTGAAAAATCTCAGTGTGAGGCTGAGATGACTTTGGTCAGGTTTCCATCCTTAGCAGAGATTTCTAAGTTAAGAACTTCAGTGTTGGGCTGGAGAGATGGCTCAGCAGTTAAGAGCGCCGTCTGCTCCTCCAAAGGTCATGAGTTCAAATCCCAGCAACCACATAATGGCTCACAACCATCCATAATGAAATCTGATGCCCTCTTCTGGGGTGTCTGAAGATAGCTATAGCAAGTGGGCAAGTGAGTGAGTGGGGCCAGAGCGAGAAGAAAAAGTGTCTGAAGACAGCTACAGTGTACTTACATATAATGAATAAATAAATCTTTGAAAAAAGTTAGAAATTTAAAAACAAAAAGAACTTCAATGAATGCAAAACATGATTCAGCTAACTAAACTCATTTTACTGGTACACTCCCAGAAATACATTTCTCAGAGGAGATACACCCAACATGGCGCTTAATCCTTGTAAGTTATTATTATGTGGTCTAGTTTTTTCCTATCAAAACCAATATACAGATCGGAAGATGGGGTTCCAGACCACACATCAGAGGAGACAGATGACGGGTAGAGAGAAAGCCTCGGAAGGCAGAGAATACCTCAGGAGGCACAGGAGATAACACATGAGGACCCCAAAGACACTGACAGGCATGGTATGTCTTCTGCCCTTGGCAATGCTGCTGCCCGACCTGTTCATACATGGAAGCAGCCCCAGATTGGTAGGGCAGCCATTTAAAAGCTAGCAGGGAACTCCCTGCAGCAGCTCTAAGGCCTGAATGGAGAGGGTCAGAAACTCCCTCTTTCATCCGTCCCCCTGGGCTCTCATCTTTGGAGATTGCCATGGTGACCACCTGGAAGGTATCTTACTAACCAATATCCATATCCTTTGCCTTCCCAGGCTCCAAGCTCCAAGACTCTTCCAGGCATGTGGGGCCAAAGGTAGTCAAAATCCAAAGCCAACAGTGCTAGACATGCCCTCTCTCCCTCCCTCTCCCTCTTCACCCCCTCCTCTGGTGACAGGCCACCTGGAACTGTCTCTTGGGTCTTACTTATTGGTGATGTACACAATCCAATGCTGCTACTGAGTCCTTGCCCAGAAAACACACACACACACACACACACACACACACACACACACAAGTCTAGTGACTTTGGCCATGTCTAGTGACTGCTTCCCAGAGCCACCACATCAATCCAATCAATGCTGGAACAGCTGGCTCTTAATAACACTGGACTAAACAAATCAATTACAGAAAGGTCAATTTGGTACCTAGCATTTAGAATGTAGGGACCTGAGTACTTGGCATCTGTTGGGGACCAGTGCCACGTAAGGTCAGGAATCTTACTCCGGAGCAGAATTCCTTACGTGAAAGAAGGAAATGTTGATCCTGAAAAGTACAGTCATGGCTTTAATGTTCTTACATCTACTTGCATGAAAAAAAAAATGAATTAGGGGCAAAGATAGTGCATTTACTGTTTTCAAAATTCCTTCTGGTTATGAGTATATGTAATAAATGCTGCATTCAACAAAACCAAGGTAACACTTGCCAGCCAATAAAAGGGACGGGATCAAACTCCACGCATTTTTATTATAGTCAGAAAAGGGCTACCAGTTGGAAAGAATCGTGTCCACACATGTCCTTCGACCTCCTGAGAAATGAAAACTGTTGAGGCATCTCGGGAGATGCTCACAGACCACCTGACATGGCAATGCAAAGGAAGCCCGAGCCTCCAGTTGGCTCTGCCCCTGGAAACCTGCTTGTCATTACCATGTGTGCTGTGAGAAGCCCGGGCCGAATGCTGTAAAATGTGTGGAGCCCATGTTTTATGAGCTGCCTCCACAGTTCAGAGGGTGAAAACAGGCAGAGGAAAGCGGGATCGCAGACCCATCAGTGGCCAGTTGGCAGACATCAAGATCCAGGCAGGAATGCGGCCAATGCTACAAGTCACATGTCAACAGAAATGAGGGAATGGGGTGGGGGTGGGGGTGAGCACAAGGGGAAGGAATGAGAAAGGGAGATTGGGGGAGACAGCCAACCTAGGAAGCAAAGGGAGGTATCTGTGGGCTGCCATGAACCCTGAGCACAGAAGGAATCACAGCCAGTTAGGGGAGGAGCTGCCTGCCATCAGTGTCCTCATATTAGACTCCTTGAGCCTCTGCCATAAATGGAGGTGTGTCCTTGGTCAGGACATGTAACACACTGTAAAATGAGAAGGGTTGAACCACTGGTCTGTAAAACAACAAAAGCAGTTCCACACTGCTTTTACAAATTTACACACACACACAGGGAGGGGACTACACCTCTCGCCATGGAACACCTCAACTCTTAGGAATGAAAGAACACCTGTGTCCTGCTGGGCATGGACTGTACTATGCTCGGCTTCAGATTGGCCATCCCACCCAGACTGCTATCTCTTGAGCACACGGGGGGGGGTCTTCATAATCAGATTCTATTTTATCAGCAAGTCCCCTGGAAATCACCTCTCTGGTTCCAAGTGCTTCAAGGGTCTATCTTGTGGCAGGTTTAAATGGAGTGTGCTTTAGGGAAATCTTGCCCTGCTCTCAAAATTGGTCAAGACCTAAAGTGGAGTTTGAGTCCCACTTTTCTTCCCGGCTTTCCCTAGAGACCGAGACAGGGGGGAAGACATTTGCATTGTGTCCACTAATTATGCATACTAGTTTATTTATTTTAAAAAACAAACAAAGAACAAAACCCACTCGTAGCGTGGACTAGGTGAGTAGCATCATGCTGACAGCCGTGTGCTCGCCCAGGGAGAGCCAGAGCTCGCCTCCACAGTGATCATAAAAACACAGTGTGCGTGCCTTAGGACACAGACACACGGACCAGGCTCTGGGGATCCCAGGATGATCCTGGGGGGAGTTAAGAATAGCTTTACTGCAACCCTGACATTTGAGCCCGTGGCTGAAGGAACTCACCAGGCTGCACAGAGCCTCAGGAATGCACATGAAGCAAAGGACACTGTGCAGAGGCCGAGAGTCACCAAGGGTGTGACCTGCTCCCAGAAGAAGGACAAGTTCAAAGTGGTTGAGTTTTTGGATCCAGTCCAGCCTGGTGTTTGAAATACACGTCTAAGAGATAGCCCTGATGGCTTGCCTACACATATGGTTACAAAACGTTATGGTTCAAAATGTGGAGCGTAAGGCTTGAATGAGGGCCACTACATCTTCTAGATGCTGAGAAACTAGACGTTTAAAAAAGAAAGCATGCATAGGCTTTGTGTTGTTTGTTTGTTTTGCTTTGTTTCACTATTTGTATTTCTTTAAAGTAGGAAGTAAAAACATGCTTCAAATATTATCTATATATCTATATTCACATGTACACATGGATATACATTGAAA
>NW_022196891.1:65711964-65713470 GCF_008632895.1 Mastomys coucha
TTTGGTTTTTCAAGACAGAGTTTCTCTGTATAGCCCTGGCTGTCCTGGAACTCACTCTGAGTTCGAGACCAAGCTGGCCTCAAACTTAGAAATCCGCCTGCCTCTGCCTCCCAAATGCTGGCATTAAAGGTATGCGCCACCACCGCCCGGCTCAAGAGGTTTCTTTGAGGAAAAGTCTCATGTGGTATTTCCCATGTGTCAGATACTGCTATAAACACGCTGTGTATATTAGATACATTTGATCTACCCAATAATCCAGTAAGGTAAAGTCTTTCTTGTTCCTCATACCTAACCCATCAGGCAGAGAAATATCAAATAACTCACCAGAGTTAATCAGCCAGTTAATATCAGGGTTGGGACTGGAAAGTGAAGCTGGACTCCACCTAGCTCCTCACCACCATGCTAAACCACCTCTCCTGAGACCCTGGTACCCACGCCACTCCTGGGGAGGGAGACCCTGACAGAAGTGGAAGCTCCATCACCCTTCATCTCTTCCGTCCCCTCTCCCCTATCCCTGCACCTCGGGTGTGTGCTCCTGGCAAATGCCAAGCACCATGCGTACTCATTGCAGAATACGCTGTGCCTTTTGATTCAAAAGAAACAAATGGTAAGCATGAGATGAGGAACTTATTCTGAGTGCTTTTATAGTCACGGGTACCTGGCACAGAAAGGTAGAGGGGAGGGGAGCGGGAGGAGACCACAGTCTAGTCCAGAAACACCGCTCTCAGACAGCAGGGCTACTTGGACCCACCACAGGAAAACCTCCCCAGAGACCCATTTCGTTTCCAGTTCAGATCAACTCCTAAAGCCACGGAGGCAAAGAGCTTGAAATTAGGATCCCAGCAAGACAGCCCAATCCAGGGCAGCTCTCAAGGCTGCATTTGCAAGCAGTAGGTGGCTGGGAGCCCAAAGAGCCAAGAAGGAAAACACCTCACTCTTCCCCCACACCAGAGTGATCGAGACCCCTCCACCTCCCACCACCACCCCTGGCTCCCACCGTCTTGAACTACTAGGAGCCCACATATTAATTATCCCAGGGCATGGTTCATTTCAGCAAAAAAATCAACTAGCATCCTTCTGACCTGGGGGGGGGGGGGCGGTAAAAATTCCCTCATTGAGACGCTGAAAAAAGTAACGTGACATCATGTTGCCTATGTCAGGTTTATAAATGGGCCAGAGGGGTTGGGGGGGGAGGCAGGGGTGTAACCTGACACTATCAAAACACGGGCCCTGCTGGAAGAAAGAAGGCCATTGTTGGAGGCTGTCAGCTCTCTTCTAGCTGGAGGTAAAGTGAGATTCAAGAAACATGAGCAAGAGGCCAGGGCTGTGCAGGCTTGGTCTCCCTTGTCTGCTAAGGAATCAGGCAGGCAGGCCCAGGTCCCCACTTCCTGTGGGGTATGTCATCCCAGGTTTTATTCTCTTAAGTAATTTTTATTCTGTACCTCAAAGCAAAGGACTGCTTAACCCAACAACAAGAAAGTCCAGGGACTCTTTTTTTTTTTTTTT
>NW_022196891.1:65713480-65734690 GCF_008632895.1 Mastomys coucha
GAGCAAGACTACTTTCCTAAGTAGACAACCAGAGAGGGAACGAAGCCCCAGTGGCTATAAGCAGACAGGGTTGAGATTTTATATGAATGGAAGCCTGTTCCCTAGCTAGAAAGACAGACCACCTCTAAACGGGACAAGTGGACCCTTTTACCCACAACAATAACAAGAAACAAACACCAAGTTTCCAAGTGACAGGCTGGGGCTCTCTATGATCAGGACCCAAGTGACAGAATGTGGTGTGCATTACAGAGCCAGGAGGGACAGACACAGACTGGCCAAAGGACAAAGTGTTGGCACAAAGAATTAAAAAAAATTTTTTTTTAATGCACAAAAGGAGAGGGGGAAGGATTTATGGTGAGCGAAAGTTCAGAAAATAAAAAGCTAGACAGTGGAGGCCCTGACTGGAGACACCATTCATTGTCCTGGACACACATTTAATTTGATTTTTCTCTTTTCTTTCTTCCTCCTCTCCCAGCTCAGGCTTGAAGGAAAGAAGAGCATACAAACAGGCCCTCCAGGGCCAAACGGGAACAGACCCAGCACACACCCAGTGGGTCCTGCTCAGGGGAGAGACCATTTTTGTGGTCACGAGGACAGCCTCTGACTGAGGTCACAGGGGAAGGACAGACCTTGGCTGAGGTCACAGGGGATTCAGCATGGAGCTGGTTGTGGGTAGCTCTCCTGGTATTCAGCTTGCTTGTTTCCACCCAGCTATAACCCTAGCACCAGTCTACAAGGACCTTAACCTCTCAAAACAGCCCTCTCCACCCACCCACCCCTCATGCCTCCCGGGCTTAATTCACCAGTAATTAAGAAAGCAGCCATACAGACCACTGAGTTCCTAGTCACTAACTATGGCTTTTATGTTAACCCTACCACATCTTCTTTAGAACAAAACAGGGACCCCCTCAACTAAAGTATAACGGCGCCCCATGGCCCAAGAGCACCAGCCTTCAAAAGGCTTTCCCACAGAGCCCTGGAATCAGCCCCTCCATGCTTCAAAGAAGACAAGGGAGGGCCCCCCTGGACCACCCTCCAAGCTCAGAGCTTGCTTGTCCCTCACAATCCAGTCCCCTGAGTCTTTTTTTCTGTGGCTGGGCGCTTTCTTGGCGCCAGAGTGCGCTCATTAGAGAGGAGCAGGAACGCAAGCAGAAGACTAGGCAGCCACAGCCATAATACCAAATCTCACAGACAAAGGGAGCTGTCCAGGGGAGCAAGGCTGGACCCTTGAACTTGGATCCAGGAATCTGTGCCAAACCTCTGGTTCAATGAGTTTCGGGAGTGGAAAGTGTGTGACATCTCTACCACCAGATTGGAAGGAAGCCTTTGCCCTGACCAATCATGAGGCGTTTTTCTCTGCTCTAAATGCCCAAAGGTTGTCTGATGTCCTTTCTTTTCCTTCACAGGATCCTCCAGTTGCTTACTATGTTTCACTGAACAAACTGAGTGCCCAATACATGTCAGACACTGCATTAGCTGTTAGGGTATACAAAAAAACAAATAGGGAGAGTCCCTGTGGCTTCCTCTTCCTGCTTGCCCCAAATGCTTGCCAAGCCCAGTCAAGAGGCCATGGAGGGTCTCACGAAATCCACGAGATTCTCACAGATGCAACCCAAGAGCAGTCCCCAGACAATTGGAGGAGCGCAAGACCTCAGGGAATCCAGGACAAGTGAAGTGTGTGTGCGGGTGCATGTGTGCATGTATGTGTGTGTGTGTGCACCCACATGTGTGTGAGTGTGCACGTGTGCGTGTAAGGAGCTGAGGGAAAGGATATATTGTAGAGAATGACAAGGTTCCAGTGAGAGGGGAGAGAAGGCTGGCAGGACTTGTAAATAGTACTTTCAGAATTTCCATATGTACAGCGGCTGTTGGTATGCTATTTGCTACCTGTTCCCTTGGTGTTCATGCCTATGGCTAATAGGAAGAAAGACACTGGTGCAATAGATAAACACGCGAACAAACAAGAGTAAGAAATATCTCCTAACATTTCTAGAGCATGCCTTCATGTGGGAAGAGCCTTCACACTCTGAAAGATTGAAATTTTCCTTCTCTCAGAGGGTCAAGAAGAAAAAGCCAACAGTAAGAGAAGCCTGGTGATCAGTCTGACACCTTGGGCCCTAAATTTATTTTCTCACTAATGAATGAGGTGGGCGTGGAGGGGGTTGGAGGGTGCTGTTGGAAGCAATGTCTGTCTGTTTTATATCAACTCTTTTCTCCTGTTTTGGGGTGTTTTTTTTTTTTTTTTTGCTCCAGACAGTGGCTCTCCGAGGAGACCAGGAGCAGATGTTTCATATTTCGGGAAAGAGCACTCTCCCCCAATTCCTGAAAGATTCCTGAAATTCCAATACTTAACAAAAATTAGCTACAGAGAAAAAATAATTGTGAATTAGGAGCCCACGGTGCCTCGGGGAGCCGATGGCTTCTGTCTTTCCCAATCCCCGGTAAGCTTTTGCTACCGCAGATCCTCTGTCTGCTGCCCAGTGGGCTCCATGGAAAAAACCCAGGGCAGCCAGCTCTTCATGAAGCTACCGGGGAGTCTCACAATATTTCATAGTGGAGACGCCAACCCTGAGTCATAATTTCTAAGAGTTGGAAGTGGGAGTCAGCCTGAGTTCTAATCTGGGTTCCATCTTTTGCTCTCCTGACCAGTTTAAGCAACAGACGTCTCCAAGACCTCGTCCACACGGCACAAGACTACTTAACCATCTCTCCTGTACCCATGCAGAGACACAAGTGCCCACTAGTGAGCTAGATACTTACAGAACTATAAAGCCCATTCGACTAAAATCATTATCAGCTGCCTTTGTGTTAACCATTATACTGCGACGCACACTGGCGGCACACCACACTGAGCTAGCCTGAGCTATATTCTCAAAGCCCTCTCAACCTATGTGAGATCCTTTGGCATTCTGTAGAAAAGATATCAAAGCCTTTAATCATTCAGCATTTATTCAATCAACATTTATTGAGCAACTGGCCCAGTACTTGGCACATGCTGGGTGCTCAGTAAATATCTAGTGAATAATGAATGAATGAGTACCCAAGACAGAAGGAAAAGTTCATGGCGAGCTGCCACCGGCCCTGGATCCGGAATCCACATCAGAACCAACTTAATGGATTCAAATGTGCTTCTCTGAAGAGTCTGGACTCACAATACACAGATCTGAGGCATAGGATGAAAGCTACCTGGATTTCCTGACTGAGACACAAAGATCAAGTACAGTTTGCCCCTGTTTTCAGGGAGCTTATAGATTACTGGGAGAAAGGCTGTAAATCGGCAGTTGTAATAGGTGTTATGAGAGAACACAGAGGAGTCCAGTGAAGGTCTGTGGCCTCTCGTCAAACACAGCTGAGGCCACAGCTCTCTAACTCTGCTTGTTAGTGCTGGTTGAAATGCTGGTTCCTCAAATATCTCTCCTACCTCTCTGAGGATCCTTTTCTCATTCACTCCGCTACCCACCTTGCCGGTTTTTTTTTTTTTAACATTGTTGGGGTCTTGTCCTGTCCTTGTCTTCTTGGAGTCGACACTCTTGGATCATCAGAGTCCCAGTCAAGCACTCAGCGGCCACTTACACTGACAACATCAGAGCCTTGACTTCCACCTCCGCAAGGATAGGAACGCAGTAGTTACCAGCTCTTGATTAGACACGTCCACACGGGCATCCCACAAGCCACTTGACGGCAGGCTCATGGACCCCCTTTTCCCTTTCTCCGCAGCTCTCCTCAGCCCCTGACAACCTTGATCTATACCCTGCAAAGTACTAGCATTCAAAACTGTCAGCTTTCTTCCCCCTCAACACCCCTCCCCACCAGCAAACCTTGTAAATGTAGCCTGGAAAACAGCTTCTGTAATACATTTGTTTTACTGCCCCATACCGTCTCACTTCTAACTGGTTTCCCCACGCCCCAGTGTCACCCCCCCCCCAACACTTCAATCTGCCTTACAAGGAAACCCCAAAAGCACCTTAAAGCACAAACCCTGCTTGTGTTGGCCACACCCCTTTCTCTCCCCAAGCCTCTCATTCAATATCTCCTTTCCTTCAAGATCCTATGCTAAGTCTGGCATAACATGACCCCAATCAACTTGTGCCTGTCGCGCCCTGGACTGGTCAGTCTGGTTACATGACTGCCTTGGCCCATGCTGCACACTCAGGTTGGTGTGCTACCTACCCATCCCTTAGTTCCCCTTTCTTTAACAACCTTCATAATTCAGAAACCCCATTCCATATCACCCTGGAATTCTTCTCTGATACCCCATGGCAGAATGAGCTACCCTATCTCTGTATGCAGATTATTTTACATTTAAAAAAGACTTGATAGATTCACTGATTTGCTACAGTAGAAGATTTAAAAAAAAAAAAACAAAAAAACCATTTTACAATGCCAGGAGGTGATGGCCCACACCTTTAATCCCAGCACTTAGGAGGCAGAGGCAGGTGGATTTCTGAGTTCCAGGTCAGCCTGGTCTACAGAGTGAGTTCCAGGATAGCCAGGGCTACACAGAGAAACCTTGTCTCAAAAAAAAAAAAAAAAAAAAATTACATATTCTTTAAAACAGGAGTTATAACTCTTGAATAATAAAGACAATTTTAAAACCCTTTAAAGCTGCAAGGGACTGGTTTGACCCTACACACAAGCCTCCATGATTGCAGTCAGCAATTTGTTTATTGCTGTAGAAAAGACAGGAGTAATAAAACCTAAACAATTTAGGGACATTAGGAGAATGGCGTGAATGACCAAAGGGGTCTATGTTTATAGAATTTCAGTGAAAAATAAAATCTTACAACTTTATGAGACACGAACACTAATCACATCTACAAACCACATCTAGACCACATCTACAAAGAGGCACCATCAAGACCTGCTTTTCAGATCAGGGTATAAATTAGACTTGGTATGTAAATAGATGCTCTTTACTTTATAAAGCCTTTGAAGCTTATTTCTTTCAACTGGCTCAATACACCCTGGAGCTACCGCGAGCACATAAACCCAGCACCCTACACATTTAAATGCTCAATATTTATTTAATAATTTAATCATTGTATTATTTATAGACCTAGTCAACTGCTTTTTATAAAAAGGCTTTATTAATCACCAACATTTTAAACCTAGGGGCTTGAATTGATGGGATTATATTGTGCCTATTTTAAAAAAAGAAAGGCATAACATATAATATATTTATGCATATATAATATATACTTACATATTATATTAATTTTAGGTAAACATAAAATAATGTTTTCACAAATGTGTTCATGCATCCTTACTGTTATTTATATTTCTCCTCTCCCTTTGTAATACCCTCCTTATCCAGTTAAAACCTTTTCCTCTACCAACCAACCTTCATTTCCGTATTATCCCCTTCATAGGACCTGATTCCTGCTATGCCCCCTCTCTAGAGCTCCTTCCTCATCATATTTCCTTTCCTGGTTTCAGCAGTTACTCCACGTTACATACACACATCTAAAGATTTGGAACTAGGACCCACAAATAAGAAAGAAGAAAGTGGTAGCGCACACCTTTAATCCCAGCACTTGGGAGGCAGAGGCAGGTGGATTTCTGAGTTCGAGGCCAGCCTGGTCTGCAGAGTACATTCCAGGACAGCCAGGGCTACACAGAGAAACCCTGTCTTGAAAAACCAAAAAAAAAAAAAAAAAAAAGAAAGAAAGAAAGAAAGAAAGAAGATACCACATTTGTCGTTCTGAATCTGAACTACCTTGCTCAATGCAATATTCTCTATTTCTAGCCGTTTAAATGCCAATCTCGTGATTCCATTTTTCTTTACAGCTGAATGGAATTCCTTCTGCGTGCGCACCACGTTGTCATTACCCATTCGTCGTCAGCTGAAGGGCACCCAGGCTGTTTCTATTTCCTAGCTACTGTGAATGGAGCCGCAGTGAACATGACTGAGCAAGTT
The DNA here is from genome assembly GCF_008632895.1 of Mastomys coucha. NCBI lineage: Eukaryota > Metazoa > Chordata > Mammalia > Rodentia > Muridae > Mastomys > Mastomys coucha. The sequence goes on from NW_022196891.1 coordinate 65,719,398, forward strand.
ACACCAACCACTCGGGGTGCTAATGCTCCCCCTGAGAGCTGGAAACTATCTAACAGAAGCAACAGTCCCAGGCATGAGAAACCTCCTCTGTCTAGAGTTGTTGGTAAGTAAAGTCCAAGAGGCTATTGCGGTTGCCCTCTGTTGCCCGCCCCCCTATCCCTGAATGTGAAGGTGCCCGTTCCTGAAGACATCACTCACTTCAGAAAATGGACTTGCAAGAATCCTAGCTGAATCTAACCTAGAAGCCTCCTCTCCGACTTCTCATAGAACCTCAAGGTACTATGCAAGCTGCCAACAGCGAAACCCAATAAACTGTAGCTATGACGCCTATGAATCAGCAGCAAGGACCAGCACAGCAAGACATTCGCAAAGGTGCAATGGCAGGCAACGCATACATCTTGACGATAGCCAATAGCTGCCTCTTTAGACTGGAGACCTACTTAACAGAAGGGAATTCATGCCTGATCTTGTAAACCCAGCGAGCTACCTGTAGCCAGTAAGGCCAGCAAGAACACACCGTTGCCTCTTTCCTAAACCAGTATAATTTCTAACAGAATTCTAAATACTAATTTTTCTTATATCCACAGGTGCAGGCCTTACCTCTTATCAAAGAAATTTCTTTTTGAAGCCAACAGAGATCATTAGAGAAATCCACATCAGTTCAGAGAATGACTGTGGTGTTTGGCCACAACTGAACCACTTATGACAGAACTCTACACATAAGGCTCAAGAAACACTGTGGAGAGGAGGTGGAGGGACTGTAAGAGCTGAAGGACTGGAATATCTGCCGTAAGGTTGTGTCTCATATACATATATATTGTGTCTCATATAAATATATATATATATATGAGACACAACCACATATGTATATATGTGTGTATATATATATATATATATATATATATATATATATATATATATATGGACAGGAAGTCCATACCCATGTAATCTCTCCAATATGGCTACCTAAGGAAGTCCCCAAGTATGACAACAGCAGTTGACTAGTCAACATGGATAGGGAGATCTCACAAGGCCCCATGAAAAATTACAGTTATGACCTGAGAGAGGGAGAATCAGTCTTCCCCAAGGATGAGCCTCATAACTGCCCATCCAATACCAAGTGGTCAGACTCATATAAGCAATACTAAACAGACCCAGCAGGTTGCATTTCCAAATCTTTGTGAATGTATATATGTAATAAGAATGACCAACGAACAAAAGGCCATGCATACGAAGTGGATGGGAGGGAGACATAGGCAAATAAACAATTTGTTGAAAGAAGGGAAAGCATGCTAGAGGGACAGGACCTGAGTTCAAGCCTGAGAATCCACGGTTAAAAATTAAGTTTGAGGGCTGGAGAGATGGCTCAGCAGGTAAGAGCACTGACTGCTCTTCCGAAGGTCCTGAGTTCAAATCCCAGCAACCACATGGTGGTTCACAACCACCATAATGAGATCCAACGCCCTCTTCTAGTGCGTCAGAAGTCAGCTTCAGTGTACTTATGTATAATAATAAATAAATATTTGGGCTGGAGCAAGCAGGGACTGAGCAAGCAGAGTTGACCGGAGCAAGCAGAGGTCCTAAAAATTCAATCCCCAACAACCACAAGAAGGCTCACAACCATCTGTACAGCTACTGTGTAGTCACATACATAAAATAAATAAATAAGTCTTTTTTTAAAAAATAGGTTTGAAAAGGCCAGGGCTGGTGGCAAATGTGCTATGATCCCTGCATAGGCACCTGGGTGAGAGACCTGTCCTTCCTTGCTACATTTTTCCTAAAAAGAGAAGTAAAGCTAAAGTCACGATCCAGCCTGCCCAAATTATCCATATGACAGTCCAGGACCTGGCTGTTGAATCCTAGAGGATGAATGCCATCCTACTATCAAACAAAAGCTTTTCAGCAAATGTTTTGTCTCTCTGCTCTTCTCCAGCTCTAAACCTCCACCGGGCTCAACCCCTGTTCACTCTTAGATGCCTGAGACCTGCATGTGTGTGTACATGAATCTTCATATGCAAAAAGGCCTTTTGCCATTCTGTAACGCAGCACGCTGCATCGATCCTCATTCTCCATTTGTTAGCGTCTTTCATTATTTAGGTGGGAAGCAACTATGCCTCATCCAAAAATGCAATATTTCACAAATGGGGGAGAAAAAAAAAAGCCGCCTCAGTCCTTTTCCATAGGAGGAGGTCATAGGAAAAGTCTCGAAGGGATGACTCAGCTCTGTGCCAAGATGTGTTTCCTACTTACTCGTAAGAATTCTTCCTATTAAAACTTAACGCGGTCGGTCTTCTCTGGCAGCTCATTTTGTTTGCCAAGTCCTTTTTGATAAGTTAGTTATTCCAGCCATAAGTGGATTGCTCAAGCAATGCCTTATAGGATAGAGTAAGATGCCACTCCCACTCCTGATTCTTAGGGAGGACTGAATTATTAGCTATCCGTGGCAAGCGGCTGTCATGGAGTCCCATCTTGAATAGAGAGAGGGACCAGCCTCATATGCAACAGACACTCAATGCATACTTAACTACTGAACGCATGAATGAGTTACTATCAGAGAGAAAGGTACACCAAAGGTCCTACTGAAAATGTTGAGGAATGAGACCACTGCAGAATGATGATGAAAAAATAAGTTTATCTGCATGGTACAGTGCAGATGAAACAGGTAAGCCCACAGGCAAATAACACACACAGTGTGGCCCCCTCCTCATCATGTAACATGTGTGACCCCCACACTCTCTTACTTTAAAATAGGAGTACCATGGAAGCAAAGGATGCCCAGGGTCCGTCACCGTCATCAGGAAGTAAATGGTATGTTCTGAACATTACCTGTTACTGCTTCATAGGTACAGCTTCATGTTTTCTAAACTATAAACACACAGCAGATTAAGATGAAAAGTCAATGCCTACAGAGCTGAGGCTCCTAGAAAATACTCTGAATCCAAGGAAGCCACACGTAGACGTTCTTCATACAATTCATCGTCACCAGCCTTTTCTTGGGTATAAAAGAAGATTCGGTAAAGCTCATATTTTACCTTGTGAGTTTATCCTATAAAGTATGTAAGTGCTGTGTGTGCCCTAGACACTGCAGCTTCAAAAACCATACCAAGAGTGACTTACACGCTCCCTTAGAAATACGTGACTATGTTTTCTTCATCTCTTGCTTTGAATTTCTATTTTCAATGAGTGGTGTGAATGTATCAGCCCTCTGCCGGTCTCACATCTGGACAGACTCCAGGACACAGCTACACTAGTCTCTCCTATCAATTTCCAATCCATGGACCAGACCTGCAAGTTCTCTGCTGGGGTGAGCTGAAGTCCTTGTTCAAAATGACTGTCTTTTACATGCATTGATTCCAGCACTGGCTTAAGGAGAAAGAAATGAGACAAACATACACAAAGAGGAAATTTTAAAAGAAAAGAAAAATAGAATAAGACTCCTTTGGCTCCGTCTCATGCCGGAAAAGAAAGGCAGGCTGCTGTCCTGGCCCCGTTAAACACTGTGTTCCCCGGAGCTGCATTTAGAGAAATCCAGAAGGATGGGGGGAGGAGGTTTAGAAGATGGAATGAGGTGAGGTGAGCAATAAAGAAGGTAGGAGGAACACACCCCCCCCCCCAATGGCTGTGGAACAAACCAGAGGGGGAGGGGCAAGAAAAAGAAAGAAGAAAGGAGAGCTGAAACCTGACACTCAGGAACTCGGGCCTCTAGCAAGCCACTTCTTTGGACTGAAAACCTGCCAGCCTGAGGGATGTGGAATGGTTCCAATCCCAGCTTTCATTAACGCTTCACGTACTCGGTCCCTAATTTACAACCGTTTAACGGCAGACATTCTACAAGTACCTTCGGGGACCTCTGAGGACAGAAGAAATCTAAGAGAAATGAGATGCCCAGAGAGCTCTCTCAAAGGCGAAGAAAGCACTCCGGTGCGAGGCGACAATTTAGTCACTTTTTTTTTTAAATGGTATCTGTTGGAGACTTGGGAGTGTATGCAACAGACACAGAGCCAGTGGGGAGTGATGGCTGTTTGGGAAGACTGGGGAAGTGGGAACACATGACAGGTGGACAGAAGCTCTCTGTCCATGAGAGTTGCTTGTGCATAGGGCAAGGAGTGTGTATATGTGAAGAAACGGAACATACACATAGCTGTAGGCAGGGGCCTCTGGCCATATGATCAAATTTTTAAAAGTAACTTAAACAAAAGAGGACATTAAAACAAAACAAAAAATTAAGAGGCTGCTTCCCTTGGGTGTTGAAACCAAATTTAAAAAAAAAAAAAAAGAAAGAAAAAAGGAATAAATAAAGTGGGATCCAGAGGTAAACTCAGATATTAAAATCCCGTGAAGGGACAGGCAGGGTGGTGCCCACCAAGGCCGATCTCGGTAATCATTTCTATCATTCTCTCAAGCTTTCTTCCTTATTGGTCCTGCCTATGTGCACAGTGCACATCACAGCATGTAATGAAGCAGGACCTAGAACAGGTCAGGTGACTTTCTCTGCCAAGGCCAAAGCGGAAGAACCGAAGGATCTCCGCAAAGATTCAGGAGTGTGGGAGAACAGACTGAAGTCCCTCTCCTCTGACAGCGCCAGGAGGATGAGGCAAGGGAAGCTAGCCAGAGTACCTTTCTACTAACAGCTTCACCTCAGTGGGTTTGTGGATTAGTGTTCTAGAGCCTGAGGGCTACACCACCATCCTTGGGGTAGCTGAATGGTGTCAGGCAGCTCTCAGCCATGCCTGGAAGGTCATGATTTTAGTCCCTCAGAATTTCCAGTCCCTTTAGAATGGGGCTTCAAGAAATGCTAATCTGAGTGTATCATCTGTAATGTTTATACACTGTGTAAACCCATCTCTTGTCTAGAGCAACTAGGAAATATATAAAAATAGCTCACAGTGAGGCAAGTGGTCCAGGCTGGGGAAGGGTTTGAATACTACCTGGAGCCAGGTAAGATCAACACCACGTCAAAGGACTCAAAACCCTCCTTCTACAACTGTAAAGTTGCAGTCTCCCTCTTTCCATCTCCAAGGGAGACTTGTGTGTACTCTGTTCAAGAAAGATGGCTCCCCGCTGCTAAGGATGACCTTCTCCAGTAGACAAGACAAAGGCCTGGTAAAGTCACCAAGTCACCTTGCCTTTCAGCACTGGCTTAGCTCAGAGTAAATTGGGACTTCGTGAAACCTCTAGTGGTTGTGCAGGGCCTCAGCCCAATTACCTTCCTCTTTCGTTATCTTTCAGAGCAACCACAGGGCTTTTCCAACCCTGGGGGCAGCTGCTGAACCCCAAATCCAACCCAGTTAAAAAAAAGCAGATGTTCGTTCACCTCCAAGTCTGTCCCATAAGCAGAAGGATCCAATTTTAAAGAATGTGAAAGTTCTGCAGGACCTACTGCATATATGTTAGCTGTGTGCTTTGGTTCATACCTGGGCTGTCCTTTATCCTGAAACTGGAGGGGAAATGTGTAAAAGATGGGCAGGCCACCTTAGAGGTGAAATTGAGGACCAAGGAATACAACCAGCAAAGGGACTTACAAAAAGCCAGCCCTTAACCATGGTTGACTGATGCCGGGACAAGAAGGCCTGCAGTACCTCAGCAAAGGAAAGGCCTTTCAGCCCTGTTTGTTTTGCATGGCCAAAGAAAAACTACTGGCTGAGTTGTTGTTGTTGTTGTTGTTTAGCAGACCCATTAGGTCCTTAATAGTAAGATGGTGGGTATTTGTGTGTATATGCATATGTGTGTGTGTGTGTGTGTGCGCGCGCGCCATGGTATCTAGATGATTGATGTCTTCTCCATGAGACAGGACCTCCCATTGATCCTGAAGCTCACAAAATCAGCAAAGCTAGTTACCCAAAGCCCTATAGACCCTCAGTCTCTACCCTCCCAGGACTGGCTAATGCTACTGAGCCCAGCTCTTTACGTAGGTCTTGGAGATTGAACTCATGTTGGCAAGGCAAGTACTTGACCAAGCGAGCCCTCTCCCTAACCCCACCTTTCGAGCCCCTCCTCCCCACTTAGGGAAGTCTCGACTAGTGTATTGGATGCAAAAGTCCTCATGATTATTATAACTAGGGTCCTCAGGTCAAAGAGCTGTGGAGTTCTAGGAAGCCAGAACACCATGAGCCTTCGGGAGAGGGTGCCCTCGCTGCTCGGATGACCGCGCCGCTTGGCAAACGCCCTTTAACTGGCAAGTGGGAGTTAAAATTTGCTTCGGAAAAGAATTCTTCCTGAAGTCGTGGCTTCGTACGTAAAACTGCCTTCCACTTTTGTTGACTTGAAAATCAAAAGAACATAGAAGCTTGTTAAGAAAAGAGAGAAAATGGGGTGGGGAGGGGCTTCAAAGGCTAGCAAACCAACTGGAAGAAATAAAACAGCAAAGAACAGACCTTCAGAACGGGCTTCCTATCGTCCCAACTCGGGCAGCAGGCCTTCTGAAGGGTTGTATTCACTGGGTACGAGATACCTAAATACCGCTACTATTTACCAGGTCTGGAAAGTGACAAGTGTCCTCAGAGTCACCTTGTCTAAACTCCATTTCCACTTGTCCCCATTCTTGGGCCCTCCTGGCTTCTTCAGATACAGAGGGACAGATCAGCTCCGGGCAGCTTCTATAAGTCTCAACCCTCCAAAATAATAATAAATAACAACAACAACAACAACAATAATATAAAGGGTTTGAACTATCAGCTCTTCTTCAGAAAGGTCTGGAAATAAAGAGGCCACTGACAAAATATTAACATAGGAATACTGTGATAAAACTACACCAGGCACTTGTGAGCTTGCCTGAAGAAAGGGAAGAGAAGCAAACTCACTCGAGGAGGGCTAAAGAGAAGGAGACCATGGATCCACTAACAAGGAACTAAGACTGGTTCGTAGTGGCATCAAAGAGGAGCAAAAGTAGGCAGTGAGGTTACATACGGCCTCTATAGGAGATCTTAGAATGGAAATCAGACTGGCTGGGCTACTTGCAAAAATACCTTTCAAAAAAAAAAATCAGAAGTTAAAAAAAAAAAAAGGAATGTATACGGGGGCTGGAGGGACAAATGGCCTATCAAGAGGGGCAGGTGGGACAGGCCATAGCCAGGACAAACCAGTATTCAAAGACAAGCTGGGCCACATACCTGTGGATAACCCCAGGCAATCCAGCACGACTTCCTTTTATGTAAAGGGGATAATGAGACCTCTCCTTCCAACCTCCAGGTGGCTTTAAAGGTCAAATCCCAGCATATAAATGAAATGTGCTGTGTAGTTCAAGACACCACACAAATGTCAAGCTATTTCAGGCAGGAGGCTCTTTATGAAAAATGTGGCTGCCCAGGTAGCCCTTCAAAAGTGGGGAGGATAAAAGCAGCAGAGCATTGTGGGTAAGGGTGGAGCTTACTGCCTAGAAAGGGTAGGAATGAATGCCAAGGCCAAATGGGCTCACATTTTTCCAAGACTACACAGACTGTACTAGGCGCCAAGTCATTTAACCAAAGGTCAGAGGACATTCCTATCCTCATGAGACAGACCTCTAAGAATGACCTCAGGGAGTGTCCAGTGGCCATCTTTATGGGTTGGGGCAGACAGTTGCATACCAGAATCCTTACGATTGTGGAAGACAATGGTCTAGCCATTCAGACCCCAGCACCTACATAAAACGCGACAACTGATATCCGTAATCCCCAATACTGGAGAGGTAGAAATCAAAGATTCCTGAAGCTTGCTAGCTCCAGGTTCAATAAGAGACTCTCTCAAAAACCAATGAATTAGAGAGTGACTGAGGAAGCCGGCACACTCATACACATGCGCACCAATACGCACATGCAAGAACACATGAAGACACATACACACACAGAGATGATTTCAAGAGTTACAAGCCACAAATTCAACTGAAGCATAACATTTACAACATGGCACAAGACCCCAAAACAAAGACCATACAAAGTCCCTATTTTTTGCTCCCATGCTGTTTGGTAGCCAAAGATAGCCTAAAACTACATATCCCAAGCCACTCTCATCATCCACCTGAGTACTTCAACCTTAGAATACTGGGACTAGAAACCTGTGTTATTATACTCAGCTAAAATGTGAAATTCTGAAAAATAAAGTCCTAAAATGTGGAAGATCCTTGTGGTCACTGAATGAGAATGGGCGCCACTAGTCCGGAAAGCTCGTTTCCCTAGTTGTTAGAATTAGACAGACAGGGAAGGATTAGGAGGGGAGGCCTTGTTGGAGGACATGCCATCACTGAGGGTAGGCCTAGCGATTCCAAAAGCCTGTGCTAGGCCCAGTCTCTCTTCCTCTGCCTTCAACTTGCAGATAAGACAGATGTAAACTCTCATCTACTGCTCTCATGCCATCCCTGCCTGCCTGCTGCCACTCTTCCTGCCATGATGCTCATGGACTCATCTCTTAAACTGTAAGCGAGCCCCCTGTTCAATGCTTTCTTTTGTATGTTGCCTTAATCATGGTGTCGCTTTACAGCAATGAAAAATACTAAAAGAATTCAAGAGGGGAAAGCAGACATCGTGGCCTCTTTTCAAGAACGCAACATTTAGAGGCCTAGGGATTTAGTTCAGCTGGTAGACTCGGCATCCATAAGATCTGGCTCAATCCTCAGCACTTCATAAACACAGCATGGAGTCCGCACCTACATCACTCAAGAGATGGAGGCAGGAGTTAAAGTTTAAATAACTTTAAAAAGCAAAGTTATTTTTGGCTAAGAGTTTGAGGCCAACTTGAGCCATATGAGACCCCTTTTCCAAGGAAGGAAAAGAGGGAAGAAATGAAGGTAGGAAGGAAAATGGAAATAGCATCAGAGTCATTACAGGTGGAGGAAACAACATGCATACACAGACCCTCTGAAGGCCAGTTGGAGATTAGGCAAATTCTCATTCTTTGGTTAAAATCAGGAAGTGTGATAGAAAATTAACTCTGGGCTGGAAAGGTAATTCAGCAGTTAAGGGCACTCACTGGCTGCTCTTCCTGAGGATGGGGGTTCAATTCCCAGCACACACATAGCAGCTCACAGCTGTCTGCAATCCAGCTCCAAGTGATCTGACACCCTTACACAGACATACATGCAGGCAAAACACCAAGACACATAAAATCAAATCAAAACAAAACAAACAAACAAAAATTATTTAAAACCAAAAGAGAAAAGAAAATGATCTCTGTAACTCCCAAAATATTCTTCTATGAAACCATCACTCAAAGGAAGCTACACTGGCCTTTTTTTTTTTTTTTTTTGCAACCAGCTCCTTTCAATGTTCATCCTTTCCTTGAGAAAGCCAACAGCTTCATTCCTTCCATGTAGGACAAGTTGAGAGAAGATAAAACCTAGAAGGCTCTCAGAGGCCAAATGTTCATTCTGGCAAGCCTAGGGGTGTTACTAGAAGCAGTAGACATGAAAAAGACCACTTTTCACATGGAGAATCAATCCTTGAAAGATATGTGACACAGTTAAGCAATCTATAGAACCAAACAAAGACAGCACAACCAACAAGAACTCCAGCTCAAGGCCTAGACCCCAGATCAAGACTTAACTGCCCTCCCGTATCAATGAATGGCATGGAATCAAGGGTGTGGTGCACATACAAGTAACCAATGCACAGGAGGCACTCTGGTTTCACACCCTAGCTGCACCTGCATGGGGCTTTCTTATCCAGCACACTGTCTTTCATTCAGCCTTGTGTTCCTCTTAGATAATATATTTCTTTTAATTTTTAGAAAGGGTGAGTAACAAGTTAAGGGAGAGCGAGATTAATGCAGTGATAGAATGTGGCAGACTACAATGACAGAAAGAATACTGTAATTCTTAATATTCTATGAATGTGATCACTACTGTTCCTATATTACAATGCAGACACCGAAGCTCAAAAGTTAACTCAGTTGTTAAAATCAAGGTAAATGAAACATTTGCTCCTTACACAAGTACCCTTTCCGCTGACTCAAAGAACCTAGCTTATTGTAAGTGAGTCTAGATTGATGATACTGATAATATTCAGTCTATTAAAAAATGCAAAGAATACATGTGTCATAGAAATAGGTCAGCATATTCACCAAAACATAATGTCCCCAGACAGTGTCAAATAGTCTATTTGTGGAAAAAAAATCAGTCCTATTGACTGATTGGGCACATATTCATCATGCAGGAATATAGCCCAGTTTTACCAGGTAACATAACCTGGATTTGTGGGTCAATCTGAAACCCTACTATTCTCTCTGCCTTGACCTTTCTACACACACACACACACCACACACACACACACACACACACACACACACACACACACACACACACACACAAAATCCAGGGACTACTCTAGCCATTAAAGATATGGGATGCTCCCATGAGTTACAAGTCTAAAATTGCCTACACACCAAAACATAACATTGTGACCAATTTCCTCCTATATTTGTTCTTAATAACTCTCTGTAACTGGACAGCAGCAACAGACTTTCTTTCTTGGGAAATTATACTTGGCATTTTGCTAATCTATGTTCAGGGTGCCATATTAGACTCTACCAAAGCCCTAAAAATTATAACCTTTGGACTGATTTTGTCAGCTGTATTTCCCTAGAATGTATTTTTTCCTAGCTAGGCCAGGCCAGGTATCTCTTCCTGTCATCCTTTTCTTATGAGGCCATTTGCAGGGATAAGGACTAATTCTGTGTTCTTTAGTGCACCTTTCATTCGGCTGTTGATTAACACTAAATAATAATGATGGTTATAATAATGGCTGTCAATAATCATAACCTTGACCTGATATCATCATCATAAATAAGCCTTCCCACTAGAGCTTTCTCGAAGCCAGCACAGTGCAGACACTAACTACAATTGGATGGGTTTGGAGATCTCCTGGGCGAAGCTCAGCTCATCTGGGTGGTGACATCAAACAAAAGAATCAGCAGCAGCACACCTAAGATGGGGATGAGCAAGTGGCTCATCATCTCTTTAGGGAAAGAAAAAGAGGTTCCCATTGTCATCATCCAGCCAGGTAACTGACCTTGTTTTCCATGCATCGTTCATGTCATCCCCAATTGCTTTATGGCCAGCTTGTCACCATGGGACCATTATTGAAAATTGCTCTCTTGGCACTGCCCACTTGGCATACTAGAATAACTTCCCAAGGGCACTTCTCATGGCTTCCAGAGATTAGGGGAAAAATAATCCTTAAATCCATAGCATCGTGCAAGGGACGTTCTGGGCAGTGGTGACTTCATTCTACGGCTTTCTGCAAGACAGAACATCCACAGCTTCCTACAACCCTTATCATTGGTATGGTGGGGAATCAGGAAGCTCTCTCACTCACTGCAAAGAATGAAACAGAACTTTGGGGATAGACAGAGGGCTGTTACAAAGCTTACTAATAGTGAAGCCCTTCCCAAGCCTGAGCTAGAAAATAACACACTCAGAGCCATGCAAAAATGACGGCTCTTGGTCTTCATGACAAAGGATGAGTGAACTCATACAAAAAAATAAAGAACTACAGCATGACTCAAGACACTAAGGTTTTTTATGAGTTCACCGTACTTCTGAGAGTCAGTATCTTACTACTACAAAGTTCAGTAAAAGAACTTCTAGCCACTTGTGACTATTAAGTACTTAAAATAGCTGAAATTATATAAAATACACACCAAATCTTAAAGTCCTAATCCAGAAAAGAACACAACCGTTCTCTAGTAACTTCTATCCTAGTTAAGAGTTAACATCACGTTTCAGATGTATTGTAATATATATTAAACTTGAGCTCCCATGTTGCTTTTACTTGGGGAATGCAGCAATTAGAGTTTTCGGAGTTTACGATTTCCACTTAAGTTTCAAGAAACCTACTGTGCTTTCTGCAGTCATCTTCCCCAAGTGGAGCAGATGTGCAAGGTGGATTTACACCTTTGCTGACCTAAGGTCTGCATTTCTAAATGAGACTAAAGTCACCTCTGATGTGTGGTGACAAATGAAAGTAACCTGAAATAACCACGTGCAGTGTGAACTGGGTTATTGGAGATATAGCACTAAGCCCTGAGCTCTCAGGAGATCTAGAAAAGAACAGCAACAGGAATGGCAGGCGAGCAGGAGGAAGATGAAAAGAACAAGGCCTCCGAAGGAACGAAGCACCCGCTCCACACACACACATACACACACACACATACACACACACACACCACTGTGAGGAAATGAGGAGCAATGGAGACCCTGAGGGCCCTGCAGAGCGGGGGAGGGGGAAGACCCTAAGACGGGGAAGCAAGTGCCTATGCCAAAGTAGGTGGGGGCATCTTTCTTCCCAAAGCGCAAAGGTGCTTATAGTTTCCGGGAAAAGCTAAGAGAAAAAAAAAAGAGCCAAAGGGCTGGAGAGACAGGTCAGCTGTTAAGAGCACTGGCTCCTGTTCTAGAGAAACTGGCTTCGATTCCCAGCACCCACATGGTGGCTCACAGCTGGCTAGCACTCCAGTTTCAGGTGTTCTGATGCCCTCTTCTGGCCTCTGACAGGCACCAGGCATGCAAGTGGTGCACAGACATAAATATGGGCAAAACACCCATACACATAAAATAATAAAATATTTCTTAAAAGAAAGGAAAGAAACAGCAGTACTTTTTCCTTTCTTTTTTTTTTTTTTTTTTTTTTTTTTTTTTTTTGGATGAAAACAAAGTCTCACACAAACTAAGCACCTCTCTGGTAGCCACTGAACTGGAATGTACAGAGATTCTGACAAACTCTTCCCCAAAAGGAAAGGGGAGAGCGTATTGGGACAGACATAGCACCCTTAGACTTTGGGGGGGAGGGCACAAGTTAATTCTTCTGGGGTAATCTTAGTATCTGCGGGGGGGGGGGGCCATCCAACATTTGAAAAATGAATAAGTTTGGATGATCCCAGTGATTCACTGACATTCAAAAAAACCAACAGTATAATGGCATCTGGATCAAGAAACAGATGTTAGGTGTAGGAATTCCAATCTCCCCTGTGAAGTGAAGGATGGAGGAACCCACCATAACCAAGCTGAGTGTTCAGGGGAGACAGTTCTGGGAGCACAGGACAGTGCTCCCAGTCAGAAAGGCTGTGGAGGACTCAGGGGTTAGGAGCTGTTGGGGGAAACAGCGATTCTACACGGGTATATGACGTGGGGTGAGAAATAGGGCAAGACCTTAGAGACCAGAAGCTTGGACAACAGGGTGAGCCTGCAAATCCTTTCTTGCTCCTGGGAGCTGAGGGGATCATGCCCAGGAGCCTTGGCTGCCACCTCCTGTGCCCTCTGGCAGGACAGTGAGAAAGAAAGGCTCGAGAGCAGGGCCTCGGCCACTTCCTCCTTTTCTCAACACGCCTTCAAATCTGCACACCCTTGGGATATAAACGGCTAGCGGGGAAAGACAGGGAGACAGGGCGGCACACTCTGGACACAGCGGGAGCTGCTTTGGGAATTCTCAGGAGGCACCCATGAAGAATGGGCATGGAGACTCAGCTATCCAAGCTACTCACATTCCCTTTCCGGGGATGCCGGAGTGAGCTGGCAAAGTCACTTCCCAATGCCCAGACCTCAGTCACTCTCATCTCTGGGAGGATTCCCTGTTGCCCTGTCTCTGAATCAGAATTAGTACCTCACTTGGTTTGAACAAAGACCCTCCTTCCCTTCTCCCTCCAGCCTCCCAGCCCCCACCCTTCATCCGCCTTCCACCCCCCTCCCAACCCCCCCTACCCCCAACCCCAGTCGCATTAACTACTCAGAAACATAGTCACCCCACTCCGAGTTGCTCAGGAATCACATTCTTAGAATAACTCATCAATTATACCTGTCAAGTTGCCGAAAGTGCCACAGGGGAGGTGGGAAGTCTAGACTGCATCTAACAGCAGCAACACCGTACCCCCGTTCACAGAGGGCCCCAACTTTGCAAATTGTCTCTTCCATATTACAGGACGCACACACATCTGGGGGAAGGCAGCCATTCTGCTTAGACTGTGGGCAAGCTCACCAAGTGACTCCCAGGCCCAGGGTGGGGCATGGAGCTCTCCTTTCTTAACCCCTAGGATAGGAAAACACCCACGAGTCTGCTAACAAGATGTTCAACTACATGGTACCTGGGTTAGGAAACATTGAGGAGATATGTCACTGTGCCGCTTAAATATGCGTACAAACTCATCACCAATAAGAACGCTGCCAAGAAGGCAGTGCCATGACAGACATACTTTTTAATTAATTGGAAAGGATCATTAGTAATTAAAACATTTATTGTATGCAAATGGGGTCTCCTACCTCTGAGAAGCCAACTTTCTTAAACTGGATCAGCCTTGGCATAGGGTATCACTTCTGCCAGGCAGCCCCGACTCATTTTTTTTTCCATGTGTATTTGCATGAAATGACTGAAAATCAATCCACCCGGCATCCTTAATAATGCTTGCGTCCCTTTGATCGCAAGCATTTTGGTGAGCCTCTCACTGGGAGGACAAGGGGACTGGCACTATGTTCTAAACCAACCCGTTTAATCGCTCTAGGTTTCCGTTGCCGCACCTGCTAAAATAGTAATAATTCTCACCTCAGGATATTGCTACGTAGATTATGAGGTAATGCCAATGGACTCCAACACCTTGTCAGTGACACAGAAAGCCTCGGAGTGTAGCACTTAGGAGTGTAGTCACACATCCAAACAGTCACTATCGCTAACCTTCTTGGTTTTAGTTTGGACATCTGTGATCAGATGGAGAAATGGGACTCAGGAGTCCAGACGTGATAAATCAACTCGCCATCCATTGACACTCCCAAACTCCTTCACCCATGCCATGGTCCAGGGTCATGTGAAATCCATACACCCCCACCCCCCACCACATTCCAGGAGTCTATTACTCCCAGGGATGTTAAGCATCAGCTGAAGAAAAGCAATAGGTCTCCTGGTCCTGACTGAGAGAGAGAGAGAGAGAGAAAGAGAGAGAGAGAGAGAGAGAGAGAGAGAGTTAATTCACATGGCTGTTCTTCCCATTACTGCTCACCAGAAACAGCACCTTTCAATTTAACTTCCTCCTCACCAATTTAGGCCCCATTATTCACTTTCCACCAGCAGTTTGTTTATGGGGGCTCAGCAGTCTTGACCTCAGAGGCACAGTGGGGAGGGCAGTGGTAAGAGTCCATAAAGCAAGTAGTTCAAGTAGGTGAGCTCAGGGGGCCGTGGGCTCAGAGATGGGCCCCTCCAGTCCCCTCAGATGGGCCCAGCAGAATCATGACAGGGCTCTGCTTCCGGTCTCACCAGCGGGTCCCCATCTTTTTATCCTCCACTCTTTCTAGGGAAGGCTCAGGCCAACAAGTGACTTACAGTACTTTTTTTTTTTTTTTTTTT